>NC_089201.1:10880873-11189623 GCF_963930695.1 Labrus bergylta | reverse complement strand
TCTCCAGTCTCTATTCAGCTGTTTCCAATAAAGGCCAAAACTGCCCAAAAATAAGAAAATAATAAATCAATACTTTACATATGCAGGCATAGAGATTAACTCATGTGCATTTTCAGAGGTGGGAAAAATCATGGGTTTTTCCAAACAACTATCTTTTTTGTCAATATGATTTTATGTGTTGTAGTTTGGACAAGTAAATACTAAAGATGCAGTTTGTAGTAGTTGTGCTTGTATCCAGTAGGGGGCGATGTGATCTCACAGAGAAACAAGGATGACAGCTGTTTCCGCTGTGTGGCCTGGTTTCCAGTTTCTGGCTGGCTGCCTCTCAGACACACCCAAAGCCCTGCTCACATAATGACAGACCTGCTACCCTGCAGATTGGAAGAACCAAAACAGCAGGCGGCTGGCTTGGAACTTTACTTTTAGTGTACTCTGTACCGTGTATGTGGTCAGGCTGATTTCATGTTTCTGTTCAGGGAAAATAGGCTGGGGAGGATCTACATGTTCTGTAATGATATACTGGGATCCAGTAACATTTTGGTAACCTTGGAAGTCATAAATTATATCTTCCAATCCTTCTTTCATTATGATTCTTCCTGAAAAGAAAAACAAGGTATAAATAGTGCGGACAATGCATTAGAAGATCCATAAATCAAACTGAAAAAAATAAAGTGTGTGGGCTCATGTTATATGCTAATCAACGCTGATTGATCTTTTCTTTTTACATTATTTCTGTTAATTTCCTGCAGGGCTAATTCACCTTTTTAAGAGCCATGGGATGGGAGACATGGTCTCTGCTTGGTCAGAAACAAACCAGACCTACCTATTTTTTACCAGCTGATGTCTTAGCGAGTGTTATGGATTATCAGTTATGCTGGCTTCTTTGAAACATGGTGGGATTTCCCTCTGGATTTTGTTTCCCTATCAATCTTCTTTTCATTTGTCGATCAGCTGGAAAGCTTTTTTAATGACGTCAGAGGTCTTCAGTGATTTGCCACCTGCTGCACTGATGTACAACATTATAACAGCATGTAAGTGTGATGTTGGAGAAAAATGGCCCCAGGTGGAATTTTGATTAATGCTCCCAATAATGACTAACATCTTCTGTGAACCTTCAACATGTCTGATATTGATTCAAACAGGATTTCTAAACTGACAAATGTCGAACTATTGGACGGATTGATATGAAATCAGTAACACATACTCATGTTTTCCTCAGTATAAGCTGTTTTTTACAATCTGTGACTATTTTCTTAGAAGATCATCAGGTTGAAACTGCTATTGGAGGACTATTTTGCTTTATGATTTCATACCTGTACAACTATAAGAATGCATTAATGTATAACTTAAGTAGTCTTTGTTGAGTGATATTTGCCAAATGTGTGCATGCTTAAATTAAATAATGGTATAGAACCTGTTAAATGTCACGACAGTACTGTCCAACAGACCTGGTAGCATGGCTTTAGACACTGAGCTGCAAGGCAACACAAGACTGAACATGTCAGACCTAATAAAACATCACTTCAACTTCAGTGACATCAAATAAGTTGACTCTTATTCTAGCTTTCATAATGCCTCTCAGTGTGTGTTTCCAACTCCACTGGTGTTTTATGTTCCCTCTTTACTAGAAAAGGATAGTGTGGCATCTTCTCTCCCGTTGGTTGAGCAAAGACTGCAGATTGAGAGACAGACTGAAAACGAAGGCTCCCCACAGATCAGCCCCAGCTGCTTAGTGGATTGAGAACCACAAATGGACTGAAGAGAGTGGTTGCTGTAGGAACTGAGACTAAAGGCCAAACCAGTGACCACTTAAGCTACAGCACATCCTCACTCTTATTGCCAGGAAGTCCACGTTGTTTTCTGTCTTCAGCAGCATCACATCATGATGATAGTCTGACAGCTTCACCTTTACACATCATAACGCATAAATATATAATGGTCACATTAAAGAGTCCATATGAGACCCACAGCCGTTACCACTTTCTGAGTATTAGATGATTACCAGTAATGACTGACATCAGTGGAGACTGTGATGCAAGGCCTTTAATTTATAGAGCACCAGTCATACCTAGGGTAACTCAAAGGGCTTTACACAGTAAAAAAGAGAGAATTCAGAACATCATTAATGAAAAATAAGATATTCAAATACAAAATAAATTAAAGGCGCAATATGTAAAATATCTACTGAATTAAAAACGACCTTACTATATCATCAGACTTTAAGGAAACATGATATGTTGAAGTGCTGGCTTCTTTGACAACAACCCAGCAGGTAGTATGTCCTCCTTCCAAGTTTCAATTCTGAGAAGGCAGGTGTTTTTAAGGCACCCCCACATTGCCATTTTGGACGCCCCTCGATTTACCAGCTCTCTTCAATGTTTTGGACTGCAGTACCCATTTTAAACACTACGTGTCTGCTCTTTTAAAATATAAGCCCAACAACCATTGCTTTTACTATTTTGTCACTTTTAAATCATTGAATGGAAACAAAACTACAGCTCCCTCTTTATAACAAACAAATGATCAGAAACCCGTTAATACATCAACTAGTCAATTTCTGTCACTTTTTACTGCACAGTTCAGTAAAAGAATGCCAAACCACATTCTGCAAGTATTACAACAGCATGGCTCTGTGAAAGAGTGCTAATCTGAGGGTGATAAACTGGCTTTTCTGCAGTCTAGTCTTGTCAGCCATTGAAAATATCTGGCGCATTAAGAAATATAAAATAAGACCAAGCAGACCCTGAACGCTTGAACTTCGAAATTTTACATTCGGTAAGAATGGTAAAACATTCATCTTCCAAAATTACAGAAACTGGTCTACTCACTTCCCAGAACATTTTTAGGCCTAGTCCATAAGTAGACATGTATTTTTTTAAACAGATGTTTTTCTCCGTTCTGAAAAACATCTCCTTCCACATGAAAACACAAAAAAGCACCGTTATGGCACCAAGTCGGCAACGATGTCCTTGACATCCAGAAATTCGTCTGCAATGACCATTTCCTTTTCAAAGTTGTCGCACCAACCCAAAGTCAGACGGGTTCTCGTCCAAAGCCGCCGACATTGGCAGCAGGGTCAAGGTCAAGGTAAACTTTATTATCCCCGAGGGACAATTTGCTTTACAGCCAGCAGTGAATCTGAAATACAGTGCTGTTGAAGTGTGGAATGAAGTAGAAGTGCCATCCAGTCCCTTCAGGCATCTCTGCTCGTCAACATAGTGGCAGAGCAACTGTGTATGTATGTGTTAGCATGTAAACAGTCCAGTTAGCAACTGTAACACCAGCACTAGTTTGGTTACATGCCAATGAACTAATCTCATGTAAGTAAAAGTGACAGCGTCGAGTAATGACTGCTGCATAGTATGATGTTACAAGTCCAAAACTCCTTTTTTTCCCCCGTCTATACATAAACACCTTTAAAAGAGTTTCTGAGAATCTTAACCCTGGAAGAGTTTTCCAAAAGGTGCGTTTAGGTAAACCTAAATCACAGTTTGCCTTCATACGAAAGGCCAAAATATTTATAGTAAGATAACATTTGTTAAAAATGTAGTTTAAAAATAATTATGCATCCGTTTAAGGGTAGAGTAGGAAAAGGTTTTTAGCTTGTATGTAAAGGTTAGAGTTTGGGCTAGTAATACATCACCTGGGAGATCATCTCAGGTCTGTGCTACATGGAAACAAAACGTTGCTGCACCGGGTTTTCTTCTAACTCCTTGGACGGCCAACCCCAGATGTCCTCAGTGTCCCCGATGGTACATATCTCACAAGCATGTCAGATATGTATTTGGCACTAAGCCACTGTTAAGACTTGTACAAAAGCAGAGCGATTTTGAAATCAACTCTGAGTAACAGGTAGCCAGTTTAAGGATTTTGGAACTGTACTAATGTTGTCATATTTTTAAGTTTTCATCAGAACGCTTGTTTAAGTTGCAGAGCAGCTTGTTTTGAGAGCCTCAAACAGACCACTGCAGTTATCAACATCCCGCTGGAAATAAAGGCATGTATAGTGTAAGCCCTCCTGCTTGCACATTATTCCTCTGAGTATTGCAATGTAAATGGTAAAAAGCAGAAGTTATTGATTTGATGTGGTTGTGGAAATGTACTGTAAGTCTCTGGCAAGAATAGCACTCAGATTTCTTGCTTCTTGCTGGTCTTATCTCTGTTAAATTGGTCCATGATCTCCTGTCATGAAGATGTGATTCGAACCATTAAGTTAATTCCCAGAGACTCAGTGAAAAAAAGCAGCACTTGGGTCCAGTGGTACTCACACAGAGACCTGACCCGGGTCAGTGTTCAAGCAGATGTCATTTATTACCTATGTTAGGGTAATCTCAATGCTGAAATCCTGACTGAAACATTGCATTTCGGTCCTTGAACAACTTTTTTCAATAAATATAGTCAGAACGGTTTAATATAGGCTGATAGCTGTTCAGTACAGTAGCCTCACAGTAACTCTTCTTTCGGAGAGGCTTGATGACTGTAGTTTTCAAATCCTGTGTTGACTCTTAAATTGAACTTAATCAAGCTGCTTTTACCAATATTGTTTAAAGGAAACTATTGGATAAAACATCTGGGCAACAAGTGGATGAACTGAGGCAGAAGACTCAATCTCCACAAGAGACTCAAAGTATGTCATACCTAACAAGTTCTGAATCAGATTCCATCTGGATGATGGAGCTAGATTAAGGTTTGTTGGAGCAAGGGCTGGGATACTTGTTTTACAGGGAATGTGAATCAAGTTCTCAGGATTTGCACAAAGTGCACAGACCAGAAGAAGAGCCATCAAGAACACCATGGACACCAGGTGTGGGAAGCTTTCATATACACTTGTGTTCCATTTCTATGCTGACTCATTATCTCACCATTAGAGGCAGTGAGAGGAAATTAAGTGTTTGGCTCAGGCTCTTGTGGTGCTTCTGCAGAGTTAAACAAACCCATACTCGGCAACTCGAAAGTAGAAGTTATTTTCCCCTTGTTATGGCATTGTTTAGAAGGGAGCTTGTTAGTTCTAAACTTGTTGGTTTTCCCATTTCAAATCAAATTGCCTGCAATTTAGGTTCTTATACTTTACCTGCTGCTCCTCCACTTCACTCTCCTGACAGTCTCAAGGTAGTTTTGTATTTGAGGAATATAATCTCAGGGGGATTAGCAAATGCAACATGAACCCAAGTATGATCAACCGTGGTTGGGTTACATGATGTCTGATGTTCAAAAGACCAAAAACACCAAATGACCCCAGGATACGTCACTGATGATGTGTTCAAGAACATCTCATGAGTCTGTACATCACCTATTGGATTAACGCATGTACATTATGATGTATACATCCTGTTCCAGGATTATACTGCCACAAGCTAAACACTCAGTTAAAAGAACATACTGGGGGTTAATAAAATCAAAGTATAGTGTTGCACTAGATTAACATGAGTTAAATGTGTGTGTGTGTGTGTGTGTGTGTGTGTGTGTGTGTGTGTGTGTGTGTGTGTGTGTGTGTGTGTGCATGCGTGTTTGTGTGTGTGTGTGTAGGTGTGTGTGTGTGTGTGTGTGTGTGTGTTTGCGTGCATGTTTGTGTGTTAAGCCGAGCACCAGTAAGGCGTATTCAGGCATTCTTTGGCTCATTACAAAAACACACAGCTTGAGTAATGTTGGGGTTTATTTATGGCATTGAAAAGTGCAGAAATTATCTTATTTTGGATTCAAGCACTTAGTGTCTTTTTACCTGACGAGCATTCACCATCCAGTGGTATGTATTAATGATGTCCCATTAGTTGATTTCCTAAATTAAACTGAGAAACATCTGAAATGTATCAAGGAGCCATAGATAGACTTCTACGGGAATTTCTATCAAAGCAGTCTCCACGCTTGACTAAACCATGATGAGAGGAAACATTTTGAGGAACATTTTGAGGAAGGTACAGTCAGAGTAAGGAAGTGAAGGGAAGAGTAGGGAGGCAGGGAGGAGTCGCAGCAGTTAAGGGAGGAGGTGGAGGTAAAATTGGAGTGTAATTACTCTCTTACTATCTTAAATTAGAGAGGAGGTGCTGCCAACCCCCTGCTCGCTCTTTATTATTCACTTCCTCTGCTCCTCTCCCTAGAGTATCACAGAAAGGATTTCTGTGAGTGATCATGATGCTATGGGAATCATTATGAAGCATCAATCTCACAAAGTGATGCGGTACCACACAAGTCATTACACTTCCAATAGCTACGAAATGTCGAAATGACTTGAATATTTAGCTTTTGCATCTTATAAAAACACGGTATGTTAGTAAAAAGGATGGCTAACTGAAGAGATATTAATCCGATTAAGCCTGATGTAAATAAGTGAGACGATAAAGGGATGTTTATTTTCCTAGAGATTCAAGATTTTACAACATATGATGCTTATAAATTCTGTAGCTTATGTATGTTGATAAGATAGTTATTTTAGTACACGGTTCTAGAATCTTAGGGTAAAAAGCCTTAAATTGACTTTCTTTTGCTTATCAATCTGCTAATTCTGAAAAATTTCAAGCATGTACAAGTTTCAGGGATAGCGAATAAAAACAGTACCTGGTGATGTCCTAATCAAGCATACAGATTTGTATTCAGATGATCCCAGTAGTGGGTGAGCTATTATGAGGAAATCTCTCCTTATATACTGTAGTAATTTCTTTGAACTACTATTTAAATATACAGTCAAACTAATTTCAGGATTCTTTGTGAACCATGCTTATTTATTTATGGAAGCAATCTATTGACTTACATTTTCAACAGACTCACAGTAATAAGTGAAATTTGTAAAGACAGAGACATACATTAAGATGGATTTCTTTATGCAAGCCTGAGACATAACTTTGGTAAGATGACTTTCCTTTTCATGAATAATATCTGCAGGGATGTACACTCCGCTTCTTGCTCCGTCACTCTCTCTTTTTCTCTTCCTGCTCTATCCATCACCATCCTCTTCCGTCTCTTAGCCTCCGCTCAGCTCATTGTATTAAACTGTGGCGAGCTAACTGGCTATAGTGCTGTAGGCAGGCAACCAGGGCAATCTGTGGACATGGGAGAGATGCAATTCTGCCTGATCAAAGTTGTTGTGCTATAAAATCGACTCAAAAAGTTACATACTGTTGCTTTAACTGTCTCATGGAAAATAAATGCTGGATGGCCGAAAGTTTTTTTTAAATCAATCACTCAAACAAAACTCAATTCTGAAATATGCTGACCTAAAATGTTTTATTTATGCTGATTTTCTCTCGACTAAACTACTTAAACTCCCTCTTCTTCTCACCCAAAAATCACTCTTTCACCTCCAACTGTTCATGAAGCAGAAGCTAGGCTTGCTGTGGTTTAAACAGCTGACATCACTCCCATCCTAGTTTGTTTCCACTGGATCCCCGTCTGTTTAAAAATTGATTTTAAAGTTTTACTAATAACTTTTCAAGCTTATCTGGGTCTTGCCCCCGAATTACTTTGCTGAAATGCTCACCCCTGCCATCTCGTAACCTTAGATCCTCAGATGAGGCCCTACTGGTCATTCCAAAGCTGAATTCAAAAGGTGAACATGCTTTTGGCCTCAGGGTCCCTCTACTTTGGATCAAACTGAGGAGTAAAGGCAGATAGAAACAGTGACCTCTGAAGGCCACAAGTTGGTCTGATTAAAGCTGCCCAACATCAAGGCAGACTGTGGCTGTATCCGAATTGCCAAGTACCTACTCAATCTTTCAGTAGGCAGTAGGCAGTACCTACTATCTGTGCTGTATACTGTTTAGTACCTACTATTCAGTAGGCAGATATTTGTCTCTACTTCGTCTGATTCATTCAGTAAGGAAGTGACGTCATTTACGTTTCCCGAACCGGCCGCATCCACCCATTTTTTGTTTTTGTTTTTTTTAGCTTTATTCAAGAACAGTAATGCGCATATACAGTCAGGTAAACAAAAAACAATATCACAATGTAAATCAAGTAAAAGACAGATTAAATAACTAAATAACATACAGTACATAAAGAAAAGTACAAATGAAAGACAGTAATATACAGAATATAAAATAAACCAATAAAGACGCATTTAAAGAGTAAAATCATTATTTAAATAGAGGGGGAAAGGTTTTATAATAATGCAGACATTTGTTTTATTTTCTGTTGTTAATTTAAAGTAGTGATTTCAGTCGGGACTTTAACTCTAGATTAAAAATTGATTCAATTAATCCACGCTCGTTTGTTTTGATTTGGAGGCGGACGTGACGTGACGATTTAAGTTTAATTTCGCACAGCATTGTGGGTGGTAAAATACAATTCATTTCCTGAAAGCACGCATCCGATCCATACTGCATGAAACCCAGAAGTTAGTATCCATACTGAAATGTTCAGTATACTGAGGTGGACCCAAAAAATGCATACTGAAAAGTACATACTGCCTACTGAACTGTGGCTATTCGGAAAGGGCCCGGGTGTCTAGATTGATAAAGCTGTCTCAGAATCACACAGACTACCAAAGCAAATGTCAACAGACTCTTAACACTTCCCTGTTTAGAGTAAATTGTACATAATACAAAGTATGCCCATACACAAAGCAAGAATGGAGTAAAATGTTAGGGTTGTATGGATGTAGTTTACGTCAACTAATTAAACTAGTTTTGCTGTAGGAGCTAAATTATTAATTTTGTAAACAAAACTCATTATCTGTTGTTGCTCATGTTTACAAAAAAAGTCTTATGTAGAACATGTAGAGCTATCGTAGAAAAGCTATATGAACATTGAGGTTATGATGTTGTCCTGAATATAAGTAGTTATCTAAATAATGTGTGGCATGGTGCCTTATGACCAAATCACAGCCGTTCTGATATTTAGGACAATTTTGTCATTACATTCTCCTTGCTCCCTTTCATTCCTTGTCCTCTGCACTCTGCAAACGTCCACACATTACATTACTTTATTGCTCTCAGACCTGCAGTAACTGCCACTGATGACTGTCTTAAAGTGTATTCTGGTGTGCTGGTGGCGCAGTGGTTAGTGCGCGCGCCCCATGTGTGGAGACTGTCATCTCAAGCGGGCAGCCCGGGTTCACATCCCGTGGCTTCTTTCCCGCATGTCATTCCTCTCTCTCTCTCCCTGATTTTCGACTCTATCCACTGTCCTATCTCTCCATTAAAGGCACAAAAATCCCAAAAATAAATCTTTAAAGTGTATTCTTTGCTTAAAGTTCAGTCTTTCACTGAGACTCTCTCAGGACTGATTGCAATCTCATGTACGTTTTTTAGGCCGTAGCACTGTACACAGATACATAAAGATGCAGCCCAGATTAGTCAACACTGGATGCTGATGATTCAGTGTATTCCCTGAGGGGACATTTGGTGTGATTATATCTTTAAATGTTGCTGTCAGAATATTCTAGCCATCAAACAACACAGCAGGAAAGGCAGGCAGTGGTACGCCAGTGAAGGGAAAACTCATTTTCTTTATGCTTTATGGAACACTGAGTGCTGCTTTCCAATGCTACTGCCAGACAATTTTAGCTACACAAATATTGACTTGAAGGCAGAGCCTCCCAAGAGGAAGAAGAAATGTCTTATTGGTAAAGTAAACTTTACCAGAACCTACGTTTAGTGAAAACCAAAAGGGACAGAGAGAGTGAGTGTTGTGCTTAAATATGTTTACTCATACCAAAGTGTAAATCAATGGGTGCTTTACAAACAAATATAACATAGCATTACTATAATCACATGTGGTAAAGGAAGTTATGTCTGAGTAAGGCTTTGAGCTGGACTATGAATGTGTAAGTACAGGGGGCAGATCAAATGTGGAGGGGCAGTTTGAATTGAATAAATGATATTTGAATAAAGTTTGAACAGCTTTGTCACACTTCATGGGTAATGCATTTAAGTGCATGTGAATGAAGGGTAACTTGTTTCTGGTCTCTACAACCTACAACCATGGCATCCAGATCCACCATCTATTCCCTTCACACACACACACACACACACATACACACACACCCAAAAGACTTGAAAGACAAACATAGGACACAGGTAAACCAAGAGTTAGCTGCTGCGTCTGAAACCTCGTATTATTCATACTAAATATGGCATCGCATTAAGTATAAAATGAAATGGAAGAACACCAGTCATACAAAACCGCCCCATGATGCATTGCGGCTCTTTGACTGTACAATCACAGAGCAAATAACAGTAGCCATACTGAAATAAGTTTCACATTTTAATGACTATGTAGCTACTGACTATTAGTGATGATCTAATGTATGTTGTTGTTGAATTAGATTTATAGACTGACAATCGCGCTAGCCCCATGTTCCCAGTGGCTTTCAATTATATTTTAGTATTAAATTTTATAAGCCCCATACTGCTATGCTAGGCTGCAGAAGAAATGTCACGTGAAAAAATAATTTATTTAAAGGATACTTCACCCATTTGCATTAAGCTTTGTATCATCAGAAACCTGGTAGTATTTTTGAATGGTCGTGCATCCCGCCCACTGAAGCTACAGACCTATCACAGATCAGTGGGTGGGAACTCACTCCCAGAATCGAAACTTAACGTCCACCATATTGTTTGGAAGCTATGCTAACAGGATCTATGAAGAAAGCTGATAAGAACCAACAATGGGCAAAAAAAAGTATGTTTCAACTTCAAACTGATATGGATGAAGGGGATTTTGAAGGTCTTGTGCTCAAATCGGATGTTCGTGGCTATCTCTATGTGCCGCAATATAGCGGCAAAGCGGCTGCTGCTGACAGGCGGGTCTTATGCCTGGCATAAGACGAGGAATAAGACCTGCATGTCGGCGGCAGTGAAGACGAGGAGCCAGGGCCGGCTCGAGCTGGGGCGGACTGGTAGTGTCTGTGCTCTCACTGTTTGCCTGTGGACACAGACATAGAGTCTGTTTTCTGCCAGAAATTTACAAGATGCCAATTCCTTCTGGAAGAAATCTCAGAATCAGTTGAGGAAACGGCCGTATGTGTTGTAGTTAATATCTGTAAATAGAGCACCCTAGCTTTAGTTGGAGTTGCCTGTGGTGCTGTGCATTCTGGGAGTTGTTGTCTTTCATCAGCCAAAAATACACTTCAGTCAGGACCACTTGGTCAAAAGAATACTTTGACGCAATTATTTATATTTAGCGATATGGCTCTGTGAGGGATCTCCCTCCCCTTCCACGCTCTTAAGCATTAGGCCGGAACAGCCCACATTCCTGCCCTACCCGTGCATACAAGGAAAGCTATAAGGCAGGGATGATAAGCAGCAAACCCCCAAACAGCAGGCAAACCTCCCTGGCCTTCTCTTATGGAAGAGCCAGCAGGAGGAGAAAAAGTACAAGTTTTAGTCAAAGAAATTAGCATGATGAGTGTGTGCTAACTACATTCGTGAAAGCCTAAAGAGTTAAATGAAACAATCATATACTGAAACAGTTATTTAAAGCTGGTAGATTAAAGCGCACTCAGCTTTTTGAGCATCTAAAATAGCTTGAGCCTTGGGGCGGAGATAGCATTTAAAGGTCGATGATGACCAACTGCCCATAACTTTGAGTGTCAAAACAGGTGCTATGGATGAAGCGGTTGTTCTGCTCCTATACAAATGGAGTGAGCAGAGTAGTGATCTGGAAGAAGCCCACAGACGAGGCAAAGAGTGAACCAAGCTCTGGATATAGGTTTTTCCTCATCCGTGCCAACGAGTGGCTCAGAATGGCTGGCTTGCGGTTGGCTTCTTAAGTAACGCCTCATGCAAGACAGGTGACAAAAACAGAACTAGTTTCAGGTATCAGAATGATGTTCATTTCCTGGTCCTATCAGTCATTGAATGTTTAAGGAAGATAGAAAAGAATGTGAATTAATATAAACATCAGCAATGTGAGGTCATGTGATGGATCAAATGCAACTGTGCATGTAGTGAATTCTCTACCTCTGAGAAACATGTAAAGGCCGTGAGCAACACGGTTTCTAATAACATATCAGAATAAGGACCAAAGCACCATGCCCTTAAATAGGTGATTAATTTGTGCACAAGTTGGAGAGTGAGAGGAAGACATGTTTTTTTCCTCTTCAGGACATTTAGCAGGAGCAGGATGGAAGCATTTTCAAGCAGGCTAAAGGTGGTTAGTCCTTTAATGGAGGAGGGCTGCATTTTTTTTAACTTTAAAACATTGGACCATACGCTATTGAAAAACCCCCAAAACCATTGGAAGAGGCTGCATCTGTAAATAGCTTAATGGCAGATGAAGATTCAAGATTTTCATTATAGAAGAATAAGATTCCATCCCATTTATTGCACAGAAGGGACCAGAATAGGAGCTTGGATCTGCAGCCTGCATCAATTTTAACACATAGCACAGCAAAGCACAACAGGATTCTGGAAAATGGATCGCAGTAATATCATGAGCGTCAGCAGCTGTAGAGCCGAGCGGTTGAATGTAACAAGCAGGTGTTATCATGGCAGCTGTGGAGGCCAAACCATACTGACAAGCGGGTTTGCAGCCCCGCTTTCTTAATTAATTTAATGGCAAAATCATGGTAGCATTACACATGGAAAATTGGGCTAAACGAATAAGACTGTTAATGCTTTGCGTTTCATCATTACAAGGAGCAGATGGACAATGATTAGACGTTTTTTCCCAGAGTATTTGCGGCTAGATATACCTATAGGATTGATACGAGTAGTTGAAAAAGCTGATGTATCAAATGGAACGATCATAGTACATCCTCCAGCAGAGCATCAACTACCTCAGCTCTTTTAAAGCATATTGTAAATTATTGGAAGTGAATGATACCTTTGCCAACCAAGTCAGACCAGCCAAGAATCTTTCAACCAGACCTGTAATCAATAATTAACAAAACAACGGTGAGGAGCAGAGCAGCACTAAATCAATGATACTTTCAAGGTTCTGGCTTCTTAGGCTGGGGGAAATTGCAGCAGCTTTGGGCTTCCCCCATTGACCCCTGATGAGATTGGGACCGCAGATACCAGAGTTCTCCTCTGATTCATGACGTCACCTAGCGTGCAGGAGTGACTTCATCGATCCGCGACGTAGACGCAGAGGCGGCCTCACGGCTGAGGCGGAAGATGGAGTGGATTCGAGGGCCAGGAACCTGGAGTTCATGCCGGTGAGTGACGACTGGTTGCTGGCTAAGCTGACAGACTGGATTCCCTTCAGGATTGGTGATACTGGAGCTGGAGCTGGGGTCCAGGACACCAGCACTCTTGGACAGCGGAGCGGCGACTGGAGCTGGGATGGCAGCGGAGTTGCGGGTGCAGTTTATTTCCATGGTGGATTTCTTGCCAAACGAGAGCTCCGGTGAATGGAAACCCGAATCACATCAAGAATCGCTCCCTATGCTTCAGATTGCTGATTGTGTGTCCAATACAGTCGATCTGCCATGGATCCTCAGCGTTGACGGGGACCGACATGACAAGCAGCAGAGTAAGTAGAACAGTGTTTACCGACGGCTTTGGTGTTTGTCATTGAGCTTGCAAATGCGCTTGCAAATGCAGCTTGTAGAGGGAGCAGCGAAAGTAGGCAGGCTAGAGCATTTTATTTAGGGCAGCATGTACTATTTGGCCAATAGGACGCTTCAAAGCAAATCAGCTGGCCATCAGCTGATGCGGCTGCGTGAGATCAGCTGTTACCAAAACTTTGGCATGATAACAGAGCGTGACTCCGTGGCCTGCCTGAACTAACGCTACGTTCCATTTTCTGCCAAGTGATAGTACTGTATAAGCCTTTATTGTTCATTCATACGGTGACTTTTTCTGTCGGTTCTTCCTGCATTTGTTGCTACTTTGTTGATTTTTGTCGTGATTATGTGCTTAACTCTATTGTAAGTATCCATACTTTTCTTTGAGCTTGTTAAATGTGATGACTACAGACTCATTCATAGTGAAAGGATGTATGAAGCTGATTCTGCCCCTCTTTGTGAACGCATTCAATAGAAACCGAGGGTAAACTTATTGGGTTGATAAACATCTTGTGAAGAGAGGTAAGACTGAACCATAACACAATGTCTATTTATTCAAAAAGGAGGTCGGTACACAAGAATCCAAAATCACCAAGCAAAGGTATAAACATCATGCTAAGGCAGGTCAAAAATTCAGAAACTGGTCGAAATACTAAATAGGAAAAATACACTAAGAATGCTGGAACGTAGTCACAAAGGAACGAGACGAACTGGCACAAAAGGAGGAAACTCAGAGACTAAATATTCAAGGGGAGTGAAGACAATTAGACACAGGTGAGACACATCAGGTAATCACAGATGCGGGAGACACAGACGGGAGGGCAGGAAGCAAAGGATCTGAAACGAGGCACAGGGTAATAGTAGAGGAACAAACCCCAAAAAAAGGCTTTAGTTTTCGAGATACCCCTAGCCGAGGTAGAACAAAGCACGACCATATTTTTTCATAACTTGAACATGTCTAATTTATGAAACGGATTCTTGTATAAAAATATTTTACTGCAAAATAACTTTTTTTGGATATTTTATGCATCTTACCAAAAAACGAAAATAGGTCAAATTAGGGCTTCTCCTTATCACATGTATCTCTGTGAATCGTAATTAGAATTTCACCAAATTTGGACAGGATGTTCACAGATAGTTATTAGTTACAATTATGCAAAGTTTTTATCAATACCATTTTCAATTTTTGAATTTTTCACACGTAGTTTAGGCGGAAATTGAAAATTGAAACAAAAATTTGAAAGGTATGTATATCAAAGTCTGTCATTTTTTAATTAAGGACACCAAACTTTAAAATATGTCATTTGTATCTTCTTGACTGTTATCTCAACATAAAAGCAAGTTATTTGGCTTTTCACTTGACCCTATGCTGTCACCAGCCCCTAACAGGAAACTAGTGCAGCCAGGATTTCAGGGCGACCTGGTACAATGGGGCCCTATGGATGTGTATGTGGGAGGAGGTGGCCACAAAGTTATTTTGCAGTAATATATTTTTATACAACAATCCGTTTCATAAACTAGACATGTTCAAGTTATGAAAAAATATGGTCGTGCTTTGTTCTACCTCGGGTAGGGGGTCTCTCAACTTTTAGAGGCCCAAGTTCCTCTACTATAAGTATCAAAGTAAATAAGGAAGCACAAGACATAAAACATGAGAATAACAGAAGAAAGAAACTATACTATCCTGGAGACGTAACAAAGTATTGTATTCAACAAATTCCATTAAATCAGGTGAAGGGTGCTACATGATATGAGGGATTTTGCAATTATTTTTTCTATCAATGCAAATCTTGCAAAAATTATTTTAGGACTGGAAATGTGTCTTCAGTGACATAAATCTAGGGAATACAAGCCTCACCTATTTCTACCATGTTTTTTTTTAACATTTAAAAACATGTAATTTATTTAAATTTTAATTTAGAATGTATCATTCAATCTCACGAACTCTGAAGCTGCTTAAGAGAAAGCAGTCTGGTAGGGTGTAGCTTGGAAAGCTAATGGGTTTTTTTATGGGTTTCTGTGGAACCAAGATGGTGGCTGTGGCTTCTGGTTAAAGACGCTAAAGATTTACAGTATGATGACACAGCCTGACGTTTGCTACTGTACATTGAGGCTGCAAAGACATTATATGCAAATCATTTCAAGAATAGAACAAAAGTTGTGTTGAGTTACTCTGTGTAGTTGCTGTGAAGAAGCCCTGACTGGCACTGTCAAGGCCAAAACCACAAAGGTGTTGGCCTCGTTGTAAGAGGGTGGTGTGGAGAGAGAGGGGTGTGGGAGTGGAGCAGTGATGGGAGGAACCAGACTCGCTTCTATATGAGGCCTCCTAATGACAAGGCGTCTTTGAGTTTGAAGATATAAATATTTTTTTAAAAAGCTGTTCCAAGCAAAATCTGGAAAGAGTTCACCATCCCTCCTTAAAATGACAGGGTGGAGGGAAAAGGAGTATGGGTGGGGGTGTGTGTTTGTGCAAGTGAGTTTATGTGTGTCTCTTAATTCACACACTGAATGGACGGTGTGTCTGTTTTACTTGTTCTTTCATCCACAATGTGCAACTGTGGCACAGATGTTTTTCATGTTTAACACCCAGCAAACCCACACATCATCATCTGCTGTAAAAATGTGACGGATTTACATTCAAAACATGTTGTGTTACATACGCTGGAATGAGTTACTGTACTTTTAAACACTTGGTTTAGCCCATAATTCAAAATCCTATTCCTGTTGAACAAATATTTACACAGATGTCTTCCTTCTGTTGACGCATGACCATGTACACTGTGCAGCTAATCCAAAAAATGGCAAGAGCAGCTTTTACACTGAAAATCCTTGTTTGTGAGATACACACTTGTATTAGATTTTTTATTGTTTTTGGTGTGTTGCCCAGCCCACAAAATTTAATGAAATATTTCCATAACTACTTGCAAGTGTTTATTATTTTCATGGGTTCATAGATTTACAGACACTTTCCATTTACTCATACCTATCTTGCCTCCACCTGGATGTGCAGTACTAGCTTGACTTTGGTTGTAATTTAAATTCATACACATAAAACTTACTACAATAACATTAATATTCTATAGTACTAAAAGCTCACAAAACATTGGTTAAATAGTCTTATGGTTCTTGACAGACCTGTTAAAGGATATATTTTTTAATTGCATATTAAAATATTCTTATTCTGTTGTTACAACAGCTCACTCTAGAGGCCAAATGTAATCAAATAGATAAAGTTATGGAAAAATAAAAGCATTCTGAAATATTCAAAATGCACATGGTGTATAGCATGTTGATATGATAGCAATGTTGTCTTTGTCTTGTTGGCTTGGAGCTTTTGGTGGTTCAACTAAAAAGTAAAGAAAACGTTCATGATGACCTGCCTGTACTCCTGTTTGTTTTCCTCAGAAACACACCTAACAATGGCTCTGTCATTGGAGTAACTCCTGCAGGTGATAGCTGTAAGTGTTATGTGTACAGAGTGAAGAGAAAGGGGGCGAGTACTGTGCCATGTGGGGCCCCTGTGCTGCAGATCACCATGTCAGATTCACAGAAGCCTCACAAACTGTGGTGTGTTGGTGAGGTAGTCCAGTTTCCATGCAACCAGATGACAGTTTACTCCTGCTCTTTTTAGCTTCCCTAGCAGTGCAGGTGCAGGCTGGGTTGTGTTGAAGGCACTAGAGTTAAAGAACATGACTGCCAGTTTTGCCAGTTGAGCCAGGGATCTGTGTCGAAGGTAAATATTAAGAATGTTAAGCAATTCTTACCAGAATCCTGATTTGGATATTATAAATGAATTCAAGGAAAAGTACTTAATTATCTTGAATTTTAGATGCATTACTAAAATAAGTGCTGCACTGCTACATCAGATTGGTCTGAAACTAAGACTTTGAAACAGGAGACAGCTCCAAAGTGCTTGTTCTGTGAACTAGAGTGTTTGTTTTTACTTTTTTACAAGGACAACACTGTTACATATTAAGAAATATGCAAAAGTGCATGTACAAAATAACTAACATCAGGTCCAGTGATCCCTGGTTAATGCTACTGCATTTGCACTTTTTAGGAGTTCCATAGTTGCTTTCTCTGTTTCATATAGGTCCTTATGAATCAATTGTACAATGAAACTATTGCTCCCAGCAACATCACATAACATCCTGAGGAAATTCCTGTAGAAACCTGAGTCTTTCACAAAGTTGACTTGCCTGCAGTCAGTTACAATATTCCAACACTACAACATAGTGCTCTTTGGTGATGCTGTTGCCCTCTGATGTTTAGCTTGTTGGTGAAAGCTTGAACTCAAAGTACTTCACGTTTGACAAAAGGTGCATATTACATTTGACTTGTCATCTGAGCCGTCGAGATGTTTGTTGAAGTGACATGAGCTATTCAAAGGAGCAGCAGTGTTGTTCTTTTGCATAACTGTGGCAGCAGGAAGACACTAGGGCGGCTCAACTACGGTACGCTGAAAAATAGCTTTAGTAATGCATTTTTTTTAATTAATAAAATACGAATTTCGGACCTCCGTCACATTGCAATCAATGTGTTCAAACTGCCCTTTTCCTAGTGTTATAGCATACTACCATAAAAAAAATACTGTGTATGCTGTTGTCTACTGAAAGCGTTGTATATTATGTCCATAGTTTTCCTAATATTACTTTGTTGGGGAACGTAGATTATTGTAATAAAGAACTGAAGAGAATTATCCTGGACTGATAGGGTAAAACTGCTGAAACTGAATTATTCCAACGATTTTTGTGGCAGATTTACGAAGTGATTGCAGCAGCACCGTGAACTGCGCTCACATGCCATCACTCAAGGTAATATTTCCAATTAACATTGTGATAATGATACTGAAGCACAAGTATAATCATGAAGATTACCGGCTGAGTTCAATTCCCACTTGCTATGGGCCGAATTGCAGAGAAGACATCAGCACTTCTACTCAGTGCTGTGAAAGCCACATCATGCTGAGTTCGTTTCCACCTCCAGAAAGATGATTGTCTGAGACAGAAAGGGGCAGCACTTTGCACTGAGATCGCTGGTTAGTGATATACAAAACTTCCATTCTTTTTTATTATTTATTTTTTGAATCCCAGATTGATGGTTGTGCTTCTGGTGCAGGCCAGCTAGAGTAGCTTTTACTGGACAAATAATGATTTGAAAAAGTGTTTCTTTGTTCCAGGACTTTTGCAGACAGTATTTTCTAACCCTTTTTTCTTGTTAGGTCACACAAGCTGGCACATACTGAACACTAAAAGCAGAGACATGACATGCTCAACAACAGTTCCTCAGTAAGCACAAACCCTCTGGAGACCTTCATTATTTATCTCCTTCTGTGTTTGGACATTAGCTCTCCTATTTGTGACTTGGACATTTTTAAAATGAGTCTATAAAGCAAAAATGTAAGCCAGATTCTACTCAAATGTATGAATATTGCCTAATTCAAGCAAGTAACAGTAGTGCACTAATTTGCTATTTGTTTTATATTGTAATTAGATTTATTTACACTGGTTCAGTGACCCAAAAGAAACATTCAATACTTTGTGAATTTGAAACCTCAGCGTGAACTGATGTTTTGAGACCAAATTTAACCCTGGTTTGTGGTCTATACACTGTATCAGAATATGCAATATCAATCAGTCAACCTATCAATCAATCAGTCAACCAATCAATCTTAGTTTGTAAAGTGCAAATTCATAATAAATGTTATAATTCTAAAAAAAAAATTATAACCCTACCCCACTGTAACACACAATGAGCAAAGTTTCAGTGGCAAGAAAAAAATATCCTTTCAAGAAATTCGGTTTGGTGCGCTTTGGCAGCAACCGAAGGTTTCTGATTGCATCTTCACCTTTGTAGGACACACTTGTTATTATTGTGTATTATTGTTATTATTATTGTGCTGCTATTCCACAAAGGTCTCACCAATGTGTAAAAGCCTCCCCGATATTTACTACACTCTTTTTTTTCTCTTCTTGGCTTCATCCGTCACCCACTAGATCAGCAACTTTTCAACAGGTTACCCATCCCCCACAAATTAATCCAATAGGGACGTTTACATCAATGTTGGCTTCCAACAGGAGCAGCACTCCATTCACTGACCTGTACGGTCTGTGACCCACCTTTTCCCTCTCTTAGCCTCAGCCATACATACAGTTGGTGTTGCGTCATTTTTGGGAGCGGGGCGTCAGTATGGTGGAAACAAATTCTTGACCCCAGCCTGCAATGCTGTGAATGCTGCGACCCATGAATTTTTAACTCTGATGCTTATGCAAACAGGCAGTCATGTCCCACATTGAGTCATTACTGTCAATTGACAAAGAAAGATAAAATAATAACTAAACAGAACAGGAATGGATTGTTGACCATACATTTTATTTAAGACTGGACTAATGATCCCACTCAATGGCACAAAGTGTCTTTCCCAGATATCTTTTGCTACCTGGTTGAATCAACTGGTAAAAGACAATATCACATTTGCAATAGATATTATTAATTAAACTTTATACGAGTACCCATAGTGCTACTGGACTAGCATGTTTTAATTCAATGCCTTACTATTATTACAATTGAAAATGTGTTATATCACGCAGGGATTTACACAGAACAGCCTCCAAAACTACGGATCCCTGGAGGCTCATAGCTTTTTTACCAGTGGCTTTGTCAGGTTCTGCTTTTTCACAAAATGTCAGCATTGGACACTGACCTGTTCCGGTTTGATGTGAAGCCATCCGTGAGGGTGACAGAAAGACTGCATCAGACGTGGGTCTGCAGGAGGGAAGGTATATCCCGACTGCCCACTGGGACTACATGGCAGGGGAAGTTGTGTGCATGTGTCAATATTAAGCGTTATATATATTTAAAAATAATTCTGCTTTTTGTATTTTTAGTCTTGTTGAAGTTGTTCCCATGTGGCTGCTGTTCTTCTTAAATTAGAGGCTTGTGTTCTTTTATTACAACTTTCTTTGTAATATAACAATAAGTAAGGTCTTTTACCTGCTTTTTGTAACATAACAATGAGTAAGGTCTTTTTAGCTGCTCTTTTGTAATGTTAACAGACAAAGAGTAAGGTAGTTTACCTGCTTTTTGTAAAGTGTCTTGAGATAACACTTGTCATGAGTTGACGCTATACAAATAAATTGAATTGAAATTGAATTGAATTGTTCTGATGGGGATCACTAAAGTCTCATGCACAGGCAAAGCTTGTGATGGGAATACAATGTGTGTTAGAGAGATTGAGCCCATCCTTGTTGCAGAGACAAGTTTTTACACGGAAGCAAAATAATAGACATTGTTTCTGAATATTTCTGCTGATCCACTTGCAGAAAAAAAGCATCCCTCTGTGTCCTCCATTTTTCTTTGCAAAGATCAACTGAAAAAAATAGAGATAGGTTAATTAAATATCTCACATGTAACTTTTTATTTTGTTTATTCCCTCACAGATACTTTGCTTCTGGGGACTTGCTGATTGGTCTTTCATTCAACTATCGCCTGGCTCACACAACAGACATTAACGTAGTTTATATGGTGTGTGCAACAATAGAAAAAGTCATGATGGAGAAGTTCCTACCCAGGCCGACCCAAGTCACCTGGAAGGAGGTGGCAAAGTGCTTCCAAGAAAAAATAACTTTCCAAATTGCCTTGGAGCCCTTGACGGAAAACATATAGCAATTTAAGACCCACAATTGTACGGTAGCCAATACTTTAACTGTAAAAATACTTTTCTATTGTGATTTTGGCTCTTGTGGATGCAGAATCAGAATCTGACAGAATCTGAATCTGAATGTGCCACCAAGTACCTCTCTGCCTGGTGCTGCTCACGTATAGGTGATGTGCCTTATGCCATGGTGGCTGATGCAGCTTTGCCTCTGAAGCCTGACCTCATGAGACCCTACCCTGGACAGAATCTCAGTCACAAAAAGAGCATTTTTAACCACCAGAGCAAGGATGGTGATTGAGAATGCCTTTGGTATTCTGGCATCCCGATGGAGGATTTTTCATTGTAGGATGAATCTGCACTCAAAAAATGTGGACTCTCTGTCTCTCTCTATGTAGTGGCTGCATGCATCCTGCACAATTTCCTCCTTGCCCTGACCGAAAATGTGAGGCTGCTGGAAGAGACTGAGGAGCTGGACAGACAAATGGCACCAGTGAGAAACATGGGAGGAAACAGGGCTTTTTTAAGGGAGGCTTGTGCTGTGAGGGAGATCTTGGCAACTTTCTTCACCTCCCCCACAGACACTGGATGGTGTAATTACTCACAGACATTGGTGTGGGCAATTATACATTTGTGTAAATCTGTATTTTTTCAGGTTGGGGGTTGCTTATTTTGTAATGTAAAGAGTTGTAGAAGTGTGTGTGTAAATAAAGAGTTTGAAAAAACATTTGATAGAGAGGTTCTTGTCAGCCCACTCTCAACATTTGCACCTGTGAAACGACCCCCCTCTTGTGAAGAGAGGCCACGAAACCAACAAGAGCAAGGTAAAGTGACACTTCATCTCCCCACAGCAGACTGTAGTTTAACAGTATAGCTTTTCAAGAAACCTTTTATAACTTTATTTTTAGTGATTTTCAGCCTTTTAACAAATGTCAAGCAACGTTATAAAATAAATGGTTAATTATAAATTAACATTAAATTATTACATTAAAAGGGTAGCTTTTCAATTCACATCTCACAGCACTGTAATGATGTTATTTCACTTTTTTGTAATGGGTTTTCAAAATGGATAACTACATTTTATCAACTGCTCTTAAAAATCACATGACTATACAAATGAAATGATTTGAGTATTTACAGAAAAACTGACCATTGACTCTTATAACTCCTGATATGGTGTTATATCTTTTTTAATGTCCTTTTAATGTCCTTATAAAAAAGGATGTGTGGTGTCATAAATAATTTTGTGGTTTTCCACTTCAATTATAAGTTTCTCCTCATCCAGCTTGTCGTTAGTGGCCTCTGAAAACCTCTGACGTGTTGACTCTGGGCCTGGCTCCGCCCATTATGACGTTTTGTTGATGAAGTACAGTGAAATAAGGTTTAATGGTCAAAAAGGAATGGCTCATCTGACAATAGTCTTGCTAATATCTGCTGCTGAGGGCTCCGGACTGCCGGAGCTGAGACGCAGTGCAGCCGAGCCAGTGAAAGCACACACATTGAATAAAGTGAAAACCTATCAGCTATGCAGCCATAATGGCAATGAGACAGACCGAACGCACATCATGTGGAATTTGGACGTAAGGCTCTTATTGGCTATAATAGCTTAGGAACAGTGAATGGAAGGTCCTGATTGGTCAAATGAAGTGTTGCATGCATTATACAGAGAAAATAGCTGAACAGACATGGCAGACTATTTTAATCAATCAGTGGATATTTATGTCTTTATTTGTTTGGATTAAATCTTTCACTGGATTTGGATCATGAGGACCGTTGCCAATGCAGGACTGTTCTATATATGTATACTGTCATGTAAACAACTTCTTTCTATTTAAAGATATACATATAGATATATGTAGCCTATATATCTATATGTATATATAGATATAGATGATGATATGTATATATGTATGTATTGGAATATAATGTCAGGAGGAGTAGCCTACAGTAGATCTTCAGATGGTAGGAAAAATGAATCAGAAAGATTTGTTTGTTTGTCCGTGGTCTGACAGATGTGTTAATCGTGGCTGTGGTGTTGGTTAGATCTATAAATGATTTACATGGTCAGAGTCAAGAACCGAAGCTTTTTAGCCATGTAGCATGTGTGATATATGTAGATATGTAGATATGTAGTATGTACAGCAGTAGTTTACACAACGGTGATAATATGAAAACACACAGACGGCCTGCGGATCTAGGGAGGGAATAAATGAAAACAGTTTCAATTACTTTTAGATATTCAACACAGACAAGTGTGTCATTTAGAGTTTTTCATTATTATATTATATTATATTATCATTATATTATAAGTCATTATGGCCTCTTCAGAACTCGCATCTATTGACATTGCAGAAAACTGTTGCTTTTTGGTAAAAGTGGTTAATGTTTACATTACTTTCAACTTCTTTTAAATATGAATGAATTAAATGACATTGAAGTTAACGTCTTTGTGACGATACTGAAACTATACAATATCAAAAATCTCAACATCAGTAAAATTGACAAAATAAGAGGATAACCCTGACATGACAGAAACTAAGAGCTTTAAAAAAGGAACAGAGGAAATGTATTCACATTACATTTGACCTGTTTGATAAACAACTTGTCAACAACTTGTTCTATCATGAATTTATCAACATTCTCATTGTAGAAACTAACTTTTAATTGGAACTTTTACTGCTCTGCTCAGTCTTTTTTCTTTGTCATACTTTCTGCTGTTTTCGAACACAACAGACCTTGCTGTTCACATATGCACCTCACAGCGGCTGCCTCAGCTGGGGGGTTGCAGATTTTGCTGGCATCTGTTTGTGTGCCTTGTGGTGTGGGAGAGAAGTTATGCTAATGTTAGTTACAATAGTTTGATAATTCAGTTTTATAGCACATAATAACAATATACACAAATAACAGTGACTGTAAGTCTGGCACTTAGTGATTATAAAAGCTCATTATTAACATGCACAATACAGCAGTGCACCAAAGTAGATTGAACACAAACCAAAAAATACTCAGAGGTCTGCACTCTGTATGTACGTATGGGGTCATGTAATTATGTTGCTTATCACATTTGCAACAAGCTTTCGCTCCATGCATTCCTTATACAAGTCAACATGTCTGTCAGCGAGATTCTTTACCAACTCGGACGTGTTGGCTCCAGGGCCGCCTCTCCCTATGATGATGAGTTAGCGATGCATGCTAACCTTATATGTCAGAGTTATTTGGGCAGACTTTGACTGATGCACGGCGAAAAAAGTTGTCGACATATTAACGGGTGGTTGAAAGCCAAATCAGCTCATGTCTGCAGAAGTTTAGCCCGTAGCATGATAATATAGATAGCATATTGTCCCGGGTTCAGGTTAAGTTAGCTCCGGCTGCTAATTATCTGAGCAGCGCATATGCAAAATTTATCATGTGTTGAAACTAACGTTACTATACATACTCTGCACAGTTGTATCAACCAGAATAATGACTTCAGACTTTATTCCAGCTTTCTAAAAAGGCGATCAGTATCATCTCCAGCAACAAATGCAGCCTACAACCCTGCCAGAGTTTTACAGTCAGACCGCGACAGGTATGTTTTCATGGAATAACGTTATCTAAAAAAATACTGAACAAGGTAGAGGAGGAGGCTGATGTCTTGTGATCCAGGTAAATTTGACTTACATCTCAAACACACAAACATATATTTCGCAGATCACCTTCCAGTCATGCAAATGCTTGTATTTGTAATTATTTCCATACAAACACATTTCCACTTTTTTTCAAATCGACAATTTTCTGTCTGCCTTTTCTACCCAACAGGACAACTTCAGCTTTGGAGAACTTCTAAAAGCACACCCTTATGTATGCAGAGAAGCAGTTTGGTCACACCTGTATACAGAACACTGACATTGCTTGCAGCTTCTGATTATAACCACCAGAAGCGCCAACTTTCTGCTCGAAACCGTGACGGACACAAGATGTAAGTATTTAGTATAACAGTTGTCTAACATACAAATGTATTGTTGCTGTTACCTAAACAGTTTTGAAAATATGAAACCACTCTAATACAAAATAATATTATTGTCCAAGGTCCTGAAGTTGCTGCAATAAAACTCAAAGAGCTGGAGTGTGAACGCCTTGAAAGAGATGAGACTACTGCCATTGATGCAAAAGAGAATTCAAAGATGATTGGGCCCTCCTACAAGACAGAGTCTGGTGCTGATGATCAGCAGGCATCACCCACAGCTGAACTTTACTCACATTTCACAGGAAGAAACTGCTCCTAAACTTTCTGCCTGGCTGTATTTACAGCTGTGCATCATCAGAGCTCAGGTCCATCATAACAAAGCTCCAGGATGGTGTCGAAACCCCAAACCCCCTTGAAACCTTGATAATGTTTTTGTTATTATGTAAATATAAAGAAGAAGATAGAACTAAAAATCAGTGAGCAATGCACACAATTACTAATTGTTATAACCATTACCAGTACAGGTCAATTACATGTACTAAATGCAATCACAACAATAGAGTAGAAGAAAAGGATATCTGTTTTATTATGTAAACTGGTCAAAACAAAAGACTTCAAGGAACTCAACATACAAACTCAACTTGAAATGGCACAAAAATACAGAACAAAGCTACAACAGGTATGTATGTACAAGTCTGTAAGACACATTTTTACACAAGGCAACACACTCTGTAGCCAAGATACTGTACTTGGGAAAGCATCTCTGATTTTCCAGACGCAGCAGCTTTGATTCATAACTCTGTTTCCCTCTCCCAAGCAGCCATGCTATCATAACACACACTGTCTATATGCTGCAGGCCTGTGATGCTGCTGCACTCAGGGCTCCTGCTCATCACTGATGGCGAGTTGAAGTTGAATCCTGGAATAAAAGGAGAACCGATGTTGAAAAACAAAAACCTCATACACTTATTACATATACATGATCGCAGACTAGTTATAATATTGCCCAAACAAGTCGGTATTATGATCCTTCTCACGTCTAATGGGAAAGCAACTATAAGATGACAGAATGAACATCCTTGCAGATTATGTATAACAGATGAAGAGATAACGTGAGGCTGCATCATTTCCGGTGTCATCATTGTCTCACGTTTAGCATCTTTTCCCGGGAGCAGAAAGTCAACTCAAGTTATGTCTCCGGTTTGCAAACAAATAGATAAATATATCCATCTTACGTTGTCTCCAAAAGGTTTATAAGCTTACAAACCGATAACTAGCATGTATACATATAGCTATTTAGCTACGGCCTATAGATATCATGGTAACAGTTAAATACATACTAAACATCGGATTGCAGACATCCAGGTTTTACCAAAATCTGATAATATTACTGTACCTTTTGAGTCGACATGGTTCTTTATCTTCTCACGGCGTATGTGCCGGCTTCCTCACCCTCTGCTTGTCAACAAATGCAACAAATTGTTTCAGATTAGAAGCGTAACCGTTTTACGACAGTGCAGTTGCAGTCAGAGACCTGCTGTTGAAAAGTTACATATTGGGGCTTTAAGTATTGAAACAGGTGTTCCCCCGTGAGGTAGCAACGGTTGCACGGCAGGTTCTGCACAATATCTGACGCTGCACAGCGACTCCACACAACCAACATACTGCTCGTCTTTGACGCAAAAGTTTCTGCAGTGCCAGCTAGGTTCTGCTGAGCATGAGGCCATTGTTCAAGAGGCCGAAGTTTGACGTGCCAAATTCCTGCCTCCATTATAAGCAGACTCCTCTCTCTCGCTTGCATGTCACGTGACTAGAAAGATTCCCTTGACAACTGCAGAGGACAAGCCGATGACAATGGTGCAAAGATGAAAGGGAAGAACCAAGGTGAACAAGCAAGACTGCTTAATAAAAACACTAGAGCCTTGTTTGTACCTTGTGGAACACATACCATGAATCTCGTCATAGCAGTTCATCAAAGGATGTTGTAGGCTATTTTGGTTTAGTGCAAAAGCTTTCACATTCTTCTCAGGAGCCAAGCAGAAATGGAGCATCTTGTCCAACCGTTTGAATGTGACACTGAAGTCCTGGAGTGATGTGAGATGGGAAAGCAAGCTTCAGAGTATTAAAGCTGTCAGACATCAAACAAAACAAACCCAAGATGCTCTCCTTGAAGCCAGGGAAACTGTGAGTGACCCAGCTGCCGAAGTAGAGGCACAGGCTCTGGCTGAAGAAGTGGCCTCATACCGATTTGTGATGTTGTGTGGTTTGAAATTCTCTCATTAATAAACCTGGTTAACAAGCTGCTTCAGTCAAGTTCAATGCAACTTGGCATCGCTGTCACACTCCTTGAAAGTGCAAAAACCTCTCTCTCCATGCACCAACAGTTTGGATTTGCTGATTATCTGTCTCTGTCTCTGTGAAAATCTTAACATAGAGCCTGAAATGAAGGAGAAGAGGCTGAGGAGTACTAAAAAGCAGTTTGCCTATGAGGCTGCTGATGAGCCCATCAGTGAGGCTCTAAAAAAACAGCTTGAAGTTACATTCTTCAAAACAGTTGTGGACTCTGCTCTCACCTCTCTGAAGTCAAGGAGAAATTCAGTGTGCCACTGTATTCAGCAATCTTAAGGGGATGCCCAAGGAGACCTTGCAGAAAAACTGCACCAAGAAAGAAAATACACTGACTGTAGCAGGAGAGTCCGATAGTGATGGCCCAAAACAACCACCCTGGAGATGTTGTCTTTTCTCCATGGAACTGTATCCAAATTTCTGGATTGCCCTCCGTATTGCAGTAACTCTCCCTGTTACTGTTGCCTCTGCTGAGCGAAGCTTTTCAAAACTAAAACTAATAAAGATATAACTCCGCTCATCAATGTCACAAGAACGTTTAAGTGGTCTGGCAATCATAAGCATCAACACAGAATTGGCACACCCCTTTCACACAGAGAAACAAATTAAAATGTCGTTCATAAAGCATCGGTATTAATAAAAGTTGGTATTGTATCGTTTGGTATGACATTTCCATCCACATCACCCATTTGTCAATTTGCTGCTTAACAACCAAATGTGACAAATTGAACATAACATAATATTTTGAAACAATAAGATGAAAACACAATATGGAACTGTATTTTTCCACCTGACTGATGGACGTATGTACAGATGGACTTTCATCTGTTGACCTAGGTCTCCAACCTTCTTAAATGTTTTCTTACACTTTGAAGCACTTTCTTTTACCTAAAGAATAATTGTACCTGTGCCCTCTGTTTCAGTGTTTCTGCTTTACTTCAAAAGTATTTGTGACATTTCAAACCCTGCAATGAAACTTTTGCGCTTTGAAAATGTATGTAGTGCAAATTTCTCTGCCTGTCATGAGAATAACTCAACTTACAGCATTTCCATTTCCTGTGGGGATTACGCTGTGTCCTGTGGTTTGACATTTCTAACAACATCAATGGCCTTTCTTCCTTTTGAAGGAAAGTAATGCAGCATTAAAGCTTTTCATTTTTTTAAACAGCTTAAGAAAAGGGGGAAGTTATTGACGCTTAATGGTTTATATTAAGCTGTGTCATCCACTGATTTAGAAGTTGTAAATGGCAACCAATCATCTTTATTTTCTTTTTCTTCTTTTAATCTTAACCACTGGTACTGCTCTGTTATCACGATTGAGAGTAAAAAAATCCTGAGTTCTGGTGACAAGCAAAGTGTCTCTTTAAACATGGGGAAAATGCCTATAAGATATTTAAGCAAATACCAAAGTAACCTCACTGAGATCCAATTTGAGCTATAAAAAAGAGAATATTAAATTGTCTTTTATTATGTAAAAACAAAAAAATACTCATTCATAAATGATTACAAACATGACCATGATTTATAAAAAAACAATAAGAAACTATTTGATAATTAAAAAAAAAAAATCAGAAGTACTTTGGATTCCAAAGGTTTACATGATCTCAATTAATTCCATTTACTCAGCGAAGTAATGAACTTGGAGTTTGGACATCGCTTTTCTAGTCTTCTGACTCAAAGTGCTTGGTCACATTTACCCATTCACAGCGCATTGACACAATGATGGCAGAGGACTCTTTGTAAAGTGTCTGTCAGTATCAACCTTTTAACTAGACACACATTCACACAACACTGATGTTGCAATGGGTTTAGTGTCTTGCCCAAGGATGCTTTGACACTGGACTGCAGGAGATGGGGATTGAACCCCGAGACAATCAACTCTGCTGCTGACCCATTTCCCCCCAAAAGTCACAATAAGAGTTAAGTTCAGACATTGAGGCATAAGGCAAACGCTTACTAGCACAGACCTGTCCTGTAAAAAATCAGAGACAGAACAGTTTAATTTTCATGACATGATCTCCTGCCCAGGAACTATACAACAATCCATTTGGCACCAATGTTTTTCCAGGAGGCAGGAAAAACTAAGATATCAGGAATCTGGGCTAAAGCTTGGCAAGTTAAGCGGTTGGTTGTTGGTGGTTGCAATTGCTTTTTTTCATCATGGTAAATTTCAGCAGTCAGCACATTAAAGCTCTCAACAATAGTTTTAATACAGACCTAATTCATGTTGTTGCCAAAGGTGTTCCTTGGCACTGATCAACCTATCCATTAGGGCTCATCAAGTGTTGGATTAAGTGCCTTTATTGATGATTCCTTAAATAAAACAATTGTAAGTGGTTCACAATTGTAAATGGTTCACTATCATGTCAGTAGAAAAATGTATAACTATAAATCCAGCATACTGAGAGATGTGTACTAAAACGATTTTAGATGGATAGGAAAAATCAAGAACAAGCCTGGAGGTGTCCACTCAGGGTTAGACAAGAGCCTTTTCTCTTCATTGGAGCCCTGATTACACTTTCAGGGTTCCTTTCAGCTATACCAATCCACTATACATTATTCTTGTTACATGTGGCTATGATAAATACCTGTGTCGGATTAGTCAATTACTTATAGCAACCACTGCTATTACGAGAGAGCAGACAGTTGCCATGACTAACTGACCATTGCTAGGAATGCGGCTCTAATAAAAGACTATAAGGCCTAATGTAGCTCTAGCCAAAGTTCAGTCAGGAAGCATGCTGGTTTATTGTTTATTCTCATACTGTGTCACATGTACTCCTCCACACATATAGTACTTACTAATACTCTTGTAATCATTAGCTGTTTACATCACCTGGTCAAATCTATCCCATAATACTGCTCCAATCCTCTCATTGTTATATTACTGCTGTCTTTTTTAAATACAGCTTTCTCTTCAACAACTTCATTCATGCCATCATTACATGCTACCCTGTGGGGCGACTGTGGCTCAGATGGTAGAGTTGTCTCTTAACCAAACCATCAGGGGTTCGATCCCCAGCTCTCACAGCCACATGTACTATGGGTCCTTTGGCAAGACACTTAATACCAAGTTGCTCCCGCTGCTTTGTCGCCGGCGTATGAATTTGTATGAATGTGTATGAATGAGTTTATATTGATGGTCACTTAACATAGCAACCTTTCTCATCAGTGTGTGAACGGGTGTGTATGGGTAGGTGTAACATGCAGTGAGTAGTCATAAGACTAGAAAAGCGCTATACAAGTTCAAGTTTCCATTCAACATTTATCATTAATCCTCCACCTCCCCGTCACCACTAAGCTTTCGCAGTTCCATCTCCTTCTTCATCCCATCAGCCTCAGATCACATTCTCAACCATCTTCCCATCAACCCCTGTTTTCACAGTTCAATCAGCTTCTTCCTCAGGCGACATCATCACCTACCAGCTTCAACACCAGTGTCTGGACTCCACGGGGGAATTGATCTTTTTGGCACTCAGGGCAGACATCTTTGATCACCCTTTCTCCCTATAACGAGTTCAAACACAAAAGATTCTCTGACATCATATTAATTTTTGAATTATTCATTAGTCTCTCCTTATTGAACTGTAATGGATATTCATCTGAGATAGCAGTCAGGTTTATTTTATGTTGAATTATTTGTATAACCATGGAAGCAAACCCTGATGGCTATGTTGCTGTTTATAGACACTAAGTAGACAATAAATGGTAAACCAACTCTTTACAGTGATGAGACATGCACTACTGAAAATATCTAGATAATTTCAGGAGGACTGCTCCTAAAATTCTCCTGAGATTCGTGTTCACATATAAGACTCAGCAGAAAATACTTTTCTATCTATTATTGTGATTCTGTCTTTTATGATTTTATGCTAAAATGATAATAGATGAATGGATGGATGGATTCTGAACATTTAAGGGTACATCCCATGTATATGCTATCATATCATGTCACATTGTAATAAATAACAGTGTTATATTGTTGGTATTGTTATGTAATTTAAATTCAGATATAACTTAAGTGAGTCACACTTTTTGTATGATCATAACTAAGTTAAATGGTACGGTAACTGTCCAGGGACTTATACAAAGTACAAAGAAACTCCGGACCGAGAAGTAACCATCAAACCACCACTCTGCTAAATACACAAGATAGTTGACATCTAAATAACTGGCAACCACACTGCATCCTTTGCCAAAGGCTCTTCAAAAAAAGTGAGGGTCAGTGATAATGAGCTGAAGCAGGCAGAAGAGTGAAAGCACTTGGGGAGTGAATCGGCTCAAAGCTTAATCGCATAATCCTTATAGAGTAGCTCTTGTTAGCTGGTTTTGGCCCAAGAGGCAAGAGGCATGCTGCCCCTGCTCCTCTTTTCAAGACTATTAGCATCACATCAAAATGCAGGGGCACAGACCATTGACAGCAATATACACTCTTACAAATTACACGTTCAGATGCTTAAGGCTGATGAAATGAGTCCAGATTATTGGATAACATGATACAAAATGTTTGACTTAATTGATTCATTAGAGCATCTATCGAATATAACATGTCTTTTTGTGCCACTTCTCTCTCATCCCAGTATTGTTAATCACTGACTCTGCTTTCGTATAAGAAAGTAGTTAAACACAATCTCTTTACAACTTCCTTATTTCCCCAACATCTGCCCATTCCCTTCCCCAATCACGTTCATGGTTCAGTCCTGTGTAATGTCTCTATCACTCCCGGGGTTAGGACTGTATCATACATCTCTCTGAGGGGGACTTCCATTTGCCAATAACTGGAGGCTGCGCCACACATTCTTGGTTGTTTCTCTGTGAGCTGGCAAGTAAAATATGGTGCAGTTTAATTATTGGGTGTTTTTGGTGATACTCACTTTTGTAAAACTATTGCTGTTTGCTTTATTCCCCTTACATTCAGTTGCTTTTCACTGGTCTGCTTGAATTGCTTTGAAAAAAGAAAAGCAAAAGAGATGACTTGAAAACAGAATGGTGTTTTGGGATTGCTTGCACCATGCCCAGTTGTTTACTGTGAGAAGGCAGACTCAGAGGGTAGAACAAGCACCTAGCTGTGGTGGAACTTCTGTACCTATTAAGATTTAGATGTACAGACATCATTTTGTTTATTCACTCAGAGCTGATACAGTGAGCTTTGACACGAGCAAGGACAGCTTAACGTGTCAAGGGTCCTCCCCCATATCTGCAATATTGTTAGGCTTAGTGTCTGCCTTAAATTGTCTTAAGACATAACATCCTAGTTTATGTAGGGTAATATAACCCTGACATCAATAACGTCTATCAGGTATATGCAGAGCCTTTGGGAGAGTCTGGCAGAATTGACTTAGCAAGACAAAGTATTGCACTCTGTTCTGTTAGCTCATTCTCCTCCGGTGTCTTGTATAAACTTTCATAAACTTAAGTCATCTGAGTCTCCCTGAATCATTTCTTGTGTGAAGTCAAGTTCATACTTATTTCCTCAACACTAGCTGTGGGAGTGTCACCCACCTGGGGGAGGGGTTACTGCCCTTTGTGATGTCATGAAGGGAAAATCTCCAATTGGCCTGTTTGACCACACAAAGTGAAGCTGGCAAATGACGGAGAGAATGTACTTTTCTCATAATTGGGGGTTTGTTGACGGTCTAGGTACACATATTTGTGTTATAAAAACATGGTAAAGTTTATTTTGCATAATATTTGACCTTTATTATGCTCTTATTCTGGTTAGCGCTAACAATGTTTTATAGTATGACTACACAATTTACCTTAATTTGTGGGATAAAACCAATCTTTCATAGAGACCACGTGTAAGAGAAAAGCCTGACAAGTTGTGTGCTTGCCTTAATAGATAGAGTTCAAGACGTCTTTCTCTTTTAGTTAACTATTGTATCCACTTTCTCATGGCCAACCTTATCAGTGAAAACTTGTGATTAAAATCATTAATATGTTGTTTTTAAAAATCTAACTACTTTCTTTAATTACTTCCTCATGCCTCCTGTCATCTGCAGGTTGTTGGTTGTAAGTTTGTGTGTGTGTGTGTATGTGTGTGTGTGTGTGTGTGTGTGTGTGTGTGTGTGTGTGTGTGTGTGTGTGTGTGTGTGTGGTAGCCTATATAGTGGAGGCTGTGTGTAAGAGGATCAGCGGCTTCATTAGGGAGAGCAGCCAGGCATTGACAGCAGCTTTGTGGACCAAATGACTGCTGAAGCGATAAGAGCACATCAGGTAGACCGGCTTTCCCTCAGTGTCTCTGTAACAGCAGCTCTGGCTCTCGTACACACAAACACACTGCTCTTCTTCACAACAGAGCTCAAGTCTGAGCCACTGATGGACCCAGTGGATAACTCCTTTAACTTTGTTTTTTTTCAGACTCAGCCAAGAGTATAAGAAAACATGTCTCTTTTCAGTTTTTGGACCTGTTCACACTTTCTGGGCTGATGGCTGACCAAACAAAATTTAGGATTTCTCCACAGTGGGGTGGATGGACTTATAGAGGAGGGGTATTTGGCATTTTGAGAGTTTAGATGAAGGTTTCCTCTTTTATGAGAAGACACTACAGCATAAATATATTGAAATTATCTAACAGCATGTCTATGTTCTCTATGTGAGATGTGATTGTCAGCTGCCTGGCTCAGAGCCTGAGGATGGACAGACGCACCTTTTCCACTGTCATTCCTAACACTGGAGCAGACTATAGGGCTGTGGTTTAGCTCTCTGCTGTAATCCCTGTTAACACACAACAGTTAGCCTCTCATGAATTTGACACCATCACCAAGATTGACCACAAAGCTGTGGTGGACCTGACCACAGAAAACAATTCGAGGTCCTACCTGAAGAAAGTAGAGGACTCCACCTGCTCAATGATAACATACTCCTCGACAACACAGCAAGTGTTAGAGACGGAAGAAGTAACACCACCAATGTTTTATCAAAGGGTCCTCGTAGGTGAAGTATCTTGAAGGACGGCCTGGCCTAGGAAGCTGCATAGTTACTCAGAGGTGAGAACAGGTAGAGACTGTTTCATCCAGATGCTTGAGGAGTTTCAGGTTGACCCCATAAATACAAAAAAAAATGTTTTTCTTGCACCATCGACAGTGGTGCAGAGAGTGGCAGGAAACATCACTATCAGATGGAAAGTGCACTAAATTACAAAGAGTGGTAAAATAATCTGAACAAAAAACACACTGCCTCAAGGATATGTACACCAGGTACTTGTAGAAAAAGGCTAAGTGAAGTAGTTTGGATCCTAACCACCCACATAATGGATTTTACTCTGTGTGCCGGAGGGGAAGAAGACACTGGATACACGAAGCAAGCACTTATAGCTTCAGGCTGTGCTCCTATATCCTCATGCCATTAAAGGTCCTATACAAGGTCGCTGCCTAAGACCTAAGATGACGCATATATTTAAGATGCTAGTATTGGTGCAACATGTAACGCAGCTACATCTTCTGAACAAGAAATAGTGGCAACAGTGGAAACTGATTGACTCTACAGAGCTATCATGTGATTCCTGATGAGCAATTAACATATTATTTAATGATATTTATTAAGTTCCAAATAACAACAAAAGCTGTATCCTGATCCTGTAGTTATCACGTAAACATAGACTGTATACTCTTTGTATTCCTGCAGGTCCTTGCATAAGACTTGCTTTAACAGTAATTAGATTGTAAGCCATGCTAATAAGTTTGTTGGTGATTATGAATCTATTACCGACCCCCATCCATAAACTGCAGATTAAAATCATACATTAGTTGTGTATTGCATAATAAACCTAAATACAGGATTGATAAACAGGTAATAAAAGGAAAACAAGATGGACAGATGGAGGATGAGTCATAAAGCAAATCTGCAAACACCAAATTACATGTTTTGTTATAGCACAGCATATTTGACTTATTTCGTTTGTTCATGTTTGTTCTTTCAGTTGTTGTTTTTATTTCTAATTCTTAGTCATTGTCATCAATCTGTGTGTCTATGCCTGCTTTACTGTTTGTTTTTATGCATCTAAGATAGCTGCTTATCTTGTGTTTGGTGCAATTTTCAGATTTCCTTTTTTTTCTGTTTTACAGAGTTGTTGTATCATGTGTGTTATTTCCTAAAAGCCTGACCAGGGACAAGGACTGCAAATTAGCCATGGCTAGAAGTCCTGTATACATTGCATAGATGTATCAATGCCTACATGTATTGTCCTTGACATATAAACGGATAAATAAATAAATAAATGAAGCAGAGCAGTCCGAGTTACAAACAATGAGGAGTGAGACTGTACATTGATGTGGTGGAGGCTCCACTCAGCTTCATCCTTTGAATAAACCCAACCCATGTAGTCTTTAGTTATTCCAGATCAGAACATAAAGGAATGAGTATGTGAATATGTACTGTCTGTGTGTTATTCATAAGAATGTATTGTATCAGATTGTCATGGATGAACTATCTGTGAATGAAACAGAAGTCCTGATAAACATGACATTGGCAGAGCTTATCACATAGCTTATTAAAGTCATAGTCTCTGTGCACTTTTTGTTATTGTCTGTGTCTTTAGGATATGAGTTTTGGTTCAGATATCTGTGTTTTAAAGCACCGACTGATGCCATTACGTCACAACACTCTCAAAGAAATATTAGTAGATTTGGCTGATGTTGGCTCACTGTACTGCGGACTGTATTGAGGTTTAATTCTGTATGGGAAGAATAAATGGCCGACTGACAGTAGGTCTATTCATTCCTGTGCATGCCACCATGCTGGTCAGCAGCTGATGTTTTCAATTTAATGAACTGTCACCTGCCAAAAGGACTCTTTCTTAGTTGCCTACCAGTGTGGTTTCAGTTTAATTAACTGAACTCTGGAGTCCCTGGGGCCTGCTCTGAGAAACATGCTTGTCTGAAAAAAAGACTTTACCAAGTAAAACTTTCAGCTATTTGGATCTGCGGGAGATTTTTTCATAGCTACTGTCTTCAATTGCTTGCTCGTCGTTTAATCTTTGGAAACATTGCAAATGATATAAGGTTAAGATCTGCTCCTTAATCTGCACTTAATAAACATAAATGAATTGACTTGACTTTGTTTTAGTGAGACCAACTAGAGGTTTGGGGGTCTCCCCCTGAAAATTTTGAGTACCTAACATCTATTTTCCTGCATTCTGATCAGTTTTTATAAACCAATTTGTGCCTTTTCTGCACAACTTTGTAATTATGATCCAACCTTTTATCTTTTTAAAAACGTTTTAAGTGTTCATCAGACACATGTTCAAACAAAGAAGAATGCATTCATTTGAATACTTTTATAAACATGTGGACTGGGGGGTTGTAGTGTTTCTGCACTGTTTCAGCCCTGCAGAAATTCCAAAGTTTTTTTTATACAAGTAGTCTCTGTATAGCTGATGTATAATTTGGTATTTAGTGTGACATTATTTTGGTTTGTTTATGCACTAGTTAGATAACAGTATGAACATTTAACATAATCCAGAATTTGATTCATTTCTGACACATGGTGATGTAGTGAAGACATGATCTTTTTTTTCTGGGTTCCTGTTTGTTTGTTTATTTATTGAAGAGGGGTCAGGACAATTTCAATGACAAACACACTCGCACCAGCCACGGAAATAATTGCCAACGTCCAAACCCCACTTAATTGTCTTTGGTGGCTCTGTGCAACACAACAAAAGTTTCAATCCTGTAATCGCAACGTGTGACCCGTGTGCCGGGAGATTTCACATCAAGACGCAGCAAAACCAAAAGAAAGCAGAATCACATCTGCAGCAAGCAGCGGCACAAAACAGGAAAATACATGTTTGTTGTTTTGAAGGTCTGAAATTAAAGCATTTAATCACGATTAATCGCCTTCTATTTAGTCCCTTTAGACCACCATAGATAAGCCTCCGCAGTGTCTCACAGTGATGCAAAAGAAGGATACTCCTGCATCTTTGAATATCTCATTTGACTTTATGGAAACTTCTAGACAGCTCAGTTGACGAGTCAAAAGTAACATCAAAAATTTCACTTTTTTACCGTTCCTTTTAGCTGTTTTCATTTCGTTTTTCATCCCTAACGAGTTCTTTTTCCATGGTTAAGTTAATGTCGTAACCTTCAATCTACCAGACAGTCCTTCCGTCAAAATAAAAGCAGATTTCGCTTCAAACAGCAAGTAAAGTACTTTCAGTTTAAGACAGTATAAACATTAAAAATAAAAGATTTTCAGATTTAAATTTGAAATACGAAATAATAGAATTTCAAACAAATAAAAAAATTGATTAATTGTGTTTAACTATTGAAATTTTGCTTTTAATCAGGATTAAACATTTTAACTGTTGACAGTCATACTGTGTGAATATCTTTTCAACAGCGTTCCCAGAGCTGGTGATGGCTGAAGTTTTAATGATAGTGTTTTGAGGAAAATGATGACATAGGGTTTGTACCAGAGGTATGCATTTCCCTCTATGTTTTAAGTCCTTGTTTAATATAAACCCTGGTTTTGTTATGATTGACTTGTTTGATTAATGCAAGCCGTTACACCCTTTTGGACCATCCCCCATTGAAATGTACTGTCAATGTTGGCAGGTATGCCTTGAACAGCACACATGTTAGGGCCAAGTAGACTATTTAGTATTGTGGATGCTTTACAGATCCAATTTTATTCCTCTGAACAGCTTGCAGACTTACTTGGGCCACCACAATCTGGATGCTAACGTCAGAACTCTACAAGCAGGGAATGAGAGAGAGAGAAAGAGACCACACTGCTGAAAGTGTTCCAAGCAGAGGTAAACATTGTAGCCCTGAAACGTCTGTAGTGTCAGCCCTGCTTATTCAAGTTAAACAGTCTCTTCTCAAGGTTCATTAATGAGCTGTGTAATTAGTTTGTTAACAACTGTTTCCCACAGAACAAGAGTCTATTTGTGGTAGCTAATTAGAGAGGTTTTCTGTTAGACAAAAGAGCTAAGATAGCTTGATGACTCCACACTGAACACAACTTCAGGGAAAAGTCACTCAATATACACTTAAAAATCTCCTTCCATTTATAAATCTTGCTTAGTGTTTCTCTGCTATGATTTAGTCAACTTGTCATGCTCTCGCCTGTACCTCCCCTCCTTGTTCATAGTGTTTCTGTGTTTTACCCCTCCCTTGTGTGTGTTGTTGTTTCCCTGTTTGTTTCTGTGTGTGTGTGTCTGGGCGTGGCACTCAATCACACTGGGACTCATCCGCACATCAAGCTCCTGCAGTATTTATACCCGACTCTACACACCAGTGCTCAGTATACTGTGCTGTGGCAAACCTAATTCTGGTGTTTTACAAACCAACTTTGGACATCTGGAATCTCAAGTCCTGTGCCTCACCCTGCTGTGTTCTCAGCTCCTGCAATCCACCACCACTTCAACTAAACATCTCCTCCTTCACCTCAAGTATCATTTAATAAATAACTTCTACCTATAATCATCTGTTTCTGTTTTGGGGTCACAGAAGGACTCAACCTGACATAACTTTTTACCTGAAATTTGTTTTTTGTGCATACCTGCCTCTGCATGTGAACTTTCTCTTTTTTTTTTAAGAATCCACTTCTCAAACCTTATGTGCATTCGCAGCGATACATGCCATGAAAGAAACTCGGACATTTCACCATCAAATTCTGCGTTATTAACACACAAAACATTTTGATCTTGTGCATTCTGAATGTAGAAACGTGAACGCATTTCTCCACTCCTTTACTTGTCTGAACAATAAACAAAAACAGTTTCTAAGGATCCTAATTCCAAGAGAAATAAGCAAGGAATTGTTGCATTTCATCTACATGTACTTAATGTTATTTTTGCTTATTGTGATGGCATTCTTAATAATGTTGTTTTAATTTTGTGTCAATCTAAACTGTGTTATGCAGACATAATCTCCCACAGCCACACTGACCATTACTTTCTGTTTGTCTGTTTCACAGCAGAGCAGAATGTCTGAGAGCAATGTCACTTCCTGCAAAGTACTACATTAATTGGTGCAGACAGTGTCCACAAATTTGCAAAGAGGATGGCACACAGTTCCCTGCAGGAGAACGCTTTATGCAGCAATACTATCCCATTAAACCAGGCTGCAGCTTATAAGTGTAATGTAGACCAGTGGTTCCCAAAGTAGGGGTTGCAAGCCACCAAGACCTTCCAAAGAATTTATAAAAATGTAAGGTTCTTTAAAATTGTATATTTCACCCTTTATTGTAAAAAATACATACAAAAAAGGAGTTCAATTTCAAATAAAGCCATATCATGAAGTGAATTGAAAAATTAAAAGTAATGTTTAAAAAATCTTCAAAATGTAAGTTTGCACCCTAGAACATAGAGGGACACAAGGATACAAAATTACAAAATAACACAGGAAACACTAATGACTAAACTGGGAAACACACAAGGGAAACAATCACCAGGGAAGAATGGGACGAAATAAAACAAGCAAATATAAACTCTGAAAATCTACAAAATGTAAAACCAAATCCGACCAAATCATGACACACGTGACAACAAGGCATCCTCATTTTATCACATTTTGTATGTCAACTCAGTGCTTAAGTCCCTACATGCAAATTACTTTTATTCTGCTTCTTGCCTTTCTTACAATAAAATACTATATGGAATAACTGTATTGTGTTTGTTAGGCTGTTGTAATGTTTGGTTTTGTTCCTTCGGGTTACCAGTGTTTGGATCGGCCTATTAGTGGGTGTGTGGTGGTGCCCAGTCTCTGGCACCCGTATTTTGGGGGTCTCGAGCTGACAAGTTTAGGAACCCCTGATTTAGACCACCAATCTGTCTCTGCTTCATGTGTTGTTACATTAATGAATATCTTGGGGAGAGTAGCAGATAAACTATGGTAAAAGTTAAAATAGCATCAGGACTATAAGAAGGTCAGCCATCCATTGCTACTCCCGTCCTGCTGCTGTTAGTTTAGCTCACTTGAAAGCTCAACCTCAAACAAGCATCCACCTGTAGAAACTGAGTTTCACATTTCCTTCATGTTTTCTGACAACCATCCCTCGTACTGATACATGAAGGACAAAATAGTCAAGGTAAGAGGGAATAAGGTTCTATGTTTCAGCTCAGAGAGCAATATCTATGGGCAAAACTTGCAAAATGCATGTATATTATTTATTGATTACTTGTTTTCAAACTGTTAAATCATGTTTAATCACCCACAATATGATGAGGGTATCTTTTGAACACTTGAAATAACTCCTTCATAAAAGTCCCTCAAGGTTCAGTTCAAGAAGAAATACAAAGACGTTTATAAATCCATTCCCACAGTTTACTTATCAATGCCCGGATTTACAAATCCGTGAGCACGGTTTATAATCCTTTTGTAAATCCCAGGGATTTTTTAAAACTGTGCGCTTGGATTTGCACAAGACACAAGACTTGTAAACAAGCTGCAGGTGCTTCACATACACACACACACACACACACAGACACAGACACATCACGCTGCCTTCCTTTACATTTTACAGTGATTATGTCTTCACACCTGAAACACCGCAGTGGGTGGGACAAGTTGGTCCCACCATTAGGCTGACATTTACAATGAAGGTGAGATTTACAGGTGCATAAATATTCCACCTTGAACCTGTAATATAAGGAGCGATAGATTATGATCAGTATTCAAAGTGACCAATAAAAGATAGGAGACAACAATCACTGTCGTTTAAATCCCAACTTCAAATGTCTAACTTGTCATTTGTCTGTGCTAGCTTTTGTTTTTGCAGAGCAGAAATGCTTCCACCTGAGATGCAAACCATCAGAGAAGCGTCTGACAGCATTTTACAGAGCTTCCTGAGCAAATATGAAAATGACTGATGCTGATCTATGCAGTGTTTCGCATGCTTTTGTGCAAGATTTTAATCTACCAGTAGTTGCAATCAACATAAATGGAGAAATCAGGGCGGTCAAGGAATTAATAAGGCATTCCTGCTAATCTTCCTTCCAGACAATTTTCAGCCAGACTCCTGGTTTAGAGAGAGTAATAACAAATATTGCTGACTTTTCTTCCTAATAATTCTGGCACTAGTGAGTCAACTGAATTAAACGGATGTACTCTGAAGCAAGTCAAGGTTTTATGATTAAGGTTGTTTTCCTCCTGCCTCCATGTTTATGAAAAACTACAGCCCCTACAAGTAAAAAGCACGCAAACACACACACACACACACACACACACACACACACACACACACACACACACACACACACACACACACACACACACACACACACACACACACACGCGCGCACACACACACACAATAGTGTACACTGGTTTTTCCAACTGAATGTGACTCCCTCATCTTGATTCAGCTCCATGCTTTTTGAGATGATCAATCAGCGAGTAACAGGGCTGTAGTCTGTGGATTGATTATGAGCCAGACAGGAAATGTGTGCTTGCAGACTCTGGTCTTCCTCTCATTCGCACACACAAGAACCACCAGCTTGTTTTGGCCGGAGCAGGAACGACATGGTAAATGGGCTCTCAGGACGAGAGGCTGCTGTGGGACTATTTTGTATAATTCATTTGAATGACTGTAAGATGAGTTTGCACCCATTTAAGTTGTGTCTGCTCTGTGTGTGTGTGTGTGTGTGTGTGTGTGTGTGTGTGCGTGCGCGTGCATCAAAGATTGTTTCCACTTGACAATCTATCAAAAAGCATCTAAAAGCACTTCACGGTGCTTCCCAAGTCTGTATGCCACATAAACACACCGCAAAATGCTGCTCTCAGCTCACTGTCACGCTGGGTGGTGGATTGAGAATTTACAAGAAGCGTCAGTTTGACTTCCCGCCAGATGTTGTTGGGTTGTTTGAGCTTCCTGTTGCAATAACTGCACCGTTGCCTCTCTGTGCTGAGCAGGAGTGGACAGGTGTCTGATGTTGTTGAATTCTACCTCCCACCTCACTAAAGAAGCCATCACGTCAGGTCTATGCTAGAGCGTGCATCACCACTGTGTCATTCACATGAAACTTAGTTAATCATCACAAAAAATCAAGCTCCTTATTGTGTCCGTCTTGTTATTTAGCAGCACCTCAAACTGCTCTACAAGCCAAGGTGTTACTGAACTAACTTAGAATACTAGATTATTGGAAAATCTCCAAACGGCCTGTTTGAGCACACATTTTCTGAAAAGTTGTGCAGGCAAATACGGAGAGGATGGACTTTTCTCATAATTTGGGGGTTTGTAGACAGGCTATAGGGACACACACACATAGTAGCAGAAACAGAAAAAAACATTCAATATCAACGAAATCGCAACTTTTCAGGTACATTAATAAACAAAAACATAATTTGGTTTTCATCATAATGTCTCCTCCTTATTATTGTTTAATAACATAGAGAAAAGTGGGTGCTTGTTTAGCACAGCTGGTTGAGCACTCTCCTGTGTACAGAGACAACTTGAAACACCGATCGCTGGTTGAACTCCCAGCTGCGACCATATGGTGCATGTCATCCATCTCTCTCTATCCAAAAACCCAGTTAGAGCAATCACTTTATTTCGTCCAACCACTTCCTCTTCCAAGATGAAGACTCAAAAAGAGGGGATAAAACTTTTTTGGTTCTACTCCTTAGTAATGGAACAGTTAAACGATCCACAAAAGAACTGTTCAGTCGCTTGACACTTTCAAGAAGACCCATATTTTCTCTATAGCCTTCAATGGAGCTAAGCCCTTCATACTCATATGATATTCCATGCACTTATTGTATTCTTGTATTATTCTGTTTATGGTGCTATATTATACCCTTATTTGTTTTAATCACTTTATTACTTTTTAGGGTTTGTGTTTTCCTGTGTACATGGGTGCTATATAGTCTTCTAGCAGGGATTTATTCAGATTTTCCCGCCTGCCTTGGTTGCACAGCTCTTTGGTCAACATGCCTTGTTCATCCGCTAATAATTATTCTTGGACAAATTGTGTATCCTGTGCATTAAAAAATATGTTTGTTTTCTTAGAAATGTAGTGTTTGGAATCCCAAGGATCTACTTTGACAAAGTAGTCTCTGTTGTAAAGGATTATCCCCTCTACCATTAACTGAAGCCAGGTGCTGCTCTCATACTGCATGGTAAATCACCATAGACACAATCTGACTCACAGATCAGCCAGCCACTGTGATGTAAGCTCCTACAATCCCTAATGTCCTAAATTTATTGTTGAAGCGCTCATCCTTTGCCTCTCCACCTTCTTTAATCACTCCGAAGTCTGTCTGCAGGGTTGCTAAGGACTACACCTGTAACTCACCGGGCTGTGCCTCAATATCTCAGAGCAACAAACGCTCAAGGCCTTCACTATTCCTCTCTATCCCATAAATCTCATCTGTATTCAGAAGTTGTGCTGCCTGGTCAAAGTTATAATCCAAGGATCTGCTCTCAGTTAATCATTATTTTCGTTAAGATGATGTTTATTTTACATAAACTGCAGAATCACTCAGGGTATAGTAATATTTGCTTATTTCTTGGATGTGGAAAAGGCATTTATGAAAAACTTCAGCCTTTTATTGCATGATGAAGTACTAACTGGAGACGCAGTTCACCCCCTGATATCTGGACTAATTTAACACACAGCATGCAGCATTTTGCAATAGCAAAAGCGCTGCTGCTAATTAATACACAACATTTTTATTGAGTTAAAAAAATGTTCTTATGGAAATACATAATGATGATAAATGTGATTCCTGTGATGCTCTGTCCATAAGATATACAAAACGTTTCTAACAACTTGATTCGTCATTCATCCGGTAAGACACATGGGCAGAAAAATACAAGACAGGCTTTGAAAAAAAAAGATTAATATTAATAATAAAAAATATCTAATCTAAAGACATTTAAAGACCTTCTTAATCAGCTTGAGGAAATGACCGACTGGTGACACTGGTGAATCGTAAAATGGTCAACCAAACTGTCCGCCATAAAAATCCATAACACTACTATACAGTACAGACCAACTTCCAGCTGAAGCATTATAAATTAACTTGTCAGACATGCTTGATTTGTTATTGTTTAAGATAATGTGGCAATCCAAAAATATCAGACGAAATTAGCATATCAAGTGACTATCGGTATTGGCTAATTTTATCACAGATATGAACATGAATTACTAGATTTATTTAAAAGACAGCATCCAATTTGAGTATCATTGAATAACACAATAACACTAGCAGTTCCCTCTCTGGCTTTCACCAGCAGAACGTGCTATATGGATTACAACAAGCATTATCACTCCCGAGAGTGTCAACTGGTGATGCCCGTACATTCTCAGTTATCGTATCGGCCCCAAAAATCCCATATCTGTCGGCACTTAATTGGCAGTATAATTGCTACTCTCTTTGTAAATCTCAGCAATTTCCTTGTTGATGACTTGTGACTGAGGCAGAAAAATACACTGATCAGCCTTGGAAACAAAGTGCAAAGATAGCTGACTAAACCCCAGAGCCAGATCAACCATACCACAGCAAGTGATGCAATCGCCCCAGGGAGTGGGGGTAATAGCTATGCTAACCTCTCTTGGACCTTGGAGGAAAACAAAATGAATAAGATTAAAGTCTAACTCTAACTTAGGTAAAGTAAACAAGATCCCCTTTGTATATGATGATCCTGCAGGATGGCTGAATAAGGGGTGTGTATGCTAGCTTTGCATGTCACAAAGAACCAAACAAAGCCAGCATATTGCTGCCCCAGTGTTCAGCATGCAGGCTTTCAGGAGCAAACAGGTCATGAGTAACACAACAGATATCTCCAGTTAGCTGCTTGCTTAGCTCCATGTGGCCCAGTTGGTAGAGTCAGTCATCTTTCAACCGGATGGTGGGGGGGGGTTCGATCTCCAGCTCCTGCACCCATATGTCCGATGTGTCCTTGGGCAAGACACTTAAGTTGCTCCAGCTGCTTTGTAGGCGGCGTATAAATTTGTATAAATGGGATCAGTTACTTATGATGGTCTCTCTACAAAGCAACCTTTGTATCTGCCAGCTGTATCTCCCAGCCAGTATCTGATTACTGAGTACAGAAGTTGTACAATAAAACACTTCTTAACTTTACTCAAAGACCTGTGTCAATATTGTGGATGCAGATTAATGTAGAGGGCTATAAGCTGCAACAATAGCCCAATAAATCAAAGTTGGTGTTCTTTGAAATTGAATCATTTGTTGTCAAAGTCCATGATTTATATGTACGTTTATTTGGACTGCTCTTTATAAATTATAAGGCACTATACATGCATATAAATCACCATATAAAGATACTTTACTTAATTGTCTTGTGAAGTAGAATAAGTTTTGCTGTGGCATCATGTTCAGTTCAGTTAAGACCTGTATTATCCCTGGAAGGGAAACTTTTATTTACAGAAGTGGATAAAAACACAACAAATAAAACGACGGACAGCAACACAATTTGATGAAATACAACCAAGAAAATGAAAATGTAACTGTTCTTTAAAAATTACTTGTTGTAGCAATATACTGTAAATAAGGTGCTATAGTGCTGCTGGAAAGTGTACTGACTGCTGGAGAAAACTCCAACACGCTGTAACTTTGTTAAAGTAAATGTTGCTTTTCTGGATGCTACCATGCAATAATAAAAAAGCCAATTGATTTACAAACAGTAACTCCAGCACCAAGCTACAGAGAATTAGTTGTACTACAAACACCGCTATGTACGTCATAAATGCCCATCACAGCACTCCTTTGACTATAGCACTCACAGCCCATAGTTAGAGTTGCCACCACTCGGAGAAACACATCAATCCATCAAACCTCACCATCACAGGCTGCATGAGGGCCCCATCATGTGTGATACCACAATGACAGATGGGCTTAACTAAATTTATGCTTGCTTTGATGTCTTTAGAAAGACTACTCCGCCTCCAGAAGACCAGCCGCTGTCATTATCAGAGCAGATAAGAAACAAACCCTGCTCAGAGGGAATATGAGTGAAGCTGTTGGGCCTGAAAAACACTCATGTCATGTAGTTTGAACAGGTGCCAACTAGGCAAGGCGAGTTTATATAAATTGCACATTTCAGCACTAAGGCAATTCAAAGTGTGTCTCACAAGACATCAAAAGCATCATGACAAAAAGAAAAAGAGACATTGAAAGAAGACGTTAAAAGTCACCAAAATAAATCAATCACAGAGAAGATTAAATATAAAATATGTGTTAAAATAAAAACAATCAAGATCCAAAATAAAGAAATATGACATTATAGAACACAACATTCAAAATGAGCCCTTAGTCCATCACCCCCGTAAGTGCACACTCACTGCAGGACATGTGTGCATTTACTGCTTGTACGACAAGCTAACACAAACTAGCACAAGCTAACCACTGGTGTTTGGCCCCTACCTGTCCAACAGAAAGCAGGCCAACTCTGCTTCTGCTGGTAAAAGCCAGCTCTGTTTTGGAACAAACTTAATCTGCTGGGCATTTTGACTCACTATAGCCGTGGTCCACCTAGCATTTTTTCCGGGTAGAAAAGTGCTGGCTGTGCGCTCGGGAGAGCTTACATGAAGCGTTTGGTGCGCTAGGTGGAAACGGGGCCTAAAATTGTATATTCTCTTCTTTGCCGCTTACGTCAACATACGTCATGTCCGCCTCGTTGAATCATGCTGAATTGTATCCACTCACCTGCAAGCAGTCATTGTCTGGGGGAAATACATCATGTTTTGCTTGCCTTTCAGTGTTAGTGCTCTGAAGTCCCTGACTACATAGTCTTACCTTCCCAATGGACAAAGATTCACCTGCTGGTCTTGCCTAATTAAAATGGATTTTGCATAAAAATGCACCCTAGAATGTCTTCTGGATTAATTTGGCTCACAGTTTGCTCTGTCTCTGTCTTTGTTTATTCGCACAAATCTTTGAAGCACAATGCATCATGGTATGTATTGCGATCGAATAGTGTCCATCGGTTGTACAATACTTTTCACAATGCATTGTGGGATACGATGATTGGACTATATAGTGTATGATCATAGTATTCGGACACGACTTCAAAGTGGCATATTCACGATGTAGTGTACTATAGTGAGTGATTTCAGACACAGCCTAAGTCTCTTAGAAATGTTTTTCAAAGACCAACGCATGCTTTTCACACCCACATGAATCTAGTTAATCTAGGTAGTCATATCTAATGAAAAAGAAAACCCTAAAGCAGTAAGCTTTTATAACATAGGCTACAACATAATATGTTCAAATAGTTATTACATTTTTATTCTGTGGCCTAATGACCTAATGATACAAGAACCCCACCCCCCCACCCCCTCTCTCAATTCAGTTCATCAAGCTGTATTGGCATTAATGTTACATTTACAATATTGCACAAGCATCAAATAATAATAAGAAAAAATACAATAGCTATAAACAATGTTATATAGTAATAGTAATAATCATATCAACATAGAATAAATATTTCTTTACTATACAAATACTATACTATACTAGAAAAATTCTCTCTCTCTCTCTCTCTCTCTCTCTCTCCCATCATCTTCCCGGAGGCGGTAACTAGATGAGTGGGCGTGGCGTCGTAGCCAGGCAGTGACGTCACTTGGAGCTGTTCAAATTGGTGTGGTGCTGAAGAGACAACTCTCCTCGCGTCTGCTCGCCGCTCAGTCGGTTCAGACAGTCGCTCGCTCGCACGCACGCTCTTTTTGTCGGCGCCCATCAGCTGGATTTCACCTCCTCAGAGCTCGTTAATCAGATACAGAAACACAAATCCAAAACGAACAGCTCCGTTTGCACATCGTCTGAAGCTCGGCTGAGGGAGATTTACAACAAGTAAGTCGCATCTTTTGTCAATTATTCTCTGTGTAAATTGTCGGATTTGGAGGGGTAGCCTACTTACAACCTTTCCTGGGTTGATCGCGCAAATAAATAAATAAAGTGAGGTAAGTAGTAGCCCACAGATAAAGATAGGCTATTTCACTGTTGTGGGTAATTGTTAGCCCGTGTGTGTCCACTGTGGCAAGGCTTCCAGCCGCGCCTAATTCTTACTCTGTGCCCGCCTGGGGTAAAACATTTGACTCATATTTGCATGATCCAGTGGTCAGAGAGGCTCTCTCTCTTCTCTCTCGCACTCTCTCTCTCTCTCGCTGCCTTTCTCTTTCTCGCTCGCTCTATCTCTCTCTCCCTCTCGCTCTCTCTCTCTCTCTCTCTCTCTCTCGCTCTACAAACAGCAAATCAATGCAACTAAATAGAAAACACAAATCTAAAGCATCTCTCCTTGACTAAAGGAACATCCCATCACTATCCTCACACGAATTATTTTCACTTCTGTGCTGTCTATGCATTTCCAGTGTGCATAGACCCACTGTGGTGGTTCTGTGGTTTTACTGGTTTGAAGAAAGAGACATACTGGGACTGGCCAGTTAGGCTGCTGCATCACAGCTTGTGTGAAAATGTACAGGAGACTGTGATTCTGTTGGGAGTTGTCTGTTTTTTATTCTAGACATTTAGGTGTGGCCCTGCTGGCCTCTCCCCTTCTCTCACTGCTCTTTCCCATTCTCGTTTTCTCATCTAATTTTATTGCAGCCTTCCTGTCTTGTTTCCTTCTCCCCCTCCACTTTTCTTCCATCCCCTTTTGTTTCTTCCATGCCTCATCTATTTGTATTTTATTTTTGTGTCATCCTCTCTCTCTCCCCCTCTTATATCCTCTCCTTGCTCTCTTCAGACTTATCTTCTTCTCTCCCCTCAATCCATTTGTTCTCTTCTCCTTTCCTTATTTTTCTTCCAATTGTTTCCTCTGATCTCCTCTTGATCTATTTCTTTCATGTGTTCTTCTCCTCCCTCCTCTTAACTCCTGCCCTTTCTTCTCATTTGTCTCCTCCTTGTGTTTCCCACTTCTCTCCCTGCTGGGTCCTTTCTTGATTCCTTCTCCTTCCCTGATCTTTTTTCCACCTCTCTTTTTACTCCCTTATTATTTTTTCCCCTTTTCTCAACTGAATAAGGGTCCTTCTCTCCTATTTAATCCCTCTCTGTCGTCTCCTTCCTCTAATGTACTTCCCCTTTCATGTTTTCCTCCTACTTTCTCTTCTATAAACTACTTCTATTGCCTTGGCTCTATGTGAAAATGCCATATCAGTTTTATTGTCTCTTTTATCCATTCGGTTTCCTCATTCATCATAAAACAAGAATCCATCTACTTTAGGCATGAATACTTTATTCGTTTTATGTTACAGACTCACATTTAATACAGTAGATTTTAAAAGAGGCGCTTTAATCCAAGAAGGAAATACTGAGATATACTAAATTCGGTTCCCAGTATGTATCAGACTCCAAGAAACTCCATCCTACATTTTCCATAATGCAACTCAACAGCACCTTTCATTTAACCCTTCCTGCTTTATAAATGTCTACTTTCTTTACACACACTTTCAGTATCTCATCCAGTTTTCTGTGGCAAGTGCTTCTACTTACAACAACATTAAATATGAAAGCACCCGACTCAGAATTTAGACAGCCAATTAGAGGATGTTCATTGTGAAGCTTATATTTGTTTGTCATGATTCATACCGCGCCAAACTCCTGTACCAACTGATATGAGTCTCATGTGTATCAGATTCTCCTAGATATTCAATCATTTTAATTACATTACATCTACCAGTTAACAAGAAGGATGACTCAATAAAACTAATGTTCAGACTAAAATAAAAACGTGCATACAGAGCATCAGAAAGATAGAAGATGGAAGATTTTAATAGTAAACTCTATTTGGCCTTGAAGTGTTTTAAATATGTTATGTGTTTGTTAAAGAAAGAGGGATATTTCTGTTTTCAAAGTCCTTGAAAAATGAACACTTGAGAATTATTAAAAGTTCTGATATTAAAGAGGACATATCATACCCCTTTTCTATCTTTTCAAACAGTCCTCTGTGGTCTAAATGAAACATCTGTGCTGTGCTTTGGCCAAAATATAACATGAATCAAGTACCCGAGGAGGTTTGTGACCCTGTATAAACCAGCTCTCTCAGAACGCTCCCTTTTGGTGTGTGTGTCTCTTTAAATGCAATGAGCCCCCCCTGAGTTTTCCCGGAACACTCCTCTGTAGCGAGAATAAAAATGGCAGACCTGCGCAAAAGTTTAGTTCTAGGCTGGGGATGGAGTCCATGGGTGGGAGGGGAGAGGAGGATTTATTTTTTTTAACAGAATCCAGCGTGTGACATCACAAGTTGAGCAAATTTGAAACAGAGCATTTTTCTCTGTGTTGTAAGACTTCTGCAGACTACAAACAAAAGACTGGATGGATTTATTTCACATTTTGTGAGTCAGTAGAAACTCAGGTTAACCAAATATATGTTCAAAAACACTTTAAAAGAGGATTTTTCATAATATGTCCCCTTTAAACTGAAAGGTGCAATTGACTTTTAATCTACTCCTTGACATTAGGGGGGCACTTCATAGACACAACAGACATTACAGACCTCTTTGTAAACAGACAAGGTAGAAGTCATTGTAATAAGTAAACTAAACTTGTATGTTAAGTTGAAGAGGAGCCCTTTAACTGTCAAATACATTAAAAAAATGTTGACTTTAAAATGTTTGAACCCCTTATTGTTGCTCCCTTCTATTTATCCACCATAATTCAGATTACAAGATTTTTAACAGGATGCTGTGGTGACAATCGTGTCCTTGTTTGCAGAATACAGCAATTGCCTTCTGGATGCTGAAGAAGCTGTTATCAATTAGACTAAATTTATTTTACAGAATCTTTTGGACTTGTCATAGGTCTCGGTGAGGTGCAGAGCATCTGGGTGCTCACAGGGTGCAGCTGGAGATGGCTGTGGTCTCTGATGTGAACACATCTTGACATTTTCGCACACAGGCAGTTATGTGAAAGGTGACATTGCTGACATCTTGACAGGGCTGCAAAAGTACATGATATAGGTTTTGAGTGTTCATGAAGGGTCTAAATATAAGTGGATGGAGAGCCACTTGTTTTTTTTTTCTTTCAGTTTATAGCGTAGTCAGTTCTTCTGCCTCTGGCTTTAGATCTGGGCCTGTAGCCAAACACTTCTCACATTTACCCAATCATCTCTGTATTAGAGTAATCCTGTGCAAAATACAACATGTTTGCCTTTGATTCTGGGATTCCTTCAATAACGTTCTTGGCTTAGGACCAACTTGCCAAAAGAGGCAGAAGGCTTCACAATATGTCAAAAACTTAATCTTGAGACTATAACCTTGTCAGACTGGCTTACATGACATCTCTTCATTTGCCAGCTTGATTGGTTTAATCATCACCTTCTGTAAGAAAATGTCCTATTAAAAATGTCATCTAGAGCTCTTTGATGAGCATGTTACTGCTTGAATGTGTTTTCTGAAGTGTGGGGTTTCTGGTTGTGTAATTTATCAAATAAAAGGCCTGATGTCTTTATTAATCTCAGTGGATGATGAGAGATTACAGGCTCAATATCTCAAAAAAGATCCTGAGGCAAAAAAGCATTTCATTCAAGAATAAACATTATTCTGTGTGATGGGCTCGGGGTATCGACTGATGGATGGATTCATGTAGCTTGGGTTTGTGCTGTACCTTTAAATCACAAAAGAGAATTGCAGTTTAGTTTCATCTGAGCTGAAGGTTTTTTTTCAGAGACCCCCCACATACACTGGCCTTTCTGTTGTTGGAAAAAAAAAAAAGGTCAACCGCCAACCCTGCTCTCTATCCACATGCTCCAAACAGACCTCTGGATATCAGACTGGGTTTCTGTTCATGACAGAGCAGGCAGGTGGCTGAGTTGATCTGGCAGGCAGGCTGGGGCTCCCCCGCAGGTCCTTGTCTTCAGCGACACCTGATAGTACAGGATCTAGTTTCTCTACCTGAATGCTGTCGGATAAACATCAGTAACACTCTTTAATAGTTTACAGTGTACAGTACTGTGTAAGATGGAGGGACTGCAGTTTCAATAGACATTTGTTAAATGATTTCCAATCATCCCAGAGAGTACTGACACAGTTGTGCTGTTTTTGCACATGAACAAAAGTCCTGAAAACTTCCTGAAGTAACAGGTTATGCATGTGTGAACACAAAGAGCTGTATTTATCACACAACTTTACACAAAATGTTTCTAGCCAACCCCATGGGTAAAAAAAATGTTTGCATGAAGTTGAGATCAGCCGTCATGAGAACTGAGCAGGAAACATTCAGGAAAATTCACCATGAGTGATTAGGACGGGTGATTATGTTTATAACCTGCAACCGGCATGCAACTGGTGCGATCTCCGCATGAATATAACAGCAAAAATTGTCATCAGAGCATTTGATTTAGCCTTTTGTGAATAATAGTGTCCAGAGTATGAGCTGGTCGGCCTTGGAACAACTGTTCAGTATTTGTTCAGTCTTTGACTTTGAACTTATGTTTGTGACTGGACTTCTCTATTTTTCATACATGAATAAATTACACTAGAGAGAACCCACAGCATCATATTTGTACTATATTTGAAGGGTTCGGAGTAGGAACAGTATTAATATGTAATGAATTGAGGAGAAAAAAGAGGAAATTGGCTTGGAACTCCCCTGAACTCTTTTTGGGTATCCTCATATCTCCTCAAGAACTCTTCTGTCTCCAGTTAACTCTCAAACCTGTTCGTAGACAAGCAAATCCACCACCAGCCACATATGATGAGCAAATCGCCCACTCTCGGCCACTTCTCCATGATGCTGAACTTCAACAGGGATACTGTGATTGTGTTTTGTGTTTGCATGCTGAGACTTCAAACTGTAAGGCTTTGATAGATTGTCGCAGGCGCTGGAGGCATTGGAAAGGCTACATTTCCTGTTAGATACAAGGTCTGACAAACCCAAATAAAACCCAAAGCTACCACTTACAAAATAGTTTGTGAACACACTTTGTTACCTTGTGAGGCATCGAGAGGTCTACAGCAGAGATGAGAGACTGGTTGTGGATGGCAGAGTGGAGGCCTGCTGTTTTTGAATCAGCCACTGCTAACCTTTAAAGATGTGTGATACCTGTGAGACTCTATGCTTTTCATTTCAAACTGTGAAGAGACAAACAGGGTGTGAAATGTGTCTGCTGTGGTTGACTCTATCAAAACAAGCCTCATTAGAATCATGTCACATGAGGATGGCTTTGAAATGTTATGCTCTGGGTCAGTCTTTGTTTTTTCTCCTCTGTAATGCTCAAATCCCATTGGCTGACACAAAATGGCGGTTTACAATGGTTAGGACATTTAAGTGAAGGTTAGCGCCTGCATCAACCTCATCCATTGTGACCTTTACTGTATAGCAGATCTGGATCCCTTTTCAACTAAAGTTTTAGCAGAACACTATGCATGCACGCTAACGCACAAAACAGGAACTTCAACTTGTCAAAGCAATAAGTGTGTGTAGAAACCACTCCAGGTCCATGAATGTCAATTACTGACATACCCTGAGAGCTCCTCTGTTGCTGCACAGATAAAAACAATGTTTTTTAAAAATTAAATTCATAGAACACAGGGTTAATCTCATCAACGAAATAAATGACGAAACTATTCGCTGACGAAGGTCTTTAAATTAGTCAACTATGACGATGACGAGGCGAAACTGACGAAATTGACGAAAATGTGACGAAACGAAAACTACATTACAAGTGATGATTATCACGTCCCCCCTCAGCTGTTCTCAAAGCATTGTAAACCATAGCATACTTCATCAAAGGTGTGCGTGTGTGGTGAGTGCAACAGTGTGCAGCCTGGAGCCTGGAGCCTGCAGGTCTGTGAAGCCCCGCCCCCTAGAGCTTCTGATAATAAAAATAAAAGCTTGCGTCTGATTTTGTTGACTAAAATATCTTCAATTTTCGTCAACTAAAATGATGTGCAATTATAGTCGGTCACTTATTGAATAAATTAAATCAATAACAAATGACTAATATCTGACTAAATATAAAATACATTTTCATCAGGGGGCTATGACTATGACTAAATTAGAAAATGGTGTGAAGATTAACACTAATAGAACAGCATTTTCGTCTTAAAATGCTCCTGCCATCAGGTGTAGCTGCAGATAATGCAAGAACACAATTTATTGTGCAAAGCAAAAATCTGTGGAACTCCCCTGCCTCTCATAAGACAGTTTCCCACTGCCTGCCAAACATGGCGATCAAGGTCTGGTGACATGGGGTCTGTCAGCTGCAGGCTGAGCAGATCAGACAGGCAGACATGCCTCTGGGATTAGCTATTTCATGAGGATTGTCACTCTGATCCTCTACGTTTTGTCAGGACGGCCTACTTACGGCCACATCTGGTCAGCATGTTAATTCGTTTTATAGTGAACTGTTGGTTGGGAAAAAAAATTGCCGGACAAAATGGTCTAATAACTAACTTATTAAAATCAATACAACAAAATTCAGAAAGAGTGAGGAGAGGGTGAGAAGCTAAAGCTAGAGTTAAAAGTGGAGCATGTGAAGATCTTTTCTTCATTTGACAACAGTGTATTGGATTACATTGTCATTGTCCTAAAACTGAGTGGATAAATCTCTGGAGCTGCGGTCTGGAGGTGTTAAGCCCTGCTTGACGTGAGGACTGGAGCTACTTTGAATGTACCTACCAAACATGTCTAAAGCTTACACTTATTAACATGCACCTCTAGGGAAATGTAAATATGATTTAGGGCTATGGGGGAGTTAAGGCATTCTGGGTTAACAACATTCAGTGGAACAGGACTGTGCTCAATCTCGTCCAAAACCTGAACCTTTGTTTGACTTATTCTTGCAGCTCACTTTCTAGCAGGAAGTACTGAACATAATACAGTTTTTTTCAAGAATAGCTAAATCACATGCCTCCACATAAAGTTCTTCCTTCATCCAGTTTTTATTGTAAGCTATAGGCTAAATATGCCCATGCAGTCTCCAGCTCACGACAAACACACATACGTGGAGTGTAATCATATTTTGTTGTCCATTTCTGGTAAAAAGCAAATCATGAACAAACACTGTTTTTTCTTATCTTTTCTAAACTTGTTGACGTTTGTTTACTATTTTCTTGTCATTTGAATTGTGATACCTGAATGCAACAATGACTTAGGCTTGTTCTGGGAAATATTTCTTGGAACCCCCCTTCCTTCTCACAAGAGGTTTACTGAGAGGTTTTTAAATGTAGCTGTGATGAATTAAAACCCCTAATTCTTCTTACATTTTGGGAAATTAATAATTGATGCCCAAAATAAATGGAACCCCTGGTGCTGCGGGGAGTTACCATCATTATAGTTGATAATAATAATTTGCCTTGCAGGTCAGTCGTGGCCAGAAATTAGAAAAGAAAAGTAAAGCCGTTATATGCTCTGACGTCAAAAGAACGCACCCAATCATTTTGGTGTTTGCCCTTGCTTTGTGAATTTGAAATTTGGGACAAAGCAGTAGAGACTAACCAACATAATGAGTTGGACCTCAAGGTCAGGGAGTGTTCCAGCCCAAGGCTGTGTCTAGCAGGAGGAATAGATACATTTATATATGCATGTAGATGGACTATATGATTAGAGAAAATGACTACTGCAGCCCTAATTAGACCTTGTAAAGCTGATTAGAGAGAAGACCATGTATCACCATTTACTTGCCATCTCTCCTCCACCCTGTTCACTCTCCTCTCTCTCATTTCTGCTAAGCATGGACCTCATGGCTTCATCCTACCATCATGTGGGTGTGTGTCCTTTACATCTCTCTCTCTCTCTCTCTCTTTCTCTACCCCATCTCTCTGCCAAACTCTCGTCTTCTCTGTATCCTCCATCTGTCTAACTAGTTCCCTACATCCACTCAGGCTGCCATGTTGGCACAAGACCCTGCCAGCATGGCAGCCTGGGTGGATGTCTTCTAAACTCTATAGCTCTTGGTTGTGCATTGTACAAAGAAAAGCAATGCTTAAATGCTTAAAGCTCTATTCTCATGGGATGTCATTTTGGCTAGAGTTTATTTTAGCTTTGGCAAATCGCTCAAAGAACATGATAGATGTTTCAATCCTGATCCTAGTCAAGTGTGTTCTACCAGGGAGATGAAAGCCAAAAGCAGCCATGTTACATGTGTCTCTTCAGTAAATGAAGACTTCACGCTTCATTTAGTCTGTGAAGAAAATAAGAAGTTTGTTACAAAAAACTACCTAGCAGCTCATCTTAATCTGTAAAAAAAATTTGATCTGGAAGAAAGATTGTGCGACTTTTTTGATCCAGTAGATGTCGCCCTTGAACACCTTCATTGAATCAAAACAATCCGTACTGAATCCTCCGCTCTCCTCCAGCGAGTCCAGCGTCACACCTCCAGCTGTTCGCATGACGGAGACAATCCCAAGCGGTGGACAAAATTGTCCTTGACTCGGGCTGCAATTGTATTTGCCTGGCCTGCATTGTTGTGTTAGCAGGCTAATGTTCGCACACTTTTAGTAAACTAGTAGCTTCAGATTGCACATGAATTTACAAGGACCGACTGTGATCTAAAAACCCTTACGTTAACGAAAATAAGCAGTGAGTATGTTATCCTTCTTTTCTCTAGCCCTTGACGAAAACAGCTTTTATAACAAGTGGAGGAACCGGCCGTCCATGTAAACACAGCTGCAACAACAACAACAACCTGTGCTTCTCACTCATTGTTAACTGTCATGACTCAGCGAGATATTTACATAAGGTATACTTCTTATATTTACACTTCTATTTCTGCTCACTTTTATACTTTAAAAAAATATTTTTAGGGGATTTTTTTATGTTTTTATTGTAGAGTAGGAGGACAGTGGATAGAGACAGAAACTTGGATGAGAGAGTGGGGAATGACATTAGGCAGATTGTCGACGTATAGATACAGGGGGACTATAGCTTTTGAACATGGTGAACACAATGTTCAGTCACCGCTTCACATCATAAACCGTTGTGCTGCGCAAAATGTGACTTTAAAAGCCAAAAATAAACCACAAATTTGTACCAGAGGTTGACAGATGTTTCAAAAATCTGTTTTTCTGCTGCCATCACTGAAGGCTTATACATTTGAATAAAAGTTGTGCTCACACCAACTAAAGCTGCTGCCTTAGAATTCCCCAGCTTTATAGTATAAAGCTCACAGGGGTAAGCACACTTCCAGGATGACAGTGAGGGGAAGTAGCAAACAATTCTAAACATCTTATAATGGCTGTTCACACAAAGAAGGAAACGTAGAAGCTCAAAGCAAAGTAACAAAAAAAGAAAAAAGAGGAGAGGAGAGGAGACATTACCAAGGTCACCGTCCACAGCAGGGACTGTAAGTGCACACATATACGCTAACATAGTGGATACACATTAACCTCACTTGTGCTCTGTGACACATAGAGGAGATTATATAAATCATTTCATTCATCATACATTCAGTAGTAGACTACACAAACACTCACACACACACACACACACACACACACACACACACACACACACACACACACACACACACACACACACAATCTCTCCTCTCCCGTCTGTATTATAAATCTTTGTTATAATTATAAATGTAACAATGAGCACAGGGGAGAAGAAACGGTACTGTGACCGTTAGATGAACTGGTCTCCTCCCAGTCCTGCTCACTACTAATGCTGTGTCTGCATGTGGGTGAGAGTGTGCTGCATGTTCATTTTCCCATTCTTTATCTTGCCAAGCTCTCCAGCTATCCAGAGCATGGCAAGGCAGTAACCCTGTAAACTGGTTTTAAATGTTACATTCTGCTGATTTATAGACTGGCAGAAGAGATTAGACAAATGAGTCCTAAGTCTAAAAACATGACATCTTTCATCTCTGATTTACTGCTGAGAAGATCCACAGCATACAAAACCTCAAGCCACATTCTCATAGAAGAGGTTTGTGCGATAAATCATCAGTGACTTCTGTTTATGCAAGTGGAGGAGCTCCAAAGTCTACTGATAACATCACAGATAGAGGAAATATTGAAATAAAGGATAGATCTGTGGTCAAAGACGACTCCCGTACTGTTGACTTTTTGAACTGATACTGACAGTTTACATTAACCATGAAAGTAAACAAAAGTGTATATGGTAGACTTGTTGGGGTTGGAGAAAAGCTTTACATAGAAACCTCTGCCATCATTGTGTGAATGGGTAGGTGTGAAATGCAGTGTAAAAACGCTTTGAGTAGTCAGAAGAATAGAAAAGTGCTATACAAGCTCAAGTCCATTTACCATTTACCATTTAATACCCCGACATGCCTAGGGACTGCAAATGTAAACTAGCTCAAAGCTAATTCTGGTACAATGAATCAAATGGCAACTTTTATGTTTAATATTGTACGTGGTCCCTTTGCAAACAAAATAAATTCAATGAAAAAATGTTTCTGAGATACGTTGGGTGGGGTTGAATTAACTTAAATCCTTACAGGAGAAGATCTTTCATCTTTGAATGGGGTGCATAAGAATCAGCCTTCCTCCCCACAAAAAAAAAAAAAACATTACATGCAGTCCTTAAGGAGAAATAAGTTCTGCATTTTGTCCCGATAAAAAAGTACAACATTTGCTTTAAATTAACCAGTTTTCTGAATTTTGAAGTGTAGTGTTTGCTTAAATAAACCCCCATGTAAAAACACAAGTTTTTGTTACTGTTACTTGCCCTTTCCTCTGCCGTGATTACTTTTGCAAATGTAAACTGAACCAACCAAAATTACAGCATCCACATGTAACTGTCTTTTTTGGGGGGTGGGTTGCAGAAGAATCTGGAATGGAATCCCTTCCTCTCTGTAATCCAGCTCAATGAGATTGGCATGAACCATTTTTAAACAAGACTGTAGTCAATTTTTAAGAAACATGTGCGTCCCTGTAAAGCTACATTTCAGCTGGACAGCTGTTCAGTGTGTGTGTGTGTGTGTGTGTATTTGGGGATGAAGAGGGGGTTGGTTTCCTGCTTGCTGTTGTTGGCAGGTCAGTGCGAAATGACTGTGTGAGCATGGAGAGATTATGTTTCCACCGCTGGTTCTGTTTTTATCACTGCTGAGAGTACACAGACAGGATTTTGGTTTGGTTGAGTTAATCTGCCAGTCTGAGGTTTATATTTAGAATCTGTGCGAGTGTGTGTGCTGTCAGTCATTAACCCCCTTCACCTGATTAACTCAGAAACACCGACATCCTTCGGACTATTTTTGATTGTTTTTTTGGTATTGTGATAATGGTATACACATGTCTGCATGCAGTTATAGTTGTGTTGCCAGTTAGCCTGCCCTGGAGGTGCCCCCTTGTTCTTTCATCCACATCTTGTCTAAGGGCGGAAAGAGGTGCTTTGGGTGGAGTCCTGTATGTCTGTCAGATGTGGCTGATGAAACTGAACCATATGGGTTTAGAAATTCATGCAGAACTGGCCACACTCTGATAACGGGGATGAAAGTCAAACAAATGGGTACATGTGAGGACCACACTGTGTCATTCTGGAGCTACACACACAGTCTGTCATTACCTGCATGGACTACAGGCCTTGTTCTGACCTCAATGAGCGAGTGTGTGTGAGGATGAGAGAGGAGCGGTGGGGGGAGAGAGGGCGAGAGGCAACCCTGTACGGTAATTAGTGAGGTGCTGAGGTTAAAAATGACATCAAGGCATGGTGGGCTACAGCTCTGTGCTGCATGTTAACCTGATTTTCCGCTTCCTCCTCATTCTCTATTCTATTCTCAGCCTTCTATGTGGTGGGTTCAAAGTGTTTTTATTGATGAGTAGATTAGAAATGTTAAAAATCTAACAGAGGCAGCAAGTGCAGCTGGCAGCATTGATTTGGTGGGGTACAAAATAGACTCAACAAACAGAAGGAACAGCGACTGTATGGAGCCAGACCCAGTGTCATTTGGCCACAGCCGACCTGTTGCTCAGTCAGTCAGACTACAGCCACTGCTTTAATAGGTTGTCTTACCAAGTTAGAACCTCTTACAGACTAGATAAGGGTAGTCAAGACACACAGATGGTAAACTATTAAAGATCTGTCACCCTATACAGGATTATACAATTTCGGGCAAATCAAATTTATATCCAGGGAACTAAAAATTAAGATGTGCTCCAGTTGATAGCTTCAACCAGCAGCCTCAAAACCTGCTTTAATGGCTGCAATATAATATGTACCTGCAAATCAAAGGATCAAAGTATGTTCAATGAAAATGTTGGATTTGCCTCTGACAGGCTCAGATGTACTATGGGGTTTCTGACAAAAAAAGCTAAATCTGCTACAGAATAGACTTTTGGTTAAGGGGAAATCTCTGTAACAGATGGGTGACGTCACTCAGGCTTCGTCCATTAATATTTACAGTCTATGGCCGGCACACTAGTCCTGCTTCTGACTCATGCGTGAATCGACTATTTGGGCTGTGCTACAGGCTGCTAGTAGATCTCTTTGCATTTCAAAGGGACATTTCCTTTTGTTGGAACTTAAAGTTATGAATTTGGACATACAGCTTCTTTTGTAATGCTAAGAGAATATACAGTTAGTTCAAAAGTGTTAACGATTTAAAAAACGCAGCCTTATTGTGTGACTTTTTTTAAAGTTTATTTTGGGGCTTTTTATGCTTTTACTTAGAGATAGGACAGTGGATAAAGTAACAAATCAGGGAGTGAGAGAGTGGGGAATGACATGACACAATATGGATATTTCAGCCTCCAGCCTCCGTACATGGAGCACATGCACTAACCACTACTTTTGGACATTAGAAAATAATGTAAAATCTTTTAGATACTTAAATGTTAGTTGTTAAGAAGATATGATACGTTTGGTGCTATCTCTGCCTCTGCCAATTGTGTTTTTGACTCAAATGGCGAATTTAACAAATATTTCAGGTAATGTGCATCTTAGCGAAATATTCTAATGCATCTTTTGACTTTGCAAAATGTCCATACTCAGCTTGTAGTCCAGAGCTTTCTGATGTTAACTTATTACAAATGCATTCATGACAGGCTCCTGCCTCTGTCAGCCGCAACGCGAAGCCAATATTACGCATGTGCAAATAATTATGTGTGAGCATTATAAATAACCAGCGCCCCGCTGTAGATCACAGGCAGAACCAGCAGGATTAAATGGTACATGAATTCTGACGATCTAAGTTTTTCATCCAAACCATTGAATAAAGTCAGCAAAACCAAAACACATTTCACACCACATTTACAAAAACAAAATTCATGATAACATACAGTGAGACAAGAACGTGGGTTTGTGCTACAATCAATCCTGAAAAAGCATTTCATGAAAGTTTTACCAACTAATGCAGTCAAGCTTGTTCATAATTTATATAGTTGTATGCATTGTGGTTGAATTTTTCAGAAATCTCGGTTTTTAGTCAACATATTTCCTACATTTACCTCTTAGAAAAGAAAAACACCACACTCTTGAGATCGGTCATATTAGAAGCTGCAGCTTAGCCCAAAGATTGTCTATTTAGTCTTCCAGCAGGCTGACAAAGATAAAGGCGAGACAGTTGCACAAATGTGTTGTTCAGGGATCAGCATAATGTAATCTTTAATAAGCTTTCTTTATTTGATCCCATGTTACTCATATAAGTCTGTATATTAACTGCTGAATTCAAGGCCAGTGCTTTTTCCCTGCCACATCGTTTGCTCTTAACATGGTCATAACATCAGATGAAGGCAAGGATTACAGAGCATCCCAAGATTCATAATTCAAGATGACTTTTTTGGTGCCTCAGGGAAATTTGTATGGGACATGAAGTAAGGACATAAAAATAAAACAGTTTGAGGGCTTTAGCAATCCCATTGCAGTACAGGGTGTAACATGCAACCCATATACACTTTACAACAAAATCGCATGCCTTCACCAAGTGTTTTGTAGCAGTTAATTTAGGAAGTAGAACATACGATCTCTATGTAGAAGAAGTCACATCGCATTTCAGTGTCTCTTTCTGTGTTACATAATATTCATGAAAAAAAAATCTTATTTCATGAAAATCCTGGTACATTTAATTCCTCTGAATACATTTGAACTGAAGAGTAGGATGAACCTGCTCAAAGATAAATCCAAGCGTTAATCTTCAGCTCAGCAAGCTCTTAACCTGTAATACTTCATACATCCTTGTCATCCCTGTGATGGCATCAGGGTGCATTAGAGAAACTGCTTATATCTGACTCACTTAGGTCAGTTATAGGTTATTTAACTGTAGGGTTCATTTCAATGGTACAACGCAGTAACTAGTGTTGGTGAACTATTATATTATATTTCAACATTTTAGGAAATATTATTATTTGCTTTCTTGGCCTTGAATTAGATTCCAATTTTACTTTTGTGCTAGAACCAAGAAGGCCACTAGCTTAGCTTCTGAAGTTAATTTCCCACCTGCTTTCAAAACAGTTTGGTAAAAAAAAAAAAAAAAAGAATCTGTAAAACACTAAGGGCCTGATTTATGTATTGTGGCCACTATAGCTCCATTAATTGTACATCAAATCATGGGATCCGTCTTAAGGTCCAATTCACAAAGCTACCGCGCTAATGATAGCTTGATTCTGTGCAAAGTGAATAAATAAAGCCTTAAAGAGCAGCATTTTATTTGCATGGCTAAATACATTTTTAAGTTATGTTGTGATGAAAAAATATATACACTATATAAAACACATTATGGAACTAAAGACGTGTTTATTTTTCACTTCAGACAGAGCCAAGCTAGCAGCTAAGCAACTTCCTTGGTACAACTTCATATCGTACAAGCACATTTCGATGCATATTGGTATCTTATACTTTAAGAAGAAATTAGTTAGTAAATGCAGACATGAAAGTGTCAAAGTGTTCTGTAACATTGACTTTAAAGTTAAATGTTGTGTCAGTTAATTCTTGCTGTAAATCTCTTTAGCTATTACTAAAGATACCAAAAGATACCAACATGTACAGCATTCTCTGTGTTGGTATCTTTTCACTTCATACCATACTTTTTTTAAATTCATATGATTTGAGTCTTGGGTAGTTCTTTTTTGCACTCGTATGTCTCTTCCCTTTCATACAGAAGATTAAGCCTAATTTAGTCTTTAACCAAAAAATGTCATTATTAATCATTAACACATGATTGTCCTTGTACTAAATGGAGATGGAAAAGGTCATTTCATTTTCAGTCTCTCTGTCACTCATCAAAAACACTTACCTGTGTTTGCCATGGCCTGAACTTTGGGCTGTTTCCATAGCAACATCTACCACACAAGTGACAACGACATTCAGTCAGCTCCTGCCTTTCCTCAACATTCACCATTTATATCCACCTCTGCACCCCTCCTTTTTCATTTGGTATTCCCATCACCATTCCCCTTAGCACCTCTTGAGTTTGAGAAGTTAGAAAGTCTGTGTCCCTCATTTAAAGTAGTTCCTAATTTGGGGGTGTTTAGGATTTAGCTTCATCATTGTTTTTATAGCTTGAGAGTGCTTTTATTAATTAAAGATCCAATCATTATGGATCAATGGGGAGGGTACCTGATCAATGGGGAGGGTACCTGAATGGGGAGGGTACCTGATCAATGGGGTACCTGATCAATGGGGAGGGTACCTGAATCCCTTTCAGGTATTACCGAGCAGAATTAACCAGACCTGTATGACTGATACAAACAGTATGCAGCAGACGGGGAGTGCTGTCCCGCCTGTAATAAATAATAATTAGAACAGGAAGAGGCTTTGGTTGTCAAGGGGGAAATCTGCACAAACAGAAGCAGTAGATACGATGGGAAAGTGGTACAGTATGGTTGTGTTGGTTTTTCTTCACCTTGTCCAAGAGTGTCGCGATTTTTTGTTTTTGATAGGAGAAACCCTCATTACCTGGTTTGTTAAACTGAACACATTAATGGGGTCAGCATGAATACTTTATAACCTTGCTTTTTCTTCTGGGACAAAAGTGCAAACCCCAGAGTCAGACGAAGTTGCTCTTCTTTTTGATGGCTCAAGATATCAAATACAGAACTCAATGAATTTGAAATGTGTTATATTTAAGTCCCAACTCTTAGAATCTTAATGGTAAATCATATTTACTCATTTAGAATACTGTACCATGACATATGACAATAATAGAGGCGGACGTTCACATGATGCTTAGAACTAGTGCAGAGTAACTGTCAAATGCCCTGGGTTTAAATATTTTTGGGGGATCAGGCCTGACAAATTAAAGTAACAAACCATACATTTATTTCGTTAACAATTTTGGTTTAGGTAAAATCGTTTAAAAAAAGGTGCTAAACTACAGGAAACAGGCAACCAAAGCAACACATCTTGAAATGTGGTCCTTGCTTTACTTTAATGTTCATATTTTAATATTTTACCATAGACGGCTCCAATTTAAGGTTTGAAAAAAGCTAGTTGAAAAAAAGTTGAAAATTGTTTTGGTCTTGCTATTTCCGAATAGTATTTCTTTATTTCTGTACTCGTTTGTTCATCCGCATACACGTGTGTGAAGCAAGTCATGAAACATCTTCAAATAAGTTATCTGTAAACATCATCTCATGAGGTGGCTTTTAAACCGCAAACTTCTTTAAGGGACATTTTGTGAGTCGTGACAACACAGTAGTTTTTGCATGTCTCATAACACTGCTGCGTTTATCAAATCTACACTGAAGGAATGGACAAAGTCAGTCAGCATTTGCGTTCATTTCACTGCTGATCTCCATCGTCATGGTAACTCTAATAGAGAAACACATAGTTTGGTTGGGTGTAGACAACAAAACTGCTTGGTTAGGTTAAGAAACAAATCATGACTTATGTCAAATAATAAGGTTATTTATTTAGAGGCATAATTAAATACAATTTCAGTCTCACATTCATGCAAACACTGACCTTCTTGGTGAAATGTTGTGTCTGCCCCATCGATCAGCCCTGACCTACTCCCTGGGTTACACAATTATGACTCAACATGAGTAAAAATGAAATGGTGTGAAAAGCAAGAATATCCATTGTGCAAACATTTCAAAATTACTTTGACTTTGGCATGTAATTTATACACCATTAGAATTCGGCTATGCACAGATTTATGGAGCCTTGGGGTAAAAAAACATTTGCTCAAATGTCTCACTTCTGTGTGAAGGAGAAGTCAGAAGGTCTGTTTAAACATCCCACTTGGAGAAGGACATTTAACTTTACTGTTCAATCAACAATTGAAGAAAATTCAGGGGGGGAGAAGGGCTGGCTAAAACAGTCAAGTCACTGTGGACTACGGCAGTCACTTTTGTGCATCAGAATATAGTATACAGTAACTTTAGTTAAAGAAAAATATCATTATTTACGGTCTGAGTGAGTCTCACCATCATGGTACTGTAAGGTATTGTAATTACAGGTCATGATACTCTGCACTTACAAGGAAACATATGGATGATTCCAGCAAGACTACCATTCTCATGTAAGAGAGCGCAGCATGTTGTACTGAAAGTAGTTGTTTTCTAAATCTCTGCTACAGAAGTGATGACTACAAAATAGCACGTATCTATGGACATGTAGAGAGAGGCTAAGGTAGGGTCATATTTCCTGAGAATACAGAAGCAACCCTAAAACTGATTGGGAAGCTTTTCAAAATAGTCATGAGGAATGACAAAGTTGTTCTGTCCACTGAGTTGTAGCGAGCACAGATATATTCCATTTACAGTTCGTACTTGTTGCTCTGTTTCTGACTATGTGCCTTTCTATTTTCACTTCAAAGACAACCACTTTCCCTGCTGGTTTGGCAATAGCAAATACAAATTTCCCTTCGCAGCGCATGAACACTGTGTGGGAACACATTTCAGCTTTTTTTCTACTTGAAAGTTCAGCCCTTTACAACCTGTCAGGGAGCTGTAAAGGCTGAATTCCTGTGTGAATTTCTACCATGTTCATGGTTTTCATCTGACATAGAAAAATATGACCTTGCTACTGGGCGCACGCTGGTGATATGACCACAGGCAGTATGTTTTCTAATTTAGGCCACATGATGGTAGGTTTCTGTTTTTTGGCTGCTGGAACAGACAGTCAAATATAATTAAAGTCTTAGGTCATCAGTAACGTCAAGGAAGCGGCGAACAGAGTGTGAGTGGAGGAGTGCCCATGTGGCAGGTTGATCTTAAACACATTCCCATGGTCTGACTCGGGGTTGTTGTTGTTGTTCTTGTGTGATTGCGTTGTAACAGCAGCACAAAACAAATGTAGAGCAAATCAATGCTGAACAATCTATACTGATGTGTCTACAGGCGGACCTCAGAGCAGAGGAAAGTGTGGGAATATGGTTTTGACTAATGTTTCTTAGTGTGTTTGTACATGTGTGTGTGTTCGCAGATCATGTGTATGTCAATGCCCCGGTCAAGTATTGATGTACAAAACTCTTGTCTGACTGCTTTCATGTCTCCATGCTTAGTATTGGTTGTCTGTATGTTGGGGTGTTTGTTCATGTGTGTGTGTGTGTGTGTATGAAGGCTGATACAGGGGGGGAGGGGACAGAGGTCAGAGTTCAGTAGGACAGGAAAGCATGAGATTGAAAATGGAGGGAGAAAAAGAGAAGAGACAAAGCAGGAATACATAGGATAGATATGTTGGAAATAAAACAACAACAAGAGAGGATATAATATATTAAAATGTTTAAAATGTGTACAGACTCATGTATGAGATGTTCTCTCCACATATTGGTCCATCTGCTGCTGTACTGGTACCATCCAACTACATGTTTCTCCACTGTATGTGCTTATTATTTGCTTGTGCATTCAGTTGGTATACAGTACAGAGGATTTGCACTCAATAGAAATCTCTGCAACCATCTGACAGGATCTACAAATATCATACATTCTGTTTATAGTAACCAAAACACAGAGAGACAGCAGCAACGTGATTTAATAATCCCAGGTGTTTTTCCTGTTTTTAATCTGCTATAAATCCAAGTGAAATTCAGCGATGGCTAACCACTATGACTTCTTGATCTGCTATAATTTTTAATCGAGGGTACCTGCATGTTTGCTCAGTTACAGAAAGATGTATTATTAACAAATTGGGAGAATGTCAACAGGAAATACACATAGTATGAATGAAATAGAAAGAGGCAGCGAGTGAATTTATGGAGAGGGGAGAAGTTTGTGTTTGAGGCAGGAGCAGAAGATATGGAGTTTGATGACCATTATAAAGTTTAAACGGTAGAAAACACAAAAAAATTATATCATAAAGTTATATTTATAGTCATAATGGTGTCATATAAAGAAACAACCAAATGAAAACAAGGTTATACAGTGTTTCTAATATTTTAAATTGACAATATTTATGGTATGATTTACTGTTTATTTGTAAAATAATAAAAGATAATCTGGATGACAGGTTAATCCAACTATCGTTTAAATCCATAAATAGTATTATGTAAATGTATGAGCTCTTTGTAGCCATTAATCCATGAAATACTCTGTGTGGACCCCAGATCCCAAAATATGTACATGGGCCACTTGCTGTTGAAGCTGAAAAGCCCTGATATAAAAGATTCTGCTGGAGAGAAACGAAAGAGATGAGGGAGGCAGACCTTGAGACCTTGATTAGGGCAGCTGCTTCATTATCTTAAGTTACATTACAAAAGTTGGTAATGTAAAATACTTTCATACCCCATATACTCAAAATGGTTACTGATGTGGATGTTGGTAAAGTCTGTGACTGTGAGTTTGTTGTGGTTTTTTCTTTTGTTGTGTTCAACAGCCACTGCTCTGCTTTACATATGATTAGAAATCAAATAAAGGCTACATTTCACTGTATGCGTCGGCCTACAAGCCAGAGGCCTGCCCTCTGTCCTGTCATGTAATATTGAGCAGGCTGGTGCAACACTGAACCCTGTCATTCTGAGGTATTGATCCCCCACACACAGTCTGCTCTGGATTACACAGAACAAACCCAGCAGCAGCAGCTATGCATACATTCACACATTGATGCAAAGGTACACACAGATGGAGGGAATGTGCACAAGAAAACCCACAGGCACACACGGTAAGAATAAACTCTATACTGCTGCCTGCTCTGAGCCCCATACAGAAGCTGGCCCAAAGAGCTTCAGGGAAATTGTGAGTCATTACTCTAATCAGCTAAATGCTAACTTAGTGAGTGTGACTGTCTTTGCAGTCTATATGTCTGAATGGATGGATTGTCTCATAATGGCTGTCACCAACAGCTGTGACTGAGAAGATAGATAATGATTTATGGGAGCATTCAGTGGCTTCATTGTGTACTTAACTGCACTTTGAAGGTTACTTCTTTCAGCGCCATGATAAAATAATAAATAGGAGCATCAACAATAAGAGCATCCAACCTGTGCTATAGCCTTTGTTCTTTATGTTTAGGCCCTCGGGCAAAGTGGACCTAAAAGTCTGTTTTTGACCCAGTAAAGGCCAATATAGAACAACTATCACCTAACAAAATACTCAGTATTAGCTGTATGTAATAATATAAAAATACAGTCAATGGTGTTGCCATTGAAGTTTATTTTCGAAGTCAGTGAAAGACTGAGGCTGTGGCGGTTGATTACAGGCAAAAATCAATACCAGGTCAGTCTTTTAACTTAGCCTTGACACTGGATGTGAACCATGAGATGCGATTTTAATCAATCAGAGTGCAATTCCTGTTGATACAGCATGGAAATAACACATCTTTGCTGCATAAACTAATGAGTGTATAAATTGATCCAACAAACTAAAGTGCAAGTCATACACAGTTAATTATATAGTGGGTCCTCTAATGGACTTGAATGGTAAACAGATGTGAGCTTTAAAGCAATTTACTAAAGTTATGACAACTCAAAGCACTTTTTTACTTTCATACCCATTCATACCACATCGGATGATGACCTCATCGTGCCACCAATGAGGTAGCAGGAGCCACTTGGTGTTCAGTGTCTTGCCCAAGGACACATAAAAAATGTGGCTGCAGGAGCTGGGGATAGAAACCCTGATCCTCCAGGTGAAAGACGATCAACTCTACCAACTGAACCACAGCCGCCCCTTGTGGCTGATAGCAGCCTTGTGTTTCATCAAAGTCCAGAGGTGGGGCATTATTAGATCATGCACAGGAAAAAGAGATGGTGAGTGCAACAGAGAGAGACAGAAAGCCAGACAGAGACATAAAGGCGAGGACGTCATGAAACAAAAGGCCATGTTTCAGAATCAAACCATACCATCATTCAGTTAAAGGACATTTGCTGTCCTATTTGAACACATCCGATCCATTTACCGTATAAATGTCATTGCTGACTGTTTTCAAAACCCTATTACTGAATGTGTTTATTCACATTTTCTATCGTTTTTCATTCACAATAAATGCCCTTTGCTATGGTGAGAAAATACATGTGACTACATGTGTGATAAAGATCATGCGTCACAAAGAATGTTTCCTGTCAAAGCTGGTTCAATCACCACATTCTGACTCACAGCTTGTCATATGCAACCATAAGCAGCCAAATACAAAAAAACAAGCTATCCATTTATTTTCAGCGCCACAGGGAAGTTTGCAAATATAAATACAGTGTACAACATGCAGTTAGCTTTATAAAATCCAGCTTGTTAAGAAAGATTTTATTGTTTAAGTTTTGCATGTAAATATTTGAAATTTTGATCCATCCAAATGGCATTTAGTAAAGCAGGACTGTAACTCAACTGACTTCATGTTTTTCTAATCTCTTCACCATTCAAAGCACTTTTACCCTTCATGTCACTTTCACCTCTTCAAACACTAGTGGCAGAGGACACTGAATCTGAAAGAGTCATTTCAGATTCATTGTCTTGCCCAAGGACACTTCCACATGTGAACTGTATGAGCTGAGATTGAACCACCAGCTTTCCAGTTGTAAAAGCTTTGGAATTTCAGATTTTCAAGAAATAATAAAATCACCCTTTTCAATGTCTTCCAGTGTGCTTTTTAAATGCACAAAAAAGGAAAAAAACAAGAACCTCATTTGTCCCTCCTTGTGTGAGTCCGCATTATCCATGCATTAGTTGTCATGAGAGCAGCAATGATGAGCAGGAGCAGGTGGCAGCAGGAACAGATTGAATTATGTCCCTGATTACATTGTCTCTCATAGTGATGGTATTATATTTTACACTAACCACATAATACAACAACAATTACCCTGACATCTAGAGAGAGACAAGGACAGTGGAAGTCTCCTGATGGCTAAAGATATTCAAACGGTAGGTTATACTGTAAATTAATCTGATAGCAGCACAGAGAGAGTGCGAATATTAGATCCTAAACATTTAACACTTTTAACCCTTCAAACCTTGGCAACTCATTGCCACGCAATTATTGGAATAACATTGTGGCACTTCAGTGTGGCAAAGCAGTCTTTGCAATACAAGCAACCACAGCGACATGTTCAATCCTGTCACAGCACATTGCAAACCAGAGTTAATGTTTTATTTATAATAGTGTTACAGTCGCAACAGATGCAGTCTGCACTTAGTGTCAAATCACAGGAGCTGGTCTTAACCTCTCTTAACATTCGAGGTGCTTTATTGCACCAGAATGAGAGTCCTGGTGTGAAAACTACCCTGCTCCTGGTGCATCAGTGTACAAATTACTATGAACTATCACCTGTTTCCAGGAGCAAGTGATGCCCACTTTTAACTGTAGAGTTATTTGGTGGACCTTTTTTGTTCAGATTAAGACATCTTGACGATTACAGTACTTGGTTAGACTGCCATCAAACTTCTTACAGAAAGTTAAGGTCCCTTTTTATGATACATTTTAAAGACCAAGACCCTTGTGGACCAAAGCATGTTCTCAAAGGCCTTTAATGACCCCTTCTCTTTGTCATCACCCGAAAGTAGACGTTTTAATGTTTTTGTTGCATATTTCACAACTCCTTGATGGATAGATTTTAAATGTATAACACTGGCATTCAGAGCAAAAAAACAACAGCTCCATGAACATAAAACAGAACCCCATAGGTTCTGATGAGCAGGCCAAATCCCATGCACACTTTTGTGGTAGAAGAATCATATTTGTCCCTGCACAAAATGATTTGAAAAATCACACACATCATTATTTCCCCATTGCAAACAGGATCCGTTACATCCAGGGAGGTCTTATGGCTATTAGAGTGTGAGACATTGTCACTCCTGTCCTATCCCACTCCCACAAAAATACTTATGAGAAATGACTCCCCGGCCAATTCTCAAGTAAATGACTCCTCTGGCTATGGAGTCTTGTGTTACTTGTGTTATTTTTTACATCACAAATGATCAAGAACTGCAGTATGAGCTGATGCATGTACACTCACATGTAAAAGCACCCTCCTGAGACCATCTTTACAGTAATAACGCTGTGAAATACTAACAGTAATTATCTAGTGGCTTTTTCCTGCTAGATGATAAATAATTTGACAGTTTATCCAGGCCAGTTGAGAACCCAGAGCTCTCTTGGGAGTTGTTGTTCCGCCCAGCAGTCCCATGGGCCTGATCTCAGCCCAGAAACATTGTTGTTGATGGAAATGTGAAGCAATTGAAAGAGCCACGATTCTTAATTGGTTGGAAAATGACCATCCGCCGGGAGGAGATGTAACAGGTATTTTTATTATCAAGAGAAAAAGCATGAAGTAAACACCTGACATGCTGCATTGGATTGTATCGTCTTACATGCCCTGTGTGTGAATGTGTGTTTCTCATCTCTTTCTATATCCTGCAAACATTTCAGTTTGTATCTGAGAGCCAGACAGTGCTGCATCCTCACTGTGTGCTCTCTGTACACTGACAGGCGGCCACACTAGTACAGTTACTAAGTGCATGTGACTAGGTCACCATGACAACCAAACTCCCTGGAGCATGCTGAGAGCAGAGAGACGTCACTGGCCTTTGCCTGCTTTTATGTGTTAGGTGTGTGTCCGGGTGCCTGTGTGTAAGGTGTGTTTGTTTGCGTGTCTGTGTGTGTGTTCATGTGTGTACACTACACGTGGCTCTTGCAGAATTAACTGCTGGTGTTGCAGAAGCTGCTGGGGTACAACAGACACAGAAAATTAAAAGAGAAAAAGAAGAAGGAGACGGACAGAGAGGAACGGGATAAGACCACTAGATGAAGGGGCAATAATAACACTGGTGTGCACTCCAGCTCTATTCTAATTTCTGCCAGATGGTCTAGTTTGTCTTATCAGTGTACCCTCTTCAGAGTTTTCTTCTATGTGTGCATCTGTATGTGTTTGATGTGGCTCAATGCTCTATTCTCCCTCCTACAAAGGGAGGGCATTGATCACTGTGATTCTCCATTCAGCTACTGCACTACTTTGCACTGACACACACCCACGTACACATCACATTCACATAAACAAACACGCACCATGGTGTTGGTCTCACACATTGAGCATGCACACATACTCAGATGTCATGCACACTCACAAAGGCTTACAGAGTAAACACACATGCTATTGATTCGCTCACACACAAGCAAGTGAATAGGAGCCTTTTGGCTATCAATAAACATGGTGAAGGGGTGGGCGCTCACGCGTAGTTTTTTCTCTCTGTTATCCAGACAGACAGTATTGATCGGGGGCCAAGGGGGAAATTCTCAGAAGCAGATGTGTGAGGGAACTTTTAACAAACTACAGTTCCCAAGCTGACATAGTCATTCATCACTCACTTCCTGGTTGTCGATTTGTGTCGACACAGCTCACTTACCCCGTGAAGTGAGCTGTGCATCCTATTATGTAATGTGTTCGGGTGTTTCATTACATCTGAAAGTGTTTCACATGCTGTACTGCAATGTTTTGTTGCAACATTTTTTTCAGAAACATTTTTTTTCCCTGTACACTGTTAATCTGTACTTGTGTCATGAAGTATAAGCCATAAGAATAAATGTATTGAAAGTTCTCCTTTTCCACAAGAAGCATCGCAGCTTATTCTGTTTACAAGAAGATGGGGCATAATGTCTTGTAATGGTTATTTACGTACCTTCTGACACCTTCAGTTTGGCATTTTGTTTTGTGAGTTAATTTGATTGACAGTAGTGTGCTAATTAGCCTAGCCCTGACAGATCCTGACTCATTGTTTATTTTACAAGAAACGAGAGCTATAATTACAAAATAAACATTGTGCTGTATAGAAGAACACTTCACCCACCTATTGAGACCAATTAGTCATTAGGAAATATTTCCTGAGGTAATAAATCAAGGAAAAAGATGGATAGACTCCTATAGAGTAAGACCTCTTCTTGCAACCAGTGGGATAGTCCTCTACTAGCCACTGTAGAGAATACAGGTTAAATGCACCTTGTAAAGTCTATGCATGTATTTTCAAACAGGCAAATGAAGGAAGGAATTTTACCACATATTGTCACCAGGGGCTTTTATTTCCCTCAACATGCCATCCTCTATTCTCTGATGGATTCCATTCACATCATTCATTATATATGCAAATGAGAAAAAGATCATTTTGAAGTATTGTTGTTTTTGTCTGTTTGGGGGCTAACACCCACACAGCTCGTTGATTAGAGCACCACTCGTCACATTGCATTTATATTGGACGCTAGCTGTGAGTTTTAAAAACTCAATTATGATAAACAAAGCACTCTCTGGGGATTCATTAATAAAAGACACACAGCCAACTGAATAGTAACTTTTTACAAAAGGCCACTCCAGAAAAAAATGCATTATTGTTCTATAACTATTTCTCCCTTGGTAATTATGTTCAAATAAAGGGGCTCTATAGTCAATGATCCATTACAATGCTGTCGGTTTTCCAAATCTGGCTTTGGTTATCATATCTGACACACACACATTGTGGGAACACCAAGGTGCTTGATTATAAAAAAAGATGATTAAACCAATCAAGAATTGTTGCACACATGTAAAACGTTTACCTCTTTCCATGGTAAAAACAAGCCTAATAAAACGTTTTGGTCAATTGACTTAAGGCAGATTCAGTTAGTAATAATTAGCTAGTAATAATTTAACACGCTATAGCACAAGCTAAGCACTGGTGTTTGGAACCTGCCTGTCCAACAGAAAGCAGGCCAACTCCACTTCACAGCCAACCCAACGTTCACCCATTTTTTGGAATGAGCCTTATCAACTTGGCAGTTCTTTTATACCATCAGCATCCTTTTTAGGGCAGTCAAAGCACCAGCAATGACGTGGGACTCACAATCACAGCATGTGTACTAAATAAAGAACATTATCTGAACAGGCAGATGATTCCATAATATATGCGTGTGCGTACGTTTGTGTGTATGTGCGTGTGTGTTTGTGTGTATGAATATCTGAACAGGCTCTTATGTCTTGGCTGAATCCTGTTGCTGCCCAAACTGTGTGTCTCTGTGAAGTTTCAATCTTTCAAACTCCAACCTAATACCTACTTTGGGGTTTACTAACCCACACCATTAATAGCTGATGAATACAGAACTACAATAGTCATCAATAATCTTTAATCAATACAAGTAACGGCAAAAAACCCGGACCCTCGCTTTACATGAAAATTCCCTTATGACCCCCAGAAATGCTGTTTATTTATATTTGTCCGTGTCTGCCATATTCGCCTGTTTGAATCGTGTCCAATCGCTGAATTGTATCAACTCCCAAACTCGCCTGCACGCTGTCATTGGCTGGGGGAAAGATATCAACTCCCCACCCAGAAACAAGCATGTACTGTGTAAGTCTCAGCCTCCATGCATTCACTATGTAGTTGGGCTGTATGGTGTGTCCATGTGTGAGTATTTAGTTTGATTTCCACTTAAATGTCTTAATCGCTAAATCCTGCTGGATATTCTGCAGTCATGTGTGTATTTCCTATTCCCCATCCTATAGGCCTGTGTGTTAGTGCATGAATTATTCACTGCTGTGTTTCCCTGATAAGTGTGACAGATTGTGCTTGCTGATATATCACCTGTGATTGACGGTTGTTTTTCTGTAGTTCAAAAAAGAGAAAAACATTCACAGAATCAGAGGAAAAAATACTTGAAGAATGGAAGCCTTTTAAATGTTTGTTTTTTTAAACTTGGAGTTATGGGATTCAACACAGCCTGTACAGAAAGCCCCGAAACCCAACGTAACCACATCCACCACCTGTCAATCATTTAGGATAGCTGTCTTCCTCAAATCACATCTAAAGGTGGGAAATGCAGTCAATAATAATCAAAGGAGTGCATATGTTTTGGTTTTCTTAACTGCTTCCCTTTTTCTACTTCGCTTTCTTTGTTGTTCTGTTATTGTCATTGTGCCTGGCTCAGCATGTAGTTACAAACTACTCCACCAGCTTACTCTATAAAGCTCTATAAAGGTAGCAAAACTTCTAATTTAGCACAATATATCATGTTTTTTATCAATCAAAACAAAATCCTGAAAGGAATCTTTCACTGGAGCTTGAAGTATTTTGTCATATCACAGTGACGTCCTCCTTTGGACAAGCTGTAAACATTCTGTGTACATTTGTAGAAGCAAAGCCTGAGGCACAGACCTGACTGTAAAGTTTATTAGACAGACTGACATATCTAGTTATATAAATGTGTTAAAAATGTTGTTTTGAAAAAAAAAGTGAATCCAGATGGATATAAAACATATTCTTGTTATATGAGTAAATAGCTAATTTATCAATTGCCAGTTCATCTTCACATCTTCAATGTATGACAAAAAGACTTGGGATGGTGGGGCGACTCTCTGCAGCTTAACAGATGTGAAACAGAGGGGGGAAAGTGGTGAAAAAAACATTTTGTGTTTGGGTGGAGCTCCTGTTGTTTGTTTACATGGCAGGCCTCTCATGCCTCAGCAACTCCAAGTGCTAAATGAAATACCACACTGGGACATCAATATTACGCTATCAGTGGAGTGCTGGCGGTACTTCATAGCAGCACTGTTGTGAACTTGCAAATTGGTAAAGACGTTATGATTTATAGTATTTCAGAACTTGTTTTTTTTATTATTATTATTATTTATTGGTAAAAAAACATGAAAACAATAGTGGCAGAGTGACAATTGACAAAATACAAAAAATAGAAATGTATGGGTTATGTAGCGCAAGTGTGACGGGGTGGGGGTGTGAGGTGGGGGGTCCTTGGTTTGAACAGTACTACTACTAATTATAAAAGAAGCAAAATATTAATAGAAAGAAAAATACAAATCATAAAATAATACTAATGCTATAATAGTATAGTATAAAGCTACTTTATGTTATAATGAATGATGGATTTTTGGAAGATGTGCGTGGAATCAGTTCCCAGTGGTGGTAGGGTTATAAATAAGGAGGTTGAGGAATGGGTCCCATGTTTCCGTGAAGGCCGATATATTGCTTCTCTGCGAGGATGTCAATTTTCCATTGTTATAAATTCTGTTAAAAGATTGATCCAGTGGTTGGTGTGTAATGACTGCTTGGATTTCCAGTTTAGAAGTACTGTTTTGTTGGCGATAGTTAGAGATATGAGCAGAGGGTTTCTGTGTTTGGTCGGAATCTCTTGTTTTTTTTTTTAATCTTTCAGAACATATTCTGTAATGATTATAAAACATATTTTGAAACATTGCCAAGGTTTAGGTCTCTGGCATGAGAGTCCAGGGACTGGCTCTGGCTTGGTAATACTGTCTTTGTAATGAGCATACAGATGTCAGGGTATTATCCATCTCCTAATAAAACAACATTTTCAGATTCTTCATTTGAGCATAGTCCTTTAGACCGTGAAGGAAATTAGATAATATGTTATGATTCTTCTTTCTTTTTTTCTAATCAAATGCAATGCACATGGAGGCATCTAAAGAGTTTAAATAAATTAACTTGAAGTAAAATTCCAAATGGTGAAATAAACCTGCGTACGGTCAGGTGATAAAATCACCACAGTGTCCTTTTTTTAAACCTTTTGTTTATCACTGTGAGAGACTGATATGCTGTAAGCAGCAGAGTAGTGTTTTTGTTCTCTTTCCTATCAGTGGCAGCATTCTCTGTCCTCACTTGGATGACCCTCTTCACTGAAATGTGGTAAACTATGTCCTCCAGCAAAAAGACAATAAAAGCTTTTCAATATCAAAAAATGTCATCATAAATATTGTGTAAGTAATGAATTCTATTTGGATTAACCATGTGTTGTTTTTTTTCTTGTGAATTCTTTCCTTTTTAATGAGGAAAGGCAGCAATTTACATCTTAATTGCCAGGCAGCAGAGCAGAAAGGGAGTTTATGTGAGGATGCAGCCGTCTGCTGCTTCCTGCCATTAATTCACTGACTTTTCTTTGACTCATCAATCCTCTATGTAGGCCTATGCACAGTGTCTTTCTGAAAAGTGCACTTTTTACCCAGTAATCAATCTCATTTACTATTCTACATATACAGTTACTTAAGGCCGTGACCTCAGTCCGAAGAACATCCAGATGCTGAATATACTGTGATAAAAGTCAATTATGTTATTGCTTGATATCAGAGAGAATAATAAACTCATAAACATGGTCGCCAGATAGCCTAGCAGATATAATGGTGCTCCATGTACCAAAGCTATAATCCGATATATGCAGTCGGGGTTCGACTCAGCCACTTTGCCACATGCCTCATTACCCACTCTTTCCAATGCTATCCACTGTCTTCTCCCCAATAAAGCCATAATAACCTGCAGGGTTTGTGGATTCAAAGGTTGGGACCTATAAGACTGGTTAATCATATAGACCACAACACATCAACTCAGACTGCCATTTAGAGGGACAGTGAGCCATCATGTTGGTTTGAACTACCAGTGATCAGTGAAGAAGATTCCTGAGTGCGGAGATGATGATTATTGTTCTTCTGATAATGTGCTATTCAGAGGCTCAGCATGTCAAACAAAAGAGTCTCATTTTGGGCCTTAATGGTAGCCTGTGGTGACAAATTGCTCACTCATTGGTTTTCTTTTAAAAAGTGTTTTGTCTTGAAAAGCTAGAAAAACAGACCCTGGTAAAATACATTTAAAACGATGGGGTGTCAGCCTTGTGTTTTAGTGACAATGTGAAGGTGCTGTTATACTTCCATTAGGAGTTGGATACCAGTTCTTTGATTGTGGCAACAAACTAGTACAAGTGAGTAAATGCTGTTTCTTTTCATCTACAGCATTTTTAACATGACATGTGTGTTTGTTAGCATAATGGGTGAACATATGGTGAGTCCCGGCTGCGTGCTTTGATAGATTTTGACACAGCCTTAACTTAAAAGCGTGCTGCTTCTGTCTGGTGGTCCCTGTGGGACTTCTGAGGTTACTCTGAGGTCAGAGTCTCTGCATCTGTCTGAAACCCCCGGCTGTTAACATGAACCAACTCATCTACTCATTATTTATTCATGCTGGTGGATTTGATGGTTGGTAAAAAAAAAATACGCTGAGAAGCATTTGACGGACATGAAAGCCTTAAGCCTTTTATGGGCAAGAAGCATTAAGATATTTAATACAGCGTCTGTTTGTGCTGTATTGATTGTCATCGTTTATCTAAACATTTACCACCTGTCCTTCTGGGAATGATTTCTAAATTTAAGGCTAAGTTCCTGCCCCGAATTAAAGAGGTTTCTAATGCTCTATCAATTAAATAAGAGAACTCCTGCACTCCTCTCCTCTCAGGCACTCAAAGATTGAATGAATGTTACATATTCATTAGCTATTAAAAAACATTCAAAACACAAACATATAAAAGCTCTGTGATCACTGGTTTACCATCCAAACCCACATGGTAAGAATTTTTAAAGACCACTTTTAATTAGAATCTACAAGGGAGGAAGGCAGTCATAAATTGCAATAAAAGCACCATGCTTGGAATAATGAAAGATTTATAAAATAGGGCTATTAAACAATACATTTTTAAGCTGCGATAAATCCCCAAATGTCAACAGTTTATCGTGATAAAATCACATTTTTAATCGCATGTTTGAAATTCCATTATTTTGCATTTAAAAATAAAACTTCTTAGGCCTTTATTATGAAAATGTGTGCTGTCTTTAGCTGAGAGTGCTTTACTTTCTGTTTGAATTCAACCCTGCTTTTATTTTGAAATAAAGTAAGACCTTACGGTAGACTGAAAGTTACAACATTAAAGAGCCCATATTATGCCCTTTTTGGGGTTCGTATATTTAATCTATGTACCTACTTTTGTACGTTCACAATAGCTAAAGTCCAAAAAAAGTGTCTGTTTTCATGTATTGCTCCTCCTTGCTCCCACTCCGCTCTGAGTCTGTTAGCTATCTGCTGTGAGCCCACACTGCAGAGCCCCATATGGGCCAAGTCTGCTCTGATTGGTCTGGCGATCCGCTCTGTCGTTATTGGTCAGTTGCTCAGCACGGTTCTCGGAAATGTGCCGCCTCTTTTACCATATTTGGAATGCAGCCACTGGCTCCGTCCGAGGGGAGCTTAAACATTAGCACCTTAGCACTACTGTGCTACGGCAGGCTATTGTGGGCGTGCTACAGAAGTTAACGGGCGTGCAACATGAGCTGCTGGGCTTGCCACAACGAGCCAATGGGCTTAGATCAGTGATCTCACACTGACAATGACGTCGGACTGACACATTTTTTTCGAGGGGGGCTAGAACCGAGCATTACATGCGGCTAAAGCTACAGCTAACAGGAGGACGTAGGAGAAGCCGCATTTCTGCTGACTTTTTTCACATTGATGTGCCTAAACATGCACAGGACACTTGGAAAACACACTACCATATAAAACCAGAAAAAGCATAATATGGGACCTTTAACTATTAAAAGGAGCAGTAAAAAAGTCAAATGTTTTATGTCATAAGGTGGATGATACTTTTGACTCATCAACTGAGCTGTCTGGATGTTTTATTAAGTAAAATGAGACATTCAAAGTTGCAGCAGCGTCGTTCTTTTCCATCACTGTGACTAGAGGGAGACACTGCAGAAGCTTATCTACGGTGTGCCTAAATGGACAAAATAGCATGTGATAAATTGTGATTGACAAATGAATGCATACATTTCAGACCTTAATTCATTTTGATTAACTAGTTGATGCTGACAGCCCTAATAGCTATTTTATTCAAATTGCCATATTTTACATTAAGAAAATAAAGTCCAACACAATGTTATGACATTGCCTTTTATCATTGATGAATGTTTCATATTGCTTAATTTATCACAAGTGTAAAACTGCCCTCCTTTTGATGTTGTAGCAATAATAGACTGGACAAACATCTTTTTAATAATTTGTTCTATGCTTACAGATCAAATAGCTAAACGTAGAAAAGAGATGTTTTGTACCATGATACGTATTGTGTTCCTTGGACGTTTTGTTTCTTTTATTGTGAAGACTTTGTTGTGTGTGATTTGAACCAGCATTAAATGTCAGGGTTTTGAATGAATATTTATGTTCTTTGCGACTCATTTCTCCTCATTTTATTGTTTAACTCAATCAATTAAATGTAAGATACGCGAGAGCAATGGGCAATGTTGAAAATATGTCTTCAAAAAATACAAAGAAAGGAAGACACAATACAGGATTCTTTGATCTAAAAGGCAAGCTACAGCTGTTGATTCTGCCTGTGAAGATAGCGGCATCATTGGCTACATATATTCAATATGTTAAAACATAAGGGGACTTGCAAGCTTCATTTAGCTCCTGGCATGCTAACATAAGAGAGAGTCCATTACTGATCTGTGTCCTCTGTTTCTTCCGCTCTCTCTTCCCACCTCCTCCCCATTTCCTCCCTTTTCTCTATTGATCTGCTCCCTTTCTCCAGGTCCTCGGGGACATACCAATGTCTCTCCCTCCTGTGGTCTTTGGAGTCCTCGCAATCATAGATCCAACAGGAAAATTGTCATCATGGAAACCTCCTGCCTCCACGCTGTGCTCCTCCACTCCCCCTGCAGAGGCTGTTACTGCTGAGAAGGGCCACTGAGACTGAGACAGGCTGATCTGTGAAGACATAAGTCACCCAAACCATGTAGTGTACCTCTCTGCAAGAAGGGGGGAGGGTCTACATTTGAGCCAGATTTATTTTCTATTTATTTATATTTATGAGATCTCTGTAGCAGATTTGTTTTTGCTTGCTTAAAGTGTGTATGTGGGTGGCTGCAGAACGTGTGAGGAGAAAGTGACAGAGAGGAAGAAAGAGAGAAAATAGAAGAGGAGAGATGGTCCTCCACGTCACCCCGTACTCCGGTGCCTGTCTGCACTTTCTGGATGGCTTGTCGTGGAGCCTGGTTTTTCCTTGTTACTGGCTTCTGGACCGGCTCCTGGCATCCTGTGTGCCCACGTCGCTGGAGAAGCGACAGCGCTCTCAGGACCCCTGCTCCTTCCTAACCCTGTGTGTCTTGATCTCTGCACCTCTGTACCTGCTACTCTTCTTCGCCTCCCTGCCCTTTGCTCTGCTGGGCTTCATCGTCTGGGCTCCCCTGCAGGCAGTCCGCCAGCCTTACCTGTACACCTACCGCAGGTTAGTATTTTTTTTCACTATTATTTTTTTCACTATAAGCCATCTATTTGTTGTTGTTTTTGGTTCCTTGAGAATTACATTGAAAATAAAAGTAAGAGAAAAATGCAGCATTTAGTTATGATTGGAACAAACATAATGTAAAAGAGGCAATCAGTCATCAATATGAAATCCTCTTACAGTCAAATTGGATAAACACTCAACTCAATTTATCCTTTGATGGTCCTTTTTCCTGAATTTCATACTGGGTGTTATGGGAAAAAAAATGCCTATTACCAATCCAATTTTCTGTTCAACTTTGCATCAGAATGTGTTTCTGACCGAAATGGAGGAGAAAAACAGCCCATTCTATTTCAGCATCATGCTTCATTATATATCCACAGTGCCTGCTGTTCAGATTTGGAGATTTCAAGAAGCAGGAAATGGAGTGTTTATCTTCTAAAGTGATAGTCTGCTCATTGGTCTGGATGCCATGTGCCACGCTCTACCAGTTTCTAAATGGTTACCCACCATAACCAAAACTATGATATACTGTACTTGGCTCCGTTTGCTGTGGAAGAGTGGCAGTCTATTCCTGAAACTCAGCAGATAGCCTTTTGCATAAATGTGACAGAAGTTTCCTTTGTTCATATCCAGTAATTATGCTGCTGCCACAACATGTGGTAATAGTTTGTCAAACTTCATGGGTAGCACCACATGTTTATAGTTTAAAGTCAAAGAGCTGTGATCTTTATTGGGGGAGGAAGTAGAGGGCAGTAACAGAAGGAGAATAGAATCAGATTAAGTTAGAAGAACATTTATTTCATTGAAGTATTTTGAATGAAAAATTGTTTAGCCTTGAAATAAATCTATGGTTTTGTGTCAAGGGTAAATCATACTTTTTGTCTTGTGGAAATACACAGTCTTTCAAATGCCAGTCAGACACTGTAAGGATTTAGCTAAATGTTACACTCCACTGGCTTATAGCTGCTGCTCACATCAAATTCACAGCCCTGTAGCTAGCTTACATTACTAGCCATTGCAACAGGTCCTTAAGCTACAAGCTAGACTCTTCCCTTCTGTAGTCCCCGGGGTAATGAGTTACAAAACTCCATTTGATCTGCATTTGAATCCCTTCCATCCTTTAAGAAAACGCTGAAGACCCAGCTCTGTCATGAACACCTATGCACTTAATGATTTGGATACTGCTCGTGATGCGAAGATAACAATGACATTGAGGATGGTGTGGATTAAGATATGATGATGATTACATTGATAATGAAGCTGTTGATGATGATGATGACTGAAAGAAAAAAAATACTACACACCCTGACTTGAATCTAACATTCTAATCTGACGATTTTCCTCCTGTCTAGATCCTTGCTTGTGTTGCACTTACTCTCAGATGTATGCCCCTTTGGACAAAAGTGGTCTGCATTGTAGAATTGTAATTAGCTTAGCTTATTGTGGCTTGTTTGGAAGCAAGGGGAAACTTCTAGCTTGGCTCTGAAAACATTTTTTTTGACTCTTCTGTTTGACTTGATATTGCATTTTATTGATTACCTTTTGCAGACCAGACAAACACCAGGCTGAGGAGGGCCAAGCTGGACCAGGTGGTGTTGGAATTGGAGAATGGAGGCCACAGGGAAGAAGCTTCTGTTTCTGCAGTGCCAATGTATGCCTGCTGCCTGACTCCCTGGCCAGGTTCAACAACCTGTCAGACACCCACAGGAGAGCCCGGGAGGTAGGGAAGAGGATCCGCAATGGTGCCAGTCGGCCTCAGATTAAAATCTACATTGACTCACCTACCAACACTTCTATCAGGTGAGGAGAGCTGATTTCATTGCTTCTTCTGCATATGTATTAGCACCAATTTAAGCATTCATTGTGGTGATTACATCATTAAAAACATATTCTTTCTATCTGTTTCATTCATTAGTGCGGTATCCTTTAGTAGCCTTGCTACAGGTTTCCGTCGTACCTCCTCTCTGGACCAGCGTCCAGACCACACCCACACCACCAATGGCCCAGCAGACACAGAAACTGAACCCCTCACAGAGTGCCCAATTCATCCCCCAGGTGCCATCGATTGCCCAGTTCACTCCTCTTCTGCAGGAGACCATGGCTCATCTGACTGCCCCCTTCATTCAGACGGGGCAGACACCACAAAAGACTGCCCCCTTCATACTGCAGACAGTAATGGTGCCTCAGAATGTCCAGTCCACACTACAGGGGAGGCTCATGACTGCCCCTTGCATTCCAATGGGGCTCAGAATGCCCAAAGCCATCATGACTGTCCCATGCATGGGGAAGCAGTTCAGCCAAAACCATCCCCAGATTGCCCACTTCACACCTCAGGGGTTAAAATCAGCATCAGTGCCCCAGAACCAGACCCCCAGGAAGAGGAGACTGAAACAGGAAACCATCGGACAGGTGAGCAGGCAATGGGAGACACAGGCAGCATGACTGCTTCCAGGGAATCCCTCACCCGCTACCATGCAGGAGACGGCGGCATAGGGATATCCTCCAACAATACACTCTCTCATGTTCCTCGCACGTCAGTCTTAAAGCGTCCTGGACGCAAACGCCGACATGGAGATGAGACGTTCGACCATGAAATCTCTGCCTTTTTCCCTGCCAATTTGGATTTCCTGGCTCTACAGGAAGTGTTTGACCACGGATCAGTAACTAGACTGCGACGACAGTTGCACCGCTACTTTCCCTACGTACTGAGTGATGTTGGCCGGTATGGATGGAAAGGCTGTTGCTCAAGGTTCAAATTCCTGAACAGTGGGCTGATTCTGGCTAGCCGCTATCCTATCATCGATGCACGGTACGAGTGCTACCCCAACGGAAGGGGAGAGGACGCACTCGCAGCAAAGGGGGTGTTGTTTGCCAAGGTCAGTAATTCACCCTCTCTACCTTCTCTTCTACTTTACTGTAATAATGCACCATGTAAGTTTAAGTTGTGGCTCATTGATTGGGGATTCTGGGGATATTTTGCATGCCTTCTTCACAAGAGAGCTTAGCTTAGCTGAAATACAAGAATGAAACAAGCTACCAGCTAGCCTAGATCTCTTCTTAAAAATGTTGTGGAGGAGTGATGAGTAGGATAAACCAGATAGATTGGATAATTAGGGAGATTTAGAGGGCTAATATTTTTTTTTACCAAGTATGTTTTATGGAACGCTAAGAGAAGCTACAGTTGCACCACCCGATTGGCATTAAGACGCAAGCAAACTCATTATATGACATCAATTACTACCAGGGTTATTATTGAATCCATTTACCACTTTCAGGAGGAGGACAAGTCTCTTGAAAAAAAATGAAATGTAGACTTTATTAATAGTGTAAGTCATTCGACGTCCTTCCATACACCTAGCCTTGTAGCATTTACTGTTTTCATTAAAGCATATTATGAAGTCAGAAAGTCTGTCGTTCTAGACATGATGCTGAGGTAACAAGGAAAAGATGTTTCTCCCTTCCCTCATTTAATTCAATTTCCAACAGAGTCAATAGTGAATAGAACTGCACTCGAGGGCCTGATTTGAAAGTTTTCCTTAGACAGAAATGTGTTTTTCTGCTCCTTGACGATTGGAGCCATTTCATCTGAATTCTAATCTTATCATCTCTGATGTTCCTATCCATCACATTGACAAAGTGGTAATGGAATCTGTCCATTGACTGTAGTTATACTAAATTAACTTATTATACATTTGTGAAAGAGAGTGTGAGTGTGAAAGAAGGAGTGTGAAAGAGGGACAGAGAGTCAGGGTTAAAATTACTTGCCAGCTTTCTATATTAATAACCATGAATCTCGATTGAATGGCCAAGGAATTACATTGCAAAAGGTTGTCTTTGTAAACCACAAAACCTGTGCACCAGTATTTTTCTACTGTATTTCATGTATTCAAATACAAAATGCCACTCAGTAAATGTTTGCTGCTCATTTGATACGTGTTAAATTGATGGGGAATCAGCAGATTGTAGACAGTACTTGGTAAATCACTTCACATACACCCACATCAATTCAGACGTAACACATCATTCATTATGGTGAGCGCACACACCATAGTAATTATAGAACACACAACCTCTCCACATCACCCACTGAAAAAAGATAGATGCGGTCACATGTTTTAGCATGATAGTTAGGAAGTGGCATAACGCAATGGTTGTTCTAAGAAAACACAATGATGATGAACAAAATATTGTTGTATATAGGATCATTAGCATCTTAAAGATTCTGCTTAAATGTTGAAAGTTATGTTTACTGGATGATTTTATACAAATGTAATCATATTTTTAGAACTGTGTCAGTTTATATAGTTGGAAGGGGCTGATGTTTGAGGAGAGGCAGTGTACACCATATAGGTGTACACTGCCTATATAGGTTGCTCAATCAAAGAGCTGGCACACAGAGACAGACAAAACGTTCTAAAGGTTCCACTTTAAGAAGCTTTTCCAAATTGGAAAAAATATCTCTGGCAACAAATTATACTTTTCATTATTCACTGATCTCCTGATAATTTTTTTTAAACCAGCTTAGTAATGAGTTAGCTGATAAAATGTCTGGAAATATTTAAATTCATATCCCATCATAAAAGCCCAAAGTGATGTGTACAAATTTCTTTGTTTTGTCCCCAATTAACAACCCAAGCAGCCAAGACTCGTATTTTCAAGAACTAAGTTTGGCTCCTATTCTCATAAAAGGACTTAAACAAATGATCAACATTACGATTGCATTTTAATACATTTCATCTATCATTCTCTATCACTGCCCAAATGTTTAATTGGGATATCATCATGGCAAAATGCTCTCCATATTAGAATGAATTATATCTTTAAACATTATTGGGGCTGTGAAATATGTTGAAAGGATGTGGCATTCAACCTGGACCAAAGCATAGAGCCAGCTGCTCCAGCACCAACAGTCATTTAAGGACTTCTTACATGTTTTTCATTCTCTAACAAGAAATATGGAAGAGTCATCAGACATCTTCTAGGAAATGGATTCCACTTGCCACTTTCAGAGGGATGACAGTTTTCATGTTGTTATAAAAAGTAATGTAGACTTTATGCATCAAAATACCTAAAACCCCAAAACACTGGTGATCCAGATCCTGGCACTCAGAATCGTTTGAACACGTATAGTATAAATGGTATTTCATGGGGCTAGAAACATTTAAAATACACCTTCTGGCTTCCTCAATAAGAAATAGGATCAAATCTAGGGAACATTTTTTGAGAATTGCTTCCCATTTGTGTTTAAAATATTCATTCTCATAACCAAATGAAGGGAATTTGTTCAATCTCAGCTCTCTTAGAATCATGCCCTAACTCCATTAATCAGACATGGTGACAATATTTAAATGTAACTTCAGCTCTTTCTGGGAAAGTTTCTGGAGATTAAGCAACAGTTCACGTGAATCTGCCATCTGGGAAAGCTGCTGATCCAAATCAAGAAGTGTGTCTTTAACAATAATGTTCCTGCCCCTCGTCCTTGGTGTTGAAGAATGACTTGTTGTTGGCCATTTTTATCAGGTAATGGTTCCAAAATGTTCAAATTAAGAAAACGGAGCTCCTCCTGTCCAGGACAGCCCAAAAAATGTCCTTACATGTGAGAAAGAGAGACAACAGGGGTGCTTATGGTATCCCTTAAACCACCAGTGCTCATGCTTTCAAACTAGTTGAGGTTACTTTATGTTTAATGCATTGGAGCTGGATTGGTTCGTGACATGGCTGCATTTAACATATAGGCTGAATTCTGAGTAATAGGATTTTTCCAGTCGCTGCCAGTGTACTTTGTCTTGCTTAAGTTTGATTCATGCCCCTTTGAAACCACACTTCTTTTCTGTGTAATGAGAAAACACAGAGTTCTCCTTGGCGAGGAAACAGTAGAGTGTGGACTGGAGCTTACAAACTCAACGTGCACTGAATCAGTGATGAAGTTGGAAGTTTGTGTGTATTTGTCTATGTGCTCGTGTGTTTGTGAGTAATTCCTGTATGTGTGCTTGCCTCTGTGATGAGTGTTGACAGCGTGTGTGTTCATTAATCAGACACGTCCTGTGGCTGTCAGGATGTGAGCCTGGAACTGAGCCAGTTCCTGCTGTCGGAGCACCGCTTTATGCTACCTGATGCTGTGTGTGAGCATCTATTTGTTTGTGTCCGTACATGCCCTTACATGTAGCAGACTTAATAAAGACACACTCCATCACAGCTTGCATGCTGGCTGTCCCATCCTGTTAGTGCTGCTGCCTGTGAACTGTCACTCCAGCGTACAAGCTGACCTCACATCCCTGTTTCACAGCCCTGTTTGATAGGAGGTCTTTCCAGGTCCCCACGACAAGCTGGCTATCAGCCAGCTGGCAGGAACATGTCTCAATGCAAGCTGCTTTCACTCTCATCTCAAAGAGAAGAAAAACAAGCAATGTTAAATCAAAGGAATAGCTTTACTACCAGAACATGGTTTGCTAGACTCTCAGTCCCGATTTGACAGAGATTTCTGCCCCTAATCATGTATTCTTATTCTTCTATTCTTCAGCTTGTCCTTTACACTACAGGAAAAAAAACATGAACAACTACTGTAGTATTTTCAGGGCTCCCAGATGCCAATGCTATTCTGATTACCCATACACCTTGGCTTTTCTAGATTGGACTGCCAAAGCAGCATACTTGCGGACTGATTACCTACTTTTCAAAACTCCACACGTTACCCCTGGAACTGAGTCAGAGCCTTTGCTTTGAAAATCATGACATAGTGGTCATATAATGTGGGAGATGTTGGTTTTCAGACCCAGTACCTCTGGTTCTGGTCTGGGGTTCAAACACAGTTGATGAGAGTTAATTTACACTTTTGTTAAAGCGCCTTGCTGTTTTATTGAAATTGTGTGATGTGATATGTATCTTGAGCTGTATAGCTTATACGTGTTTTTGATGATTCACTTGTTCGTTACTGTGTACCACAGAAAAGACTCTAGACTAGTTGGGGATACGACTCGAATGTCATCAGACAGCCAACATGATAGCTGGGGTGTTAACTCCTACAGTGATTCTGGTATTGAATGCAGTGCTGAGGTTAATTGCTGCTGTAAGCCTTGATTTTGTTCAAAAGTAGGTTTTTTTATAGCATTTGTTGGGCTTTATGCCTTTATTGCGAGGATGTGACAGTGAGAAGAGTACTTAATCTTGGAGTAGGGAGTTGGGAATGATATGCTTAAAATGCTAAGGGTCAGATTCTAACCTGCTTCGAGGACTAGTTTTACCTAAATAAAGCCCATTTCTTGCCCCTCAAATCTAAACTGAATTGAGTATTTAGACTTGTGATACCTGTGAGGAGAATGCGTGAAAGGTAAGTTCTTGGCCTGAATGTCCTGTCCTCTTTGGCCACCTGTACAATAAACATCCAACATTTTAATAAAATGTATGTGAAATAAATTAGAAAAAAAGCACAGTACGTCACTGTAATGATAGGCTGGAGATTTATAAGGTCTGTAATTACATACATTCATATTGCACATATTTTATTAGCCTTATGCCCACACAAGCCGACCCTAATGTGTAAATGTCTTCATGGTAAAGTGATTTTCAGACTCAAGTGCCTAAGCAAATTAATCAAACAGCTGCAGTTCAAATGGAAATGTGTGACACTTGAAGAGACAGTTTGCGTGCCTTGCTCTTCACCATCAGTGAAGGAGCTTTTAAGAACCACATTGTTTATTTTCTGCTTCTTCATGCTCTGTTCTAACTGCGTGTTGTTGTTCTCATCAATGAAACACTGCTCACCATTGGCTTGTGCTGGCCCAGTCCTTATACCAGCTGTGTCTCCCAGCCAGCTGCAGGCTTTGATGTTCCTGCTTTTCTCTCCTCGTCTCTCTCCATCCTGCAGACGTCTTGGCAGCCCTCCAAGGCAGCATCTTGTTATAAACCCTCACTTCCCCTCCGTGATCCTCTGGTCACTCTGCCTCAGACTAATAGAGACTCTGGCTCACCCTGCCGCCAGCTGGGATGCATCTCATTAGAATCAGTTCATTTGATGTACCTGATGTTCATGCTGTTTTTCTGCTCACAGCTTACAGAGGCCCCATGTTTGTCCTTTAATATCCAACACAAAATACCAAGCTGAGTCAAATGTTAAAGTGATGATTCTGAACATTTTGACTTTAAATTTGCTTTCAACTCATCCGTGCCATGCCTTAGAATTTTTTTCTGAGACACAATCATGGATGGTGCTTTTACACCATCTTCCAATGATTCGATGTTGATTAGGTTTATATAGGTGAACTTTTCTTTGTCTATTCAGCGATTAGATCTAACCATAGTTGGTCTCCCATCACAGTCATGCAAACCATTCCATTTTACTATTTATTTCTATCACTCAAAACGGCCTGTCTCAAAGGAAAAAAGCTTAGTCATCCAAAGTCAAATGTTTTAACGTGGTACACGTACAGAACAAAAAACCTGAAAAGACAATTCCTACTCAAAGTATATTACCTAGAGGTTGTTCTGGTTATGGGAGTCCAAGGGAACATTATTTTGCCGTAATTTTAAGTAGTTTCTCTTGATGTTTGATGATGAGGACATAACCACCAACATATCCTGGTAGTATGCTCAGTGTGTACATCGGAGCGCAGGGCTTTGCACATGTCCAAAATCAAAAAGACGTTGATAAATCATGTCAATGTTGATTCACAGATTTAGATGACACGTGTGTCTATTTTCCTTAAACAGAAGTAAAGTCTTGATCGTACACAGCTCCAAGTACGGCACATTTTCAAAGCTCTTGTGAATAAAAACAGACTAATTCATCAAATAATTGATTAAAATAATAGTCTATATAAAGACAACTGATGGACTTGATTGGCAGTCCTTAATCTACCAAAAACTGTGTCACAAAGAATGCATGGACTTGTCATGGTGTTGTTAAATATCCCCCTAACTGAATCCAACATAAGCAAAGCATGTATTTGGAAACTATCAAACCTTTAATGTGGGTAATAAGAAATGATGTAGCCTAAGGGATTAACCATGAGGCCTACTAATAAAAGATCAGGCCAAGCAGTCTCGTGTCTGGAGGAATTATGCCCCTGTTGGTTGATTCTGAATATCAAGATTAACATCCAACTCAAACATTTAGTGCCAGTGCAGAAAGAAGTGAGTGTGTGTCCTGAGGCTAACAGCTAAGGATGTGGAGGTCAGGGTGATTGGGCGTGAAGGAGATCTGACTCCTTACAGGATACCATAGTTGGTCTCCCATCACAGTCATGCATTTCAATGTTCACATTCTGTAAAACACTGACCTGAAAACACTGACCTGAAAACACATGTTTTAGTTCAGTAATCTAACCATACCATTACTTTAACCTTTTCATATAACCACACACTTAATCCGTAATTATTCAAATATTGTATATTATCAACAGGCTTTGCACAATCAATCACAGCAGATGTTTTTTTTCTGACCATACGGTTGATCTGAGTATGTTTTGATTTTACATTACTTTAAGATGGGGGTCTCTTGACTTTTTAATTTGTCATTAATTCAGTTTGGGTTACTCTTGGTTAAAACTTCAATCACCTGACATCATGGTTCATTCAGCATTATTCCTGGTTTCAAGCTGGGTGTGTATGTAACGCTTACTCACTTGGGAAAAAAAAAAAAAGGTTCTTGAAATGGACTCCTACGTTTTTTTGAGTACCAAGCAAGGACGATGATGCTTTCATGGCATCCATTGTGTTCAATGGTGCGCTCAGTAGGTGTGCTTAGTGCTGAAATATGGAAGAAGCACATACACATGAACATGCATGAATGTGCAAATATTTAAGTGTCTCAGTGTTGAGAATGTAGTCACTGTAGGTGAAGGCATCGAGCACATTTAATGGAAGATCAAAAATAATTAACTGATGTTTTAATCATGATGTCAAATTATCTTATTTAAGCCATCCTCTTCTATTTTTTGTGTCAATAATAAACTATTTTAATTCTGTTATTTTATGTGAAAGCAGTCTTAGCGTATGGGGGCACAATCACATTGTCATTATTTACCCGTGGATGTATTTACCTGGAGAGCAACATTAGGTCAGCAACACAAGTCTGAATTGACTGAATTGTCAAGAAGTGATGCACTAGAAAGAAAGAGGGAGATAGGGTGAGAGAGAGAGCAAGAGAGACAGAGAGAGAGAGAGTCAGTGAGTGAGAGAGATAGAGAGGCAGAGATAGATTATTAATTAAAAATGTTTCCCTAAAGAGAGAGCCAGCTCTGGCTCTGTAATTAAAGCTTTTCAGTCCCAACATTTATCCCCTCTTATAATTATTTCAAACTACTAAGTGCATGGTTGAAGAGTCGCGTGTGTGTGTGTGTGTGTGTGTGTGTGTGTGTGTGTGTGTGTGTGTGTGTGTGTGTGTGTGTGTGTGTGTGTGTGTGTGTGTGTGTGTGTGTGTGTGTGCGTGTGCAGTTTGAATGCTTTACAGAAGATTAGGCTTCCAAACAAGGACACACTCCAATCTAGATCGGATAGAAAAGAATCAATGGGAGTTTCCTGAATCCACCCTGACCTTATACAACCAGAAGGACCTCCATTCATCATTAAGGTCAACTCAAATTATGTGCACAAATTGCTCCTCGATTCATGCCAAATAGATTTCAACTTGTGTCTTATTGCAAAACCTCAAAAACACTGCCCAATGTTAGAGCAACACAACAGGCCAAAGCTCCTAACAGTTGTCTCTTTTCACTTTCAGATTTGTATTTGCATCCAAATGCTGTTGTCTAACCAGAACAAAGATTCATAGTACATTTGACAGATATGTTGTGAAAAACTACAAACAATCTCTCAAAGTAATCAACAGAACTTTTTAAGGAAGTAAGTCATTATATTGATCAGTAATCGGAGACTCAAAGATGATTGATCAAATTGATCAGAGACCTGAGTGAGTGCTAATCTTCTCAGCCAGAATTTCATCCATATTGTTTTCCTCATTTTCTGTGTTTCGCTGCAAAACACACAACGGGAGAGCCAGCTGAAGATGTCAATCGTCTTTCTTGATTTTCTTCTGAAAAACACTTTTGACCAAGTGAGTTTCTGGGAGATCTCATGTCTGGGAAATCATTATTACAAATGGCAGGTTTGTGGTCTCCTAGTCTGGATGAGTCATCTAGTGTGTGCATTTGAGGATTATATAAAAATCAGTTGAAACTTTCCTTATGTCTGTGGTCTTCCACATTTTTAAAATTGGTTAAGATGTGAAAATCATCCAGTGTGTGGCCAGCTTAAGTGACGTAACACAATCTGAAACAGTTGATTAAAATCCTGTCTGCTGAATACAAGAGTCTAAATCATCTGCGTAAAGATAACAGATGTGTTAAGTTTAAATTGAAACGACTGAAAATTAAGAATGTGGTAAACCACAGCTCATCAGTCATCCTGCAGCCTTCTGAAGGCTAGCTGTCATCACGACAATTTGGCTGCTTGGTTTGAAATCTCAAGCGACTAATGTGAGGTGAAATCTCTGCTCTCTCTTCCTCTGATGGTAAAGTTAAGATGATTAGCTACAGCAGCCTTGGAGGTTTCATAATTAGGCTTTTGGTTTGCTTCTAGTGTGAAATCGTCTCTCACGGCTCACTCCAGTTCCGCTCTGTTGTGTTTCAATGCCGTGTAATGAGAGGAAGGCATGTCATATCCTGCATCTTGACTCATTTGCTGTTTCAATTTTAAAGAAATGTAGTTCATTACATTTCCTTTTTTTTAGTGCTAAAGAGCACAGGGGGTACAACTTTCAACACATATCACCGTGAATTGTTAAAGGTTTCTTATGCAGATTTGCAATGAGCTTTTGTATAATTTAAATTTCATCCTCCGCAGAGAGCGTAGATACAAAAACATTGAGAGTCCTTTCTTTCTTGTATGCATGGATACATAGACACACACACACACACACACACATACACACACACTCATAACAATCCCTTTAGGCCACTTGTCAGTTTCAGGGTGCACACACAGCTATTGAAGCATAGATAAGGCCCTGAAATATTAATAGAGAGCGCATCATGCAGATAGAGAGACGAGAAGAGGAGGAGCAACAGAAAGGGAAAGAATGAGGACAGTGCTGGAAAGAGAGAGAGAGGGGGGAAAGGAAAGATGAGATGATTAGATTAAACTTTAATGATCCCTGTGGTGAGATAAACTCAAAGTGAGAAATAAATAGCAACGGAGAAAAAAAAATCATGTAATACAAACAAACATTGGATCTTGTGTAATTTTTACTGTGGGGTTTATGGATTTAATTTAAGCTAGCACACTGTATTATATCTAAAAGAACTGATAAGTTATTACAGTAATTTGCTTTCCTGCTGAGAGTTAGATGAGAGGCTTCATACTACTCTTATTTCTGCTCACCGTTTATGTGTGTGTGATATAAAGGGTAAATGTTAAATGGGCTTAAGCTTTTCTAGCACTTTTCTAGTCCCATGACTACTCCAAACTTTTACACCGCAGGTCACACCCATTTGACACTGATGGCAGAGGCTGCTATGTGAAGTGGCCATCAGTATAAACTAATCCCATTTATACGTCACCGACAAAGCAGTGAGAGCAACTTGGGGTTAAGTGTCTTGCACAAAGATGACATCAGACATGTGGCTGCAGGTGCTGAGAATCAAACCACCAACCTTCCAGTTAAGAGATGGCCAATTCTACCACTGCGCCACATCCGCATGTTTAAATGCATCAAGTGAGAACAAAATAAGGACTTTAAATATTTTGATAATATATTGCAGCTGGGTTGTAGTGAAAGATGAAGAAAATGTGCAAAAGTGCTTAAAGTGCAAGCATCACATGTTTAGTCCATGCTTGACCGGAGGGTAGTCCAACATGGATTGATATTCAGGACGTCCTGTCATCCCATTTGAGCAAATGTGCAGACCTCTTCTTCCACAGTCTACTGTCTGTTCTTCCCATTTACTATAGACAAGGTAGCCCTTTTATTTTCCCCTCTAAAGGTACCTGCAGAGGAGCATTGTTCTTGGAAAATGTAACTGAGTAGATAGCGGTTGACATTGTAAAACATTTTAAAACCTTTGTACTACACAAAAAAAAGTATGTTTCGCATAGCTCAGCAATCCAACACAGCCCCACAATTTTTCACTGAGTCACATCTTGTGCAAGATTTTAAGAGAAGTTAATGTACCATCTGCATTTAAAAAAATTGGACAACTTAATTTCTTCTCTTGGCCACCCATTCTAACAAAACACTCATTCCATTAAGAGCAATTGAATCAGTACCTCAAATATTCAAAGGGAAACGTAGGATCTTTGCTCTGAGGTGTATTTACTGTACTTCAAAGTGAGCTGCATGTTTGCTATTTAATTCAAGTTAATCAGGCTAATGCTTTATTGTGGCTTTTAAGATTTTTTTCATTTAGAGCTCCGCACAGACAGCAAGCCAAAACAGCCATCCCATTATTGCCTATCAGCTTCCATTTGTCTAAATGAAAGTCCCCCCTCCCCCCATGCTATAACACCATGATTCATTCACCACAGGGATACATGTTGAGGTTTGTTCTTCATTCTATTCGACATGATTTGATCTTAAACAATGCACATTAATTTGACTAAAGGAGAGCGTCACAAAACGAGCATGTTTTTGAGTGACTGTTAAAGAGGTCACTGGAGGGAATGTGAGGACATGTAAGCAGCTGTAACATAGCAGTTTGATTCAAGCACAAGCACTTCATGTGCATATTTTTTTTAAGGGAAGTTCTGTTTCTCCACAACCTTGTTCTAATATTTGAAGAACTTGATCAGTTTATTGTTTTTAAGTATTGGGAGCACCAGTTGGCCTAGTGGTTAGTTACCATTTATAATTCATATTATCAATTTTTTGTCGATCTCAAAAACATCTCAAGGCTCATTGATGACTGCCCACTGCCACTTGTTAATTTACCCCTCGTTTCACAATGGAATATAAGACAGTGCCATCATCTCATGAAAAATGGAGGCGTTGGCTTTCTTTAATATTAAGAATGCATGTAACTGTGGTTGCAGATTTGATGGTAGATTGAAACAGGAATATGAAAAGAATATTCTCTATAAACAGCCTGCAGGAAGTGAGTTTCCATGGGGTCATTCCAATTAAAACTTGTAAAAGATGTAAAGTTACTCCTACAGTTGATCACATTCAAGCTAAAAGAGAGTAAAAGATACCCCCTGTGGTCCTCAATACGTGCTCTGTTTGTACTACATATCCTAAAGAGTAATGCATCATCCAGAGTGTGCCTGTCATGTCTCTGTCCTCTAACTTGTTCTCTATGAAGTTTTAGTTTCTTCATGTGGCTCTCTTTTCTCAGTTTAGAATAAACATCATGGACTTCTAATATATAACCTAATGCATTTCCTCTTCCTCTCCTCGTGCAACCATCCATCTTTATGTCAAACACTTTCCTCACTTTGCTCAGGGTTGGCGAAAAATTTGCCAGACCTGAAGATGTTGAAGCATCTTTAAGAGCTCTCTACATGGCATAGATTTTTTTCGATTTCTTACTATTAAGTGGGATAATTTCAGAAAAGCAAGGTGAGGGAAACTGAGACAGACAGACAATTCTGAGTTTGTACCTCTTTTCCTCTGGTAGACATTTGGTAAAATAATCCTTGAAAAGATGAAATATAATGTTTTCAGCTTTCAGCCAGGCTTCCTTCGTTCTTGGTTGCATAAGTAGAGCCTATTTTTCCCCTCTGGCAGGGATGGTTTTCAGAGTCTGATGTGTTGGGTGTCCGTATTATATATAGTTTCACATCTCATGCGCCCTCTGTCCTCAGACACGTTCTCTATCTTCACCTCATACTAGTGGCAAGTTTGGATGTGAAAAGAAAGGTGGCAGAACAGTTTCCTGATAGCTCTCACTGCAAGTATCATTTTGTTGAGTGAGGGATACTTTTCACCGTTAGAACCTAATATCCTGGGTTCATAGTGGCCGTTTCTGCGATCATTTATGTATGTTGAGAAGGGGTTGGCCTAATTAGCTTCACCATTGTTTCTGGGTTTTTCCATGAACTGCCAACTGTAGCAACCCAGAGAGAAAAACTGACAGCCCTCTTTGTTAGTCTGTACTTTCTGTTTATCTATCTCCCAATGCAAAGACAGTGGAATGACATTTTGGACAGCTACCAGTAAAAGACTTTCAAATAGAGGTTTCAGGGTGGATTGTGTCTCAGGATAGGTCTTACATTGTTGGCTAATTATATCCCTCAAAACATCCTTGAACTGGAAAATGGACCTTGTATACGACTCCTGTCCAAGGCTGTCTTTAAGGTGGCCATTAAGGGTGTATTCAGTCCTGTCTACAAGTCTCCATCTACTCCATTCAGCCGCCTTTCCACTTAAAACTAACCACCCCTTAATCATCATCTCCCTTTCTTTGGAACCCTTTATTCCTCCTCCTCATCGTCAGTCTGCATCCACCCACTGGCACTTGAGCGCTGCCAGCCTCAGCCAGGCTGTGTGTCTTGTTTCTGTGAGGCTGAAGGACTCCTCAGCTCTGATGCTAAAGGTGTCTGATTAAATCTCCAGTAATATTCCATTTACTGCAGCTTTGCAAACAAACACCGCTGCTCAGGGAAGGGAGGACTGCTGTTGGGAAGATTTACTGAAAAATATATAAAGTGAACAAGGACATGTTGCAAAAAAATGAAATCATCAGCTGTGTTTATCATGTGCAGAAGATCCAAGATACAGGAAATCCATAGACGGCCACTTAGGTATAACCAACGCCTTTTCATGACAGCGATCAATATCTGACTTTTTTTTCCTGCTGAAGTAGAAAGTTTAATGCCCCTGGGAGAACAGCAGCCCATTCATAATGCAGCATGAAATGTCATTTTAAATGCCTTTTTTTTGCCTTACAAATACAATTCAAGACTATTTTTACGGAAAAAGAGGCTTTTTCTTTTATATGGAAACCCAGCCTATTTTCATTCCCATCCTCATGGTCAAACACAACATTACATGGTGAAGGTGCTCTTCCATCATCATTGTTAAAACAGCCCTCAGGCCTCATGTTTTAATTCCTGTTTGAAACCAGTACACAATGTTTACACTCCTTTTTTGAAGCTGACTCTGTTTTTGTAGCTTCTAATGTAACCTAAAATCTTAGTATTTGGTATGCTTAAATATGACAATACTGTATCTGTTTAGCAATGTTATTAATATTTTTACATGCTGAAGGCTTTAAAAACATTTCTAACCAGGCATCGGCGGCTGTTGCTCAGTTGGTAGAGTTGGTTGGGGGTTTGATCCCCAGCTCTTGCAGCCACATGTCCGATGTGTCCTTGGGCAAGACACTTAACCCCAAGTTGCTCCTGCTGCTTCATATGAATGTGTATGAATGGGATTAGTTACTTGATGGTCTCTTTACATAGGAACCACTGCCATCAGTGTGTGAATGGGTGGGTGTGACATGCGGTGTAAAAGCACTTTGAGTAGTCAGAAGACTAGAAAAGCGCTATATAGCTCAAGTCTATTTACCATTAGAAATGGTATAGCTATATCTTAACTGGTGAGCCTGGCATGTGAAAACTGACTTCTTTGCTTGCAAGTTCGGAGTGAGAATATGTTGCCATATAGCATATTATTGTATAGACCAGCAATGACAATTGTCTTTGCATTTTTTTCTTTTACTGACAGTGTGAACAAGCTCTTTAATGTTCTGAATTACATCTTGTACAACATGGCTAAGACTCTAAATAGCCGTGCTAGCAGCTCTGAAAAGCTGTAGGAAATGCATCATGAGACTCTCAAAGCTCTGTTTCATCAGGACTTTAACAAAGTGTGTGCTCAAATGCCAACCTCAACATACTAACATGTTAACAATGCTCACATATTGTTGCTGACAGATACAATGTTTCACATGTTCTCAGTTTGTAAAGCAGCTTTTTAAACAATTATTAATAAGCACAATTCATAAACAATACAATGTATCTTGAGGGGAGCATTGATGTCTTTGTCAAATGATTCTTGATAGAGTTGTGTGGAATGTGGACCGAAGCTTGTGAGCAAACTGACTGACAAGACTATTGTGCTTTGACTTAAACTCATCAAGAGGGGAAAAAAGAAAAAAAACTTTAGTTTAATTCTTGGTTGACAACTGATTTCTGTAAAGTGCCGAAAAAAACACAGCTATGAAGAGCTTAAAAGGGAGGCATTATAAAAATGAAAAAGACAGCTTTAAAAGTGAAAAGGGAAATTACTGTGGCATATCTGACATTATTTTATTACATAAGGCTAGAACTAAAATTATTACATTAAACCAGGGTTGAATGAAGATGATTTAGCCTGAAATAAAGAGGGAAAGTGCTTCTCCATGTTTTAAACTCGACGCAGGAGCCAAACCTCGCATCTAGCTGTTGGACGCTCATCAGAAGAGACAACAGGGCTCTCAGCAGACAGCAGCACTTCCTGCATCTTGCCTTTTTAAAGCCGCATCAGTCAGCTGCAGCAAGATGCATGATTATGTCCCTGCTGCAGCAGCCTGTAATCATGTGTGGAAACAGTCAGTGTACAGGAGGAGAATTGCAGACATATTGTTTCATTCATATACATTTTACTTATTGTTTAGAACGTCACGTGCCAAGTAAACATTATGATCAAAAACAAAAGCATTATATCCAGCCTTCAACTATAAATCCTTCTCTAGATTTATATAAAATCATTTCCATCCCTTTTTGTTATTTTAAAATGAGATATTCCAGTAAAACGTCTACTTTAAGTTTTACCAATTGTCATTGTTTGCTCATGTTTGGTTAGTTTATTCCTTGGTTTGTTGCTTAGTTGTCATTTCCTGTCTTAATTGTTATTTTTGTTATTTTTATTGAATTTACATTTTTCCTGTTTTATTTTGCCATTTCACCCTCCTTGTGTTCCTGTTGTCCCAGGCTCTTTCCGAATAGCCACAGTTCAGTAGGTAGTACGTACTTTTCAGTAGGGAGTTTCAGTATACTGAACTTTTAGTGATCATTCAGTAAGCATTTTTTGGGTCCACCTCAGTATACTGAACATTTCAGTATGGATACTAACTTCCGAGTTTCATGCAGTATGGATCGGATGTGTGCTTTCAGGAAATGAATTGTATTTTACCACCCACAATGCTGTGCGAAAGTAAACATAAAATCATCACGTCACGTCCTCCTCCAAATCAAAACAAACGAGCGTGGATTAATTGAATCAATTTTGAATCTAGAGTTAAAGTCCCGACTGAAATCACTACTTTAAATTAACAACAGAAAATAAAACAAATGTCTGCATTATTATAAAACCTTTCCCCCTCTATTTAAATAATGATTTTACTCTTTAAATGCATCTTTATTGGTTTATTTTATATTCTGTATATTACTGTCTTTCATTTGTACTTTTCTTTATGTAGGCTACTCTATGTTATTTAATCTGTCTTATACTTGCTTTTCTTACCTGACTGTATATGAGCATTACTCTTCTTGAATAAAGCTAAACAAAAAAAAAAAACGGGTGGATGAAGCCGGTTCGCGTAACATAAATTAATGAATCAGACGAAGTAGGAACAAATATCTGCCTACTGAATAGTAAAGTATAGTACAAAATATAGTACTAAACAGTATACAGCACGGATAGTAGGTACTGTCTACTGCCTACTGACAGATTGAGTAGGTACTTCACAATTCGGATACAGCCCTTGTGTGTTGCTTTACTGTAACATTTTGAAGTGAAGTGTCGCCTCTTTTATTTGTTTGCCTCCCTATTTGATTGCCTTCATCAGTTTCACCTGTGTCTTGTCTGTCACACCTGTGTTTGATTACCCTGTCAATTTGTTTTCCTCCCTTCTGTATCAGTTCATGATCAGACTTTCCATGCTGTTCCTGTAGTCTATTGCTGATTTTCTTTGCTACTTCTTGTCTTTTTTTATCTGTTTCATGGACTTTTCAGTTGGGACATTTTTGTTTATTGTGCACTTTGAAATTAGTTATCTTTAGTTGTATTACCTTTTTGTTAAATCATTTGTTTGGGTTTTGTCTGCACTTGGGACCTCCTCTACATTTGTTTTTGAATGCGAACATGACACCAATATTTATTTAACTATGGCCAGTCCATCTTTTTCCGTATCCAAGTTTTTTTTTTTTTTTTTTGTCTTTGTAAAGATGACCATATTTAGACCAAATGGAAACAAAATCTCTTATATGTAGTTGACAAATAACATGGCAGCAACTCATCAATCACAGACACCCACACCCTTCAAAGCATATTCAGCTATATTTTCGATTGAACTCTAAATGGGAATGAACATCATGCTTTACTGAAGACTTGAAAATACCAAGAGGGGCCAGAAAATGATTAGAAACAAAAAGGGTTTCTCAGGTTACACATCACCTGAGAAGTCGTATTCCTCACTGCTGGTCATTAAAAAAATTAATTATTAATATGCAGTCTATCACAGGGAGAGCATTATAACGATGGGCCTGGTATATGTAGTTTCTATACAGATGGACTGTGTATGAACTGGTTAGTAATGATTGAAAAATAACATAAATGAATTCCATCATTTCTCACTTCATTCTGTATTGAATGCTAAGCGCCTCTCATGGCACATATGTTTATTAGTTAAGCTAATGCTGTTTTGTATAACTAACCCAAATTTGCGGCGATTAAATGAGTACTGTAATGACTCAGTCTCCCCACAGGGATCAATAAAGTTTCACCTCATCTCATCTCATCTATCATATCATATCAGCTAATTGGTGGTATTGTTTATTGCCACACTTTACACACACAAACACACGCTTTAAGTGAGCCTTGATGTGTCTTCTTTGAACGCAGTGAAGTGACTTCATGTCATGTTTGTCTCTGTTTCCCTGCAGGTCCATGTTGGCACCTCCCATCAGGAACAAAGGGTTGTGGGATATCTCACGTGTACGCATCTCCATGCCATTGAAGGTACAGTCTTATGTTTTACAGCTGCAGCCCTGACTTTCCCTCTGTCCTTTCGTATCAAAAACACACACACATGCACACAGATTGATAGGATTTAATTTTGGCCTTTTGCTTTTTTTCCAATGCCGGTTTAAATTAGGAGTGTAGAACATCTGAGCTATCTGTGTTTGTCTTGGTGATTATCTCTCTCCGGAACAGCCAGACAGCTACGGCCATCCAGCTTTCCACACAGTGCCCAGTGTTTGTGTAAGTGTGTGTTTGCATGTCCAGATAGCTAGATAAATGGGCACATCAAAACCTGTGTGTGCCCCATCCTGCTGTTCCCATGGTGACCTGCTCAAGCTGTTTAAGGCGTCACAGCCCTATATAAAGCCTCTGGTTGATGCCTCCCTCATTTTTTACCAAAGACACGTCTCCCCCTTCTTGTGCTATTCTGGGCTCCTCCCACGCTTCTCTCTGGTCTAAATATAGCAGTGCTTGGGCTGTTTCTAAAGATACATCAAACACAAAGCCTTTGGGGGAATGGGGGTAGTAGGGGCAAGACAGCCAGAACCGGTCTGAAAATAGGGGATGGAGCACAGAGACCTGATTCTTTTCTAAGAGAAAGGAGTAGTTGTGCGTGAGGATTCACTAGCTTTGCTTGATTGTAAGATTATGTGATGCAGTTTGATTGACTAAATGCAGAACAAACACTGTACTCTGATTGGTCAATTAGTACTTTGATTACAAAGTGGTTTTCATGTACTGTATGCTGTTCTCCACCCAAGCAAAAACATATAAATATATATTGCAACATAGCAGGGAAAATAAAATGTAATGGTCAGGTTTTCAAAATATCTAGAGGAAATGTAATGTGTCCAAAAGGGTTTCATATCGCTGGTATAGTATTGATGAGTGACAGAGTATACATATTTATTGAAAAGAACACCAACAGCAAAATGTGACTTGAATTAGCCATTTGGCATCAATGCACCTTTTGGTGTTCTTAAAATATCACTGGATGTCCTAATGATTTACTAAAAGACTGATGCTGTGTTGTAGTTGTTTATGTGATGTAGTTGTTTTTGAACATTTGATATTTACAGCTACACTTGGGAGAATGGGTTTCTTTTTTGTTTCTACATGACGTTTGATCAGGGGCGTTTCTAGAGGAGTGGCATCGGTCCTCCTTGAAATCTTACTGGCCACCCAAAATGTCTTATCACTTGCCTTGCCAGAGGTGTGACATATGTTAAAATCAACCATTCAGGCTGTGTTGCAACATGCAGCTCATATTTGTCAGTGTGCAGATATTTGTTGGTATTTTGTAAAATACATTAAATTGTGACTTTTGACGTTTTTGCCGTTGTTTTGTTTAAGCCCTTGAAGAATTACGTTTAGAAGATGTATATGTTGCCATTGTATTGTGTTCCTTAAAAGTCGATGTGATTAGTACAGACAGCAGGAGTTGATAAATGTTCTTTATTTATGTGTGTGCCCCCAAAATTGAGGCCATCCCTGCACAAGTCAGGGCCGTTGTTGGGCCAACCCAGTCAAAAAAGTCTGGACGCCCCTGACTTTAATTGTAAATAATGTCAGTGAGAGAGCAGCTTTTCATTTAGGAAAACCATGAAACTAAAGTCGTTTTCATTTATTTAATAATTATTTAATCAGGTCCAACTTATTTGGAGCAACAGGAAGTTGGTGGCATAGGTGGTGGGAACACACAGCTCTTACCATAAACAAACATAAATATAATCCTATAACAATCAGTCATCCCTTCATATCGTCATCACGGTTTGTCTGCCTTGTCATTTCATTTTGGACAGTTGTTCATTTTTGGATAGTTAAAGACCCTTCCTTACACAATGTAATGTGACTAAAAGTATGGTTTAGAAGTTTGGACATAGATATGGGTCACTACACCATGTCTATTAATGTCTTTTAAGAGTTCTTAGATCTTTTGGACACAATGCAAACCATTCACAAAGTTTAAATGACAACTGTAAATGGTCAATGAACTTGAGCTTGTAAATCGCTTTCCTTGTCTTCAGACTATTCAAAGTGCTTTTTACAAAGAAAGTCACACTGACCCATTCACACACTGATGGCAGAGGCTGCCTTGTATGTAAAGTGTCCATCAGTATTAACTAATTCAATCATACCAATCCACACACCACAGACAAAGCAGCGGGAGTAAGATGGTATGGCTTATTTGGAGGACCTTTCCAACTAAACCATGTGATCTGATCTGATAGGGAATATGACTGCACAACTAATCAAACTTATTACATAAGTAAAATGCACGTACAAATTATCATATTGTTTAGTCAAAACATCATCCAAGGTTTCTCACACCAACAGAAAGCTTAAGTTAACTTAGCTTAACACAGACATAAACACACATGCAGGAAAATGTACAAAAACGGTGCCCCCGCATCTTCAACCTTTCTTCATTTCTTCTTCTCTAACTGATGCAGGAACAAAAACAGAAAAAAAAAATACATTTCATTTCACATGTACTCGAGCTGAAGCTGAGAGTAATCAAAGCCAAAGCCACCTACTCACCCACCAACATCTTGACACCTCTTTGTTTCTCACACTCTCCACAATTCAGCTGTTATTTCTCCCTCACACATTCTCACATACCGCCTCCCTCCAGTCGCCTCCTCCCCCCTCCCTCCAGCTCTTATTTTTTAGATTTACTGGCAGCAGAGACCAAGACGAAAATACTGCCAAAGCAAAAACAGCACCAAAAGTGACATAAAATTGTGTCACCAATATTAGTAACATAATAAATCTGCTCAGTAGAGTAAGTCAGTTCAATGAGACACAGTTCTGTGCAGTTTGTTCTGATAACATGTGAAAGAACAACATGTTAAACTCTGTGTAGTAAAAGGATGAAACTCATTCACTGCTTGGGTCTGGGGGAAAGAGTGAACGGTGTGGGGATTTATTAGAACTTTTGCTGAGAACAGACTCCTGCTGCTGCTGCTGGAGCAACAATGATGAAACACATCTGTAAAGTTGCAGACCTGGGAAAGAGCAGAGATGCTAAGACACTCATTGAAATATGCCGTAATGGTTGATAGTTCTCTGTGGTTTTGAACATTTGAACATCATTACTATGAGATTTTACCCATCTCAAACAACATGGTCATTTGTGCCATTGCAAAAAGATAAATATTGACCAAGTTATCAAGTTATTTTACCAGAATCCCACTGTGATGTCACAAGAAGAGCAAATTTGAAACAGAGCACTTTTCTCTGTGTCGTAAGACTTCTGCAGACTACAAACACAAGACTGGATGGGTTTATTTCACATTTTATGCATCGGTAGACACTCAGGTTACCCAAATATATGTTCAAAAAGACTGTAAAAGTGGATTTTTCATAATATGTCCCCTTTAAAATATCAGTAATGTGTGTTTATGGAATAAGCTTAACAGTCATTACACCTGCATTAGACAGTAATTCTTTCAAGTTTTTTATTCAGGTCATATTCTGACAGATTATGATATTAGTGACTTCAGTGTTCTAAGTATATGAGCTGATGTTTGTTGAAGTTCTCAGATTCACAAATCAAGGACTGCAGTGGCTGATAGCACCTCAAATTGTTCATCACTTGTTGCTGCTCTCTGCCTGCTCAAGGTTTATTTCAAAATCATATAGCGCTAATGAGACTCAAGTGACAACACAAACGTTTTGCACCGCTCTTATTTTGCATAATGATTATGGAGACGAGCTATCAGCGCCTCAGCTATTGCATGCAGAGTTCAGTTACGCAGCCCAGATGGATGATGAGTTTGCGTTAATGGCGAAGTGCAGAAATGGTCGATTCAAAATTGGTTCGCATTTCCACCACCAAATGTATGCATGTTATTTGATTTAAATGCAAACTGCACCAGGAGGACATTTGCTCTGCAGCACATTTAAAGGCATTTAGCCTTTCACAGACGCTCTGAGAATCACTATTTATTTTGCCACATTTTTACGGGCTTGTAAAAGCTGCAAAGTTAAGTTGTATGGAATTGAATCGAATGCTGTATAGATAGATTTATTTTTACTGGACTTTTATCGTATAAGATCGTAGCCTTTGGTTTCAGATCAGAGAGGACTGGATTTGATCAGTGCACTGGACTTTTGTTTTCTGTATCATTTTGTGTCTTCTTAAGCAGTATTAAACACTGTCTTAAATTGTATTACACCTTATTGCCTCATTGGTGTTTAGATAGTTAAATATGAAAGTAGATAGACCCTACAATAATAAAATATGCTGTAAGGTCTTTCATCACATTGCCTGTTCCTCTACCGCCTTCCTTAGTTTCTTTCAGAAAAGCTTTGGTGACTTTACTACAAACACTCTGATTCACTCCCTTTCTCTCGTGTTTCCCTTCTCTAACACACACACACACACACACACACACACACACACACACACACACACACACACACACACTGCTCTGTCTAACAGGTGATGCATCAGTACGTTGTGAGCAGCTCGACCTGCTGCTCCAATGGGGGGCTGAGTTTCGCCAAACCTCGTCCCAACCACCTGAAGGAGAGAAGGTTCTGGAAGACCTGGTGGCCTTTGATGTCATCCTGGGAGACCTCAACTTTGATAACTGCTCCTCAGGTACGCAGCTGTCGGATCTAATCTGCCCGTTCTGTTATATGCCAAGCATGTTGAAGGCTTCGTTTCTTAATTTATCATACAAAGACCAGAAGCACCAACATCTAGCGATAGGGTAACTCTATAGAAGTAGAAATCCTCCTATAGCTGTGAAACAGAGCAGCTGCATAGTGATTGTCTTTTTCCAGATGAAACTTATGAATTATTTATATATTTAGCTGCGACGTAAAGGGCTGAAGGTGAAATGCACTTGAAACAAATCACTCCTCAATAATCTATTTTAGATTAATTCCCACTAAGTTAACTATTTTCAATATTCTCATCAATCTAAATGTAAGCATGAAGCACAGCTCTTCTCCAGTAAACTATTCATTCATTTATTCACAAATTATTCATGGTTACCTGAAAGTGAAACTAGTTTTATTGTTGTGCAACTCAAAGGGACTGAATGTGAAATTGGCCATATTAAGTGAACTATCACACACACTTTTTATTGTGTATGTCTGCTTTTACTAAAGCATTGTTGATTTAAATTGCATGTTAATACAAAGTACAAGGGCGCTAGTGGCCTGGTGGTTGTACGGAGTCTGCAGTCCTCCAAGCAGGCAGCCCGGGTTTGAATCCGAATTTTGGCTCCTTTCCCACATGTCAGTCCCCACGCTCGCTTTGATTTCTGACTCTATCCACTGTCCTGTCTCTACAATGAAGGCATGAAAGCCAAAAAATAAATCTTTAAAAAGATATTCTAGACTTTGTTCAATTTTCATTATTAAACTTTGTTTTCCATCTACAGAGATACAAGAAACACAAGAAGGAGAAAACATATTGATATAAGTTATTTTATCTTTTCCACATTTGGTTTCCAGATTCATGTCTTACTTATTTCTCCTTTTTCCTGAGAAATTATTCCTGAAGAAATTGTGTAACAGAATCACCAGAAGTATCAAGAATTGTAACGTTTTACTACAACCTGTGACTCTGTCTAAAACTATACTGCATGTGTGCTCCTGTGTTTTTCCAGAGGACAAGCTGGAGCAGCAGCATGCACTTTTTACTCAGTACAAGGACCCATGTCGCCTGGGGCCAGGGGAGGACAAACCGTGGGCTCTGGGTAACAACACACACTCACATGCACACAAATCCACACAAGCACAGTCACAAGCGCCACTAAGGACACTACCACACGTCACATATCCTCTATTCTTCTAGCTCATTTACATCTGATTTATGCCAGCATTCAAAGAAGACATCTTTGAGTAAATACAAATACACACCACAAAGTAAGTAAAAAAACTGTTATATTACATAAGGAAATGCAGGTGTTACTACACACACAGCATCAATGGCTTAGAAAATGTGATGATCCATAGAGCGCCTGCCGAGCAGAGCGGACTATAATCTGGCTCTGTTGGGATAAATCAGGATGCACCCACAGTGTGAATTAAAATACACCCAATACAGCCTGCTGAGACATGGGCATTAGTGACGTAAGTACTGGAGGGTTTTGGTCTGGATGTGAAGTGTTATTTAGGCCAGCTGTATTTTTATGGGACAGTGTTGGCAGGACGTAGTGAAAGGGCTCGTTCAGAGGAGGGCTTATTTATTTGCACAGCGACATTTTAGGCAGCGAATCAGAGGAAAGATCTTTGCCCCCCGCTTGGTTTCTATTAGACAGGAGGGAGGCAAGAGAAAGGAAAGACTAGAAGAATGGATCAATGAATCAATGAGAGAAAGTGAGGACAGATTATCCCATTTCATAATGCCTTTCCAAAGGAGATTAGACCTAAATGAAGACAATAGAGGGACAAAATAATGCAGGCAGAGAACCAGGTGGACAGCTATTGTCCCATGTTGTCTGAGCTGTCTATTGTCTGTGTCCAGATAGATTTCATGAAACCATTGCAGAAACAGTTTGGACAGGCCAATCGCTTGTCCTACAGAAGTGCTGTTTGCAGCACTGCAGTATGGCTGTTTGCAGCTTGAGAATGGCTTATCTTATCGAGTTCACTAAACAATGCACTGCGTTAGGATCTCAGTTATACAACTGCCAAGCCTGAAGACAATCAGTACATTGAATATCAACACATGTGATTGAATTTCAAAAACAGAAGCACAGCCATTCCTTGGTTTATAGTTAGTTAAATCAGGAGAGACTAGTAAATGAACTAAAGATAAATATTCATTTTACATATATGACAATTAATTATTGTCAGAGAATCTATCCCCCCCTGGAGTCCAGACACTGGTGATGGAGGTGTTGGCTGATGATGTTGTCTCAGGCTGTGGTGTCTCTAAGCCCGAAAAGCAGAAATAGATGTCTCTGTCTTAGTGGGATCTTTGGCATTGGTAGGTGGCAATTTGTTTCACATAGGCAGGGCAATAGGAGCGGGCTGCAAGGCGTAGGCAGGCCACATGGTGTTCATCAGTCATTGTGGATCTGTAATTGGACTTGATGATTTTCACATGAGAGAAAGCAGACTCACACAAATAGGGTGATCCAAGAAGAGCTGTCAGGTTCAAGGCATATCTTCTAAAGGTGGGATACTTTTGTTCCAGCAGTAGGTTCCAGGACTCTCTGTTTATGCCAGGTGTTGCCCTGAATTTGATCTAAAAGTCATTTCGCAGTGTTAGAATCTCATTTTCAGCAGCAGAGCGATCCAGGTGGAACAGTAACGCTATTTTGGAAGCAATGTCATCTCCATCACTACTTGCACTAAATGGAAATAAACATAGCTGGCAACAGGCTCAATGGATGCAAAGTCAGTAGAAAAATTCTGACAATATGCACTTAACTTGTTCATCATAACGGGCAATTTCAAGCTGTGCAATGTCTTTTCCTTGACATACTTCTGCCTGCATGTGAGGAGAGTTCCGCAGGTCGTGCAGTCTTCTACAGCCACGAACAATGCTTCTATCACATCTTCCCTGGTCTTAAAAAACGCATTGTGTTAAGCTAGAACGTGACTTGATAGGATGCTATGGTTGCAGTGTTACCCTTGGTTAGTAGTAATATATATATATATATATATATATATATATATATATATATATATATATATTATAATAGTTAGTAATAAGTCTTTATAGATACACACTGAACAGGGGGGTTGAATTTTGTAATAACTTTCCCGATATGAGTTATGCATAGTTAGGGGCGTGACAGACTAGACTGTAAGCTGCAGCGTTGTTGGGGTTTAATAGATGGCTTAAGGCCTATCCCCACTCCAGCTCTTCACAAGAAACACATTGAAATGTCTCAAAATATTGTCAATACTTTTGGGGACACATACGAACATTGAGGTATCAGTATATCTGGTTTTGTCAACAGAGTAAACTGATTCCACTTTTACTTTTAGATCCCCTAAAAACAAAAATGTTTTTCAAATACTTATATTAAAATTGAACAAAATCCCACATCATACTTGTTACAGGTGTAGTAGCAGAGATGATTGAGGTCCATACAAGTTATTAAACCATAAGACCATCTAATGAAATTGATACTGTGTTCTATTATGACTTTTGCGACAGATTTGAGATCTTGCAGTTTAATGTGGACCTTCTTATGCTGTTTGGTTTTTAAAATAAAACACCCCTTGTTCCTTTTCCAATCATGTTAGACTTGCTTTCTTTAGAGAAACACTCAATAGATGTCAAGAGGAACCTGACAGGTTGGCAGACAAACCAGGGCTAAAATGCTAGTTGAAATTAAATATTGGTCCTGGTAGTGAGTAGCCTGTATGTCCAGTAACAACTGGCCATATGCATTCAGATGCATTTGATTTTATGGTTGGAAAAATCCCCTTGGTTCCAACGAAGTGAACTGCCACTGTTTGGGGAATACCCTATCCTGATTAAACATGAAAACACTTCCTGCACACAAAAACAAATCAGTCCTTTTCCACATAATTTTTGACAATCGTGTAAGCTGCTGCCTCAGCGACAAGACAGTAAAAGTCCCCACTTCTATTTAAGCATTTAAAAGCAGGCGAGAGAATTCACCTATCGTTAAGATGACAGAAAGTTTGATTGAGTGAGCATTTCAGATATGGCAGCTGCTATGGATAGGCTTCCAAAACAGCCCTTCAGAAACCAATGAGTGACGTAACTCAGGCTTGGTCCATTAATATTTACTATGGTCATTCCCCACTCTCACTCCCCGATTTCTAGCTTAATCCAATGTCCAATCAAATAAAGGCAAAAAAAGCCCATTGAAAAAGGTTCATTGCCAATTAATGATAGCTTTTTACCTCTTCCAAACAACTGGACACACTGTAAGTATGATCTTCAGACAGACATTGGCTGGTGGTTGGTTCTCGAGATCTGCCAAGGGCTGACACACTGACAGCCTGAGATCTTTTCCTTGATAGAAAAATATTTTGAACTCTGAGATCTCCAGGATTCTTCTGGTGCCAACCTCCAAACCAGCCACAGCTTGCAGAGCTTGTGCTGCTTCAAGTCTCATGGGAATTATGGCCGGCCTGGGAGCACTCGTATTCAAACAGCAGTGACATGGAAACACAGTCACACGATGGATGAAGTCCAAATTAAAGGTTCCAGTAAAGATCTCACACCATGGATCATCTCCACTCATAACTGAAATGGTTCTTTTTGGTGATGTCTTTGAGTTCATGTGTGAGGGCAGATTAAACATGTCAACCACAAACCAAAAACCCAGGAGAGTACACAGAGTGTGGCTTCCACCGTATTTTGGGGGTTGTGGTCAGAATTGGTGTGAAAGAACATTCATTTTCTTTCCCACACACACACACTAGAGCCTTTTGGTGATGCCGGGATTTATGAGGATAGTTAAACTGAGGTTATGTTAACCACCCAAAAGAGGGAATCCCATGTATATTGATGCTTTTCCAAACAAGCTGAAAGTCTGGGCAGCCAGTCTGTGCAGATGAGAGTGTCTGCACCACCATCTTTGTTTCAGTGATCTGAAAACCTGCTCTTAGACTTGTGAAAATAGCTGGCTGCCCATCAGACGCCTACTTTTTTATAAGAGCGATCAACATGAACACCAGCACTGAATTGAGAGTAACTCCAGAGTGCTGCGCTCTTCATATGGGGCATTTTAAACACATTATCCAGCCCACGGCCTCACCTCCTCATTGTCAGAAGGATCTCTAAGTGCATGTCTCTCTCTCTCTCTCTCTCTCTGGCTGTTTTATTTCTCCAGTTGATAACAGTGGAATAGTGGTCTGAGAATCATAGAGATATAAGCTCTCAGAACAAGGAGCATTCACATCCAATTTACCACAGTCAGAGAAGTAAAGCTGTACTTTAAGTACAGCTGATGAAAGAAAGCTGGTGCATGTTATAGTGCGGGGTAACAATGAAAAGCATATCCTGGAACAAAACAGATTACTGAAAAAGAATGTTGGCCCTTTTTCAGTTTGTTGTTTGCAGTGAACGACAGCCATGTAGGGAAAATGGAGGGTCAGTTCTGAATATTTTCCCCAGACAACTGCACATAAAATAACATCCCACCTCCAATCTTATCCGCAAAAGAAACATTCCGAGCAATAGAAAACCTAGGTCAAATAACAGCTGGTCCACCATTGAGACCATTTTCCAAGACAACGGAGGCATGGTTTTAATGGACACCTGCCTGCCTCTACTAACAATAAATAGATGTGACAAAGAGCATTTTGCAGTCAATTAATCAGAATCATGATAGATGATACATATTATAGTGTTGTTTAAATCCATTACTTGTCAGATGCTTACCATTTTGTACAAAAGAATATAATTTGGGGGTCCAGTGGCTTTAAATATATTTTCAGCCTTTTAAAAATCTACAGTGTGGAGGGCATTAATGGCTGTCTGATTGTCAGTTTAAAAGTTGGCAAAAGATGCCCATCTTCTACAATAGCACTCTCTTTGGGATTCCCTGAACTCAAAAATACATCTCACTGTGTCATTTATTAGGTACTTTGCTGGATCCCAGTGGCCTTTACGACGACGAGGTCAGTTCACCTGAAAGTTTACAAAAGTAAGTCACACACACATTTACCTGTTTTTTTTTTTTTTTTCTTCTCTTGCTGACATTCATTCATTTCTGGCAGACTTTTCTGGACCTTTATCACAACAAAAAAAAACACTAATGTTCAACCTTTGACCTAATAAAAGTCTTAACTCTTCAAATTAGAGGTTTAGTTTAATATTCCCAAGATGTAATTGGTTGATAAGCTCGTTGTCAATTTTGTTAAACCAAGCGGCAACCTCTGGAGTGTTGAAAAATAATGCCAGTTTGGAAGTGCAAAATCTGGCTCCAAAGGCACTGAAGTCACATACACACCCATATTAAAATGCAAATTTTGACTGCAAAAACAACAAGATTACAGCCTGTTATCAAAAATTATTTTGTTCTGAAGAGTTTATGTATTTATCGGCAATCACTGTATAATATAACTCACCTGTTTTGTTTTCATGAAAGAAATAGTGAGCATTATTAACTCTGAGTACAAGCAGGCGTGTTGTAGCCGTTTGCCAGGAGGCTGAAGGCCCCTCCTTCTTGCCTGTTACTAAGTTTACTGAAAGTAAAGTTGAAACAGAATTTTTAAAACAGCGGCCGCCACTGTAGGCTTCAAAACTCCCCTTCAGTGACCAATGGGCGACATCACAGAGACTACGGCCATTTTTTTACACAATCTGTTAGGAATGCATGCACATTTTTTACATTTTTACATGTGAGGATTATTTCATCCGATCAATAAAAATGTCTAGCCTAGCCCTTCCCTTTACCTTGACCCAAACCAAGGATTGATTGATTGATTGATAAATCAAGAGTGATCATAGGCTTTAACAGAAAAATCAACTCAACACTGCAAAAATAAGGGATACGGCACATCAACAGTTAATATCTGTACGTATCTGTGAGTTCCACATTTATTCAGTCTATAGCCTTCAGGTATTAGTGATCCCATTTACATTTTAATTACCTTACCGCTCTATGCCTAGAAACAGTTAACCTTTGACATTTGAACCACATTCCACAATTTTTCCTCAGGTTCCTTTTTTTTTTTAATTTACAAGAGAAGATAACATTATTTCTGTAATTCCCTTTAAATTCTTGTTTTATCACCTATGTCTGGACCCTGTGTGTCCTTCTGTCTAAATGTCAGTCTCCCAAGCCTTTTGACATCCCTTTGTGTCTTTTCCAGAGTGATGGAGAATGAGGAGGGGAGGAAGGAGTACTTGGTGTTTCCTCCTAGTAAAAGCCAGTGTCCAGCCAACAGTCAGAAAGGGAGAAAGATCCCACTGAAGGGCAACGGACGCAGGATTGACTACATCCTCTACAGTGATGAGCACCTGCAGCAGGACTGGAAACAGGTACTGTTTATGGGAAAATTGCTGGAAAAATTAAATAACACATACCCATCAGAAAGTGTCCCAAATTAAGATAGAAAAGTATTTTTTCTTTTAGAACATAATAAACTTTTCCACTTAAACACTTTTTTAACTAAACAAGATTTAAACAGAATAAAAAAACAGAAATCACTATCACTATAATCCTAACTGGAGAGGAAAGACACGTGGGCATTGCTGTGTCTGTGAGTCTGTGTAGAGAACTGGAAAACCAAATCACATTATTTACATAGAGCGTCTCTCCCTCTCCTTCCTTCAGTTTCTCTTTCTTTTTCTCACTCGTCACTGTTTCTCTGAAATTACAGCTACCTAATGCCCCCTTGTGTCTGAATGATGTAACTGTAACACCACTTCAAGTTATCTTACTACCTTGTGAAATGTATAAATTCCTCATAAACAACACTTTAAACCCATTGAAATGTCTCAAAATATTGTCAATACTTTTGGGGACACATACGAACATTGAGGTATCAGTATATCTGGTTTTGTCAACAGAGTAAACTGATTCCACTTTTACTTTTAGATCCCCTAAAAACAAAAATGTTTTTCAAATACTTATATTAAAATTGAACAAAATCCCACATCATACTTGTTACAGGTGTAGTAGCAGAGATGATTGAGGTCCATACAAGTTATTAAACCATAAGACCATCTAATGAAATTGATACTGTGTTCTATTATGACTTTTGCGACAGATTTGAGATCTTGCAGTTTAATGTGGACCTTCTTATGCTGTTTGGTTTTTAAAATAAAACACCCCTTGTTCCTTTTCCAATCATGTTAGACTTGCTTTCTTTAGAGAAACACTCAATAGATGTCAAGAGGAACCTGACAGGTTGGCAGACAAACCAGGGCTAAAATGCTAGTTGAAATTAAATATTGGTCCTGGTAGTGAGTAGCCTGTATGTCCAGTAACAACTGGCCATATGCATTCAGATGCATTTGATTTTATGATTGGAAAAATCCCCTTGGTTCCAACGAAGTGAACTGCCACTGTTTGGGGAATACCTTATCCTGATTAAACATGAAAACACTTCCTGCACACAAAAACAAATCAATCCTTTTCCACATAATTTTTGACAATCGTGTAAGCTGCTGCCTCAGCGACAAGACAGTAAAAGTCCCCACTTCTATTTAAGCATTTAAAAGCAGGCGAGAGAATTCAAGGTTTATTACCCTGAATAAAAATTGGCCAACAACTGTAATAATAACATCTTTAATTTTTAATGGCAAAGATTTTCTAACAACTATATTGTTAAGATATATAATAACAACCCGCCTTATTCATTTTCTGTATAAACATCAGCTTCCACCTTAAGGTGCTCAAGGGATGAGCTTTATCTCCATATAACTAGATTTTAATGTGTTTAAATGTGTATTTAATATTTTGTTATATTACTGAATGCTTTAAAGAGGGACTTAAAAACATTTTTAGCATTAACGTTATAATTTTGAAGTTTTCAGTCAAACAATAATCTTTAGTCAGTTTCGTTAAACCAACGAGAAAAAAATAAAAATCACAAGAACTGGAGATTACAACATGATGATTTACTGACAGCTCTCTTTTTCGTCCTGTAGGAAGTGGAGGAGTTCAGTTTTGTCACCCAGTTGGCCGGCATCACTGACCACCTGTCTGTGGCCATGCGAATGGCCGTCAGCACCGGGGAAGAGGAGCCTTAGATTGACAACCAGAGCGTTGTTTTTAAATACTGCCATGGAAAAAAAAATGACAGAGAATGAAGAAAAGAAGCAGAGATCAAGAGTTTACCGATATGGAGCTGCTTTGAGAAGGACATAATGCAAATCTGCATGAGGATTGAAGGGACAGTGAAACGGACAAATGAATCATTGGAGGAGCGCTCAGTGGATAAATGAATATAGAGAAGGAGAAGGAGAGCAGCATCAGAGGAGTGATATGATGAGAAAAAAAACTCTTGGGAGGAAAGATAAGCAAGAGAATTGAGTTTAAACAACCAGTGAGGTATTCACCGTGATGGGTAAACAGCCCACAAACACACACAATACCTAACATACAAACAATTTACCAACATTTATAAAGTTGAATATCACCTGGCCTCTCCACTCTCCTCTTCACAAACTGTAGGTATGAACATAGAGGGTTTTATTTACAGTCATGTAGCCATTTTAAACACACTCCTTCTATTGGATTTGTTTTAGCATAGAAGTGTAAGTTAGATTTTTTTTATATATATATATATTCCTTCAGGGACAGTTGGATCCTCATTCTTTAGTGTTGAAAAAGGACCAGTAATGAAAGAATGACACATACATGCCACTGACTGGCCTTTACACTGACCTCATGTGTCCTTGTGTTGTGCTCCTTCCTGAAAGGCCATTGTTCTGCTGTCATTCAACCTTGCTACACCCATGTCAGTCCCAGGAACCTCAACAAGTGTCTTTTTTTTCTAAAGAAAATGAAATAGACTTTCTTAAAGGAGAAGAATAAAATGATACAATTTCTATTGTTGCCACACCACTTTTTCTAAGGAGTTTAAATGCCTGTTTAATACTATATGTATGTTTCTATTAATAGATATTGTATAAAGGACCATGAGATTGGAGAGAATTTGTTTGTTCAATGCAATGCTTATTGCATGTTTTCCAACCATGACTGTTCACAATTTGGACATTGTTGGTGAGGTAGAGAGAACTGATGATTTGTTGTTGCATGATGGGATATGACACAAGTTTACAACCTTAATATAGCAGCTTAATACTCGTGCTTGCCGGAGTCTGGCTGTTTGACGAGTCAAAAAGTCTTTTGCCCTAAAAACACACACTTACTGTATGACAGTGTGACATTTGTGCATGTGAGACTTCACCGTGCTGCTGACACCGAACACACATTAAGGTATTCTGAGAAACAAAGTGAAGATTTAAACAAAGCAGGTTGATATCTAAACATTATTATCAAAGGGAATTCAGGTTATGTTTATCCCCTGGAGGCCATATTGGAAGTCCTCTAATTACAAAGTGTGACTTGGCTAAATATTGACAAATACAAAGCCTTGTGACTGGGGGTATATTGTAGCTTGTTAGCTAATGTACCATTGTAGCTAGCCTATATGGTTAGCTAGCAAACACTTTGTTGTTAGCATGTTGGATTACTGCTCTAGCTAATTAAAAAACAATCACTTTGTGGACCTGCAGGTTGTACACACTCTGTAAAATATGCCAAGCATTCCTATATTTCTGAACACATTTTGTAAAGTTCCAACTAGTCCCAAAGATTAAAACAGCCCTATTGCAACTATACAGACCTCAAGTAGTGCAATGGCTAATAAGTTTGGACACAACACGTACAACAAACACGAATAATATGTGCTTCAGAAATGTAGGTGTGCTCATCCTGAGAGCAAAAACCAAACATAAGACATGGTGCAAATTTTCATTCAGTTTTACAGCACAAAATAAGTAAAAAGAACAGCATTTGCCTATGTTATGATAATTTCAAAATAAAGCATTTTTTTTTTCAATCGTTTATGACTCCAAGTGATGAGCAAAAAACACAAAGAAGTTAAAGGGTTTGTACAAAATAACAGAAATAAACATTGTGTTTTAGGAAAGGTTCTTCACCATTATGTTGTTAGCTAGCTAAAGCTATAGCTCCAAACAGTTGCTTGTATTTGGTCTTAACAAATACAAATCTGTGCTCTACTGAATTGTCTTGGCCGACAGAGCTAACAGAAACATTTCAGGGTAGACAATTGGTAAAATTGGTGAAATCTGTTGTAACTGAAACATTTAGTGATGTTAAACTTGTTTACAAAGTGGTCCTACCTATCTGACATTTCTGCTCTACTTATTGTATGTGATGTGATGCTTTGCTAGCATCTCGGAGACTAAACCAAAATCTCCCTAACAGCGACATTCAGCCTTGAAGTATTACACAAAATATAAATAACTCCCTGACCTACTGTAATTCTTTCAACCACAGAAGCTTAATAGAGATACATAATTTCAACAAGCTAATGCAAACGTTGACTTAAATATCAGAGAGTCATGCCCTTATAAAGCCGAGTAACAAATGTCTAGCTATACACCTCCCCTTTTAGATGCTTTATCATGAATATCTGTGCTCCACAGATAAAAATCACATTAAAAAATCCTTTTCTACTGTGTATTGATACTCAACACCCAAATACACAACAGATCACAATCGTTATCTTCCTTGTTCTTGTCCACATTTAGTTTCTGGTCATTTTATTGTACTGCTAGTCCGGTCTGCCATGCCCCGTGTTATAAATAACTTATATCCTTCATAAAATCAAAACTGACGAGTTATAAAAAAGTTCACTCACTGTACAGTGTTTGCCGATAAAGAGACAAGCTATTCAGACAAAAGGTTTTTTTTTAACCAGGATGTAAACATGTTTATATCTGCTGTAAAAATTGATTATTTAAATGGGTGTGTATTAACTTCTTGGGCTTTTGCGGCCGGTGTGAAGTGGACACTCGAGGAACTGCAGTTTTTTGCACTTCCGCATTGGCGTCATTTTTCAACTCCATAGGTTGGCACTTGGTCAGAACTTAATGTCAGTTTGGTAACGTTAGCTTGAGCATTCATGTTAGGGTATGGCTGTAGCAGCAAAAGCTCTGAGGAGGTTTAATTGGCCAATTCCAGTTTTATTTCATCTTCATTCAACTTCAATTTTAATAATATATTATATTATATTAGAACGTACACATTCTAATTTCAAACATGATTTGGTTTCTAGCCATGGCCTCCTGTTTTTAACACTATGTTGTGTTAGCAGTAAGTCTAGAACAACAGACTTTGGAAACACATGGATCCTGTTAGCACACATTTTTGAGCTGCCGACATTGGACAACTTTCAAAAACGTACTGTATATTTCTTTAAAAGATGTCTGTTAAAGTCCAGAAAGCATTTGATTGCCATGGTCTGCACAGAAAACAAAGTTTACAACCATTTTTTATATCTCTTTCTTGGCACTAAAGAGAAGCTTTTCAAGAGTGAGTTTCATCAAAGATATATATATTTGGGCAGCTCATTGTGTTTTATTTGTTTCATTACATTGTTTGCTGATTGGTGTTAGCCACCAACATGCTGTGCTGCGATGTTTGGAAAGTCCAGTACAGATGAGGGTTTACAGAGGTGGTTTCAAGAGTTTGGTGTGAGTGAATACATGAAGCAAATGGGTTGTTTTGTTAGTCATGTTTAGTTTTTTACTGTCATTTTTACACACAGTATGACTCCATAGGTCACCTGGTTGTCCTGACTTGCTCTTCCTCATTGTGAGTCATCTAGGTTTTTTTTTTGACTAATATATTTCTCATTTAAATAAGGGTTGCTTCTGTGCTTTTTTACAATTCAAGCTTCAACAACTTTCATGCTTTGTTTTCTTGGGTTGAGTCAATCCATGTCAGACTCTTGAATAACCACATGTCTGATTAGTCTGAATTTCAATTGAGATTCAGTGCTCAAACTTCTATGGTAATTAAGCCATGAAAAATACACTTAAAGTTTCTCTGGGTTACTTTTCAACTGTATGTTCCTATTATAAACTGAATACTGCTGAGTAATTCATCGAGATGTGTTTAGAGACAATGGAGCATGCAGTGATACTTAAGTCATTTTTTCAGCATAAAGAAATGGGTGAGGAAAGAAGCTTATTGTGCGATTAAACAAAAAGGAGCGGAGTAATTGTGTTGGTGCTGTATTTTCATGGTGAGCCCTTAGAAGAAAGCTTTGTGATCAGTCCTTCATATTTCAGTCACTCTGTACCTAGGTGTGGAAACTAAAAGGGGAGGACTAATCTCACCAAATGGTATTTAATCTTCTTAAAGATTTGGTTAGTGGTTGTAGAGTTACAGAACATAATTAAGCCTTTTAACTGCAATAAGCCGTCTCCTGTGATACTTCACAGAAAACAAAAGGAGTTGGACAAAACAATTTGCTGAAAGGTGCTAAAATGCTCTGTAAAGTTGAGAGGAAATACAAAAGCAGCCAGACCCTCTGCTGTTGGAAAAAAGATGTGACTTTACACCTAGTATTGTCATGAAAACAATATTGATATGTTTAACTATTATTTCTGCGCAAATGATGATAAATCCATTGATACGAAGTCGATGTTAGTGGACTGTTGTTTTGAATTCTACAGTTTGGCATTTTGGCTGTCACCATCAAGTTTTCTGGTTACCATATTTGGACAAGAGCTTAAATACGCAAATAAGCCTTTATCCCGATCGACAGGTTGGCAGCAAGAATTTAGCCAAGCACTAAATTCCTGCTTTAGGACAAGTTAGGACCAGTTTACAAAATAAACATCAGACTATATTGGATAAAGACATGAAACCAGGGATTAAGACAACAAACTAATTGTAAAAATCTTACTGAAGTAGTAAAATCTTATTTACAGTGGACTTACAAATTACTTGACCTTTTTTTACAAATCCCCCTGCCTGTGATTAGAAAGAATGCAGGCTTTAGGTTTCCACTTTGGCTTTTTTTAAACTTTTGAGATTGTCTGATGATCATATTATGTGTTATGTGATGATAATGTCGACCCCAAAATAATCTATACTATCCCAAGTGCTGAATGCAAAACCCTTAACAAATATTGTGTTGATTCATATTTAGGATAACTAAACAGAGTTCAGAGAAATAAGAAATGACTCTCAAACATGAGTAACTCTCTGCTTAATATTATCAATGGATTTCAACCGATATTCAGCCAGGAGTTGTGCATTATTTTTGTGTCTATAGTCTGAAATAAGATAACCAATGGGTCAGTTGCTTACAAATGTCAATCAATTTATTTTTGGGGGGATAAGATGAGAAATCCCTGCGTCCTTATTTTCACATGGAGTTCAGGACAGATGATTCCATGGATGGTCACAGCGCAGCAACTCCAAGGGGAGCTCTTTGCTTTTGTAGCTGCATGTACTGTAATGATGCTTCAGACTTGTAGTCTTGGTAGAAGTGATGATTTCTAGTTTTATTTTCTATAATTTGTGTCTGTTCTTGTTTTTTTAATTGATTTCTATCTTTGGATGAGGGGGGAATGTTTCGCTCGCTCTGTCTCTGAACTGTGGCTGAAGGATCAAAAGCTTTTGTCTTTCTAAGCTTCCTCTACAAAACGCTTATTTTCTTCTGGTTTTTTAAAAACAAAGATGTTTTCCCTCTTTATCTGTGTCTTGTGTTGTTATTCAGGCTCTTGACATTCACTATAGCTGCAGTCAAACAAACAGACATTTGAGGCAATGTGAAAAAAATACATGCTCTGTGTCTTTTTGATGCAGTCTTATACACAACATAAATATCACTAGATCCAACTCAAGACAGGCTATTTGAAAACAAGAGGTCAATAAAGAGAGGAATGTTTAACTTTCCCTTAAAGGACACATTATGAAGAAGTGAAAGAAGCTTGTAGGAGTCCTTCTGCTTTTTGAACACAGGAAGAAGTCTCAGATTAAAAATGTTCATACGCTACCTCGTGAAGTGAAAGAAAACTCCCCCTTAACACCGAAACTAAAGTCTGAGCAGCCTCAAATGACACACACAGAGTCATTAGACTGAGAAGCTACCAAAGGGCATTGTTTAGTTTCTGAAGAATTCACTGTACATGTGAAAAAAAAACACTTTAGATGTTTGTTTTTTTTTATTTTCCAGTATCAGTATGTTGAGCCAAATCACATCTAAAGACATGTTTTTAAATCCACCAATAACTATTTCAGAGTGGACCTTCCAGAAGTAACAAACAAATATATTCAATTGTTAATCTTTCACTCAAAATTAAGGAACGTTAAATCTTTTTTGACCTGTCCTTTGCTTCTTTAGTTTTTAATACCATGTTCAAGAAAACCAACAGCTGTCCATTTCTTGATAAGATTTATTCTATGCCTGACTGCGTTTATAACATTAACAACATTAAAACAGAAGTAGAAATAGAGAACACAAGCATTACTTAGACTCTGCACACAACACTGGCTGACAAGTCTAAATCATTTCATCACATCCGCCTCCTCAGGCGGTTTAATGTTCACACTTGACTGGTCTAAATTTGGCTACAGGAGTAATATGAGTAAATGATGCTGAAAATACAGAGCAGCTGTATGACTCAGACATAGACAAAGCCTAGTAGTGTAGTACACTTCTCACTAAGCTCCCCTGTTACGATTCAGTTCACACACTTATGATGAATATTGCTGCTTTTTGTGACCACTGTACGGATTGAATTAAACATACACCCTTACTCTTGTTGTAAAAAATAACTAGTTTGCTCAGTTCAAATGAACAATTAATTTAGACTAAATTCTCAATAGCTTACTTTTCTCAGGTGAATTTTGGGGGGCTTTCCTTTATTTAAGAGACAGGACAGAGGATAGAATGAGAAACCAATGAAAAAGGGAGTGGGGAACGACATACAAGAAAGGAGCCAAAGGTCAGATTCAAACCCGTGCCTCCTGCTCTTGAGGACTTCAGCCTCTGTACGTGGGGCATGAACACTAACCATTAAGCTACCAGCACCCCAATAGCCTACTTTAATGGTTAGATCTTCCATCCATCCATTGTCAATCACTAAGGCACCTGCCATACAAATCAAATGCTATTCATTGTGCTTCCCAGTGAAAAGAAGAAAAACTTTGAGAAAATGAACCATACCGCTTATCCTGTTAGGGTTAGTTGTGGGGTGTAGCCGATCCAAAATGTCATAATGAGGTTCTACCTTGACTGGTCAGGCAATCACAGGGCTGATAGAGACAAACACTTCACTCTCTGGGCAATTTTAGTAACCAATCAACCAACACTTGGAACTTTTAGGGAGGAAGCTGGAGAACCCGGAAAGAACCCATTCACATGAACATGTCACGGACCGAGAAAAGTGAGAGGAGGACCCAAATGCAGAATTAACAAAAATATTTAAGTGGCGGCCATGATAAGAGCCGTTCGAATTCTCTAAAAGTTAAGGAAAGGTGGGTCAATGCTTCCTTTATAACCCCCTATAGCATAGGATACACTGGACCATCCTTTACAAAAGGAGAAGAGATATGACGCCCCACAATTCCTTGCGGCCGCAACATTTAAAGCGAGTCACACATCCGACCGTTCACGAACATTAACGATGATTGTAAAGTGAGACAGATCAAGGGATAAAAAGATAAGAGACATTTTTATCCAGATGATGTTTTATTCAACATATTTAATTCACTTAAGAATGCTTTGTGCAGTTGTACATTTGTATGCTTCAAACATTATGTGTAGGTTATAGCTTATATAAATGTAACAAATAATTTCATAATCATATTTGTGTTGATGTTGATGTATGAGTGGACAGGAAGGTGATCGTTTCACTTTTGTTACTTGTAGCCTGGTGGTCTATATTTCTTTTATTTTAATCCCAACCTCGTGGTAATTAGGATTATTTCACCGGTAAGAAGGCACAGGGGAAAGTTTTTTAGATGCGTTTTTTGTAGTCCATTTTCTGAACATTGTAGTTTCAACACGGCAGACTCTCGTCATTAACCTCCTCCGGCCCTTCGCATTTAATGACGTCGCCTAGTGGAAAATGTGGTCGGATTGTCAGAGCAACGAGATCGCCTTTCCCTAAGTCCTTTATGAATTCTCCTAACACCTTTCCTTGATCTCATGACGTTTTTGCGGGGTTAAGGTAAAGTGGATAGTGAAAGGAGATAGGAGGGACAATTCGAACGCACCCAGAGACTAAATAGACATGGGTAATAACACAGGTGAAGACAATGAGGGCAATCACAATGGAGTGACACACACAGAGGAAGGAATAGACACAAGAAACACTGAGGACAACTGCAAAATAAAATACATGAAACACTGAAGACACACAGAACTCAAGAATGAATAAAACACACTAGAACATACAGAAACACTAAACACTGAAAAACAAAACTAGAAAAGACCAAATCATGACATAACCCCCCCCCCCCCCCTTAAGGGACAGATCCCAGATGTCCCAAAAAACCACAAAGGGAAAACAAACCGAACAAACAGACCGACCGAACACAGAGAGCAGATCTGGGGGGCAACCGGGAGGCCGACCGAACACAGAGAGCAGATCAGGAGGGTGGCCTGGAGGCCGACCAGACGACAGGGGACCAGTGAGAGGCCCACGAAGACACAGCAGTGGGCGGAGTCAGCAGAACCTCAGACAAGAGTTCAGGAGTCACAGAAATAGGCAGACTCAGCTGGTCCTCTGACGAAAACACAGGAGTGGGCAGAGTCTGCAGGACCTCCAACAAGGGCGCAGGAGTCTGAAGGATGTTCAACAAGGACGCAGGAGTCGGCAGGGCCTCCGACGAGGGTGCAGGAGTGAGCAGACTCAGCAGGTCCTCTGACCAGGACACAGGAGTTGGCAGAGTCTGCAGGATCTCCAACAAGGGCGCAGGAGTCAGCAGATCCTCTGATGACGGCGCAGGAGTTGCCAGGGCCTCAGACGAGAGCGCAGGAGTTGCCAGGACCTCAGACGAGAGCGCAGGAGACAGCAGGGCCTCTGACGAGGGTGCAGGAGTCAGCAGGGCCTCTGACGAGGAGGCAGGAGTCAGCAGGGCCTCTGACGAGGAGGCAGGAGTCAGCAGGGCCTCTGACGAGGGGGCAGGAGTCAGCAGGGCCTCTGACAAGGGCGCAGGAGTCAGCAGGACCTCTGACACACACATTCACAAACAGGATCCTAGAGAGTGAGGGGCCTGCCCACATCGAGCGCTCCAGAGCAGTTTTGGGGTTCGTTGCCTTGCTCAAGGGCACCTTGGCAGTGCTCAGGAAGTGGACTGGCACCTCTCCAGCTACCAGTCCAATTTCCGGACTTGGTCTGTGTCGGGACATGAACCAGCGACCCTCCAGTTCCCCACCCAAGTCCCTACGGACTGAGCTACTAAATGCCTTTTTCCCCAGTTCAGTTCTGACTTTTGGAACAGACAGTAAGAAAGTAAGACGATTAGAAGACCCTCTACTCTGAAGGTCAGAAGATATGAAGGGAGTAGACCACATTCAAGTGTGTGTCTTACTGGACTTTCAGTTTTTATACACTATGGAAATCAAATCAAGAACTATTTCCTTTTTATGTTAAAAAGGACCAGATGTTGCCTGAAAGTAGAAATAGTCACATTTTCTATTATTCTCTGTTTGCAAAGACACAGTCTTGTATAATATAACTATTATTGGATTCCCTGTCATCTTAATAAGCCATAGTATATATTTAGTATTGCAGGTAATGACTAGTCTTGGTCAACCACTGTGGTTAACACTGAGCTGCTTCAAAATGGTAATGCAAGCTGTAAAAGAGCACTTAACAACAATCAAAGGTCTGTAATGTCAGAAAAAAACACCCAGTAGCTGTGAGAGATTATACAGCTGTTTTTTTTGTCGTGAAAGTCAGGTTTAATTCCATGGGGAAATACGCAAGCACTTCTTCATTTTGAAGGTCAATTTATTTGAGGAACTGATACACGAAAGAAAGATCCACTCGGTGAACTCCCACAGCCCTGATTACAATGAAAATAACGAATACGTCATTTTCAGCGTGGGATCTTCCCTGACTGCTAACTTAACTGTATAAATGTGAGGGTGGTGGAGCTCAAACAGCAGAGAGGACAAGCTGAGACAGCTAGACTGAGACTTCATCACACTGCTACTCTGAAAGAATCACATTCACACACATCAGGATGGCTGCTCTTCATCTCACTCTGTCTGTGTTTGTGCTGCTGCTGGCTGTCAGTCTGAATGAAGGTAAGACAATCATATATTCAGTTGTTAAGTGACAGAGATGTCACAATGCCACAATGCTTTTGAAACCTGCATTTTCTTCTAGTGGCCAGCAGGGGGGCAACTGCCCCTCTCCCAAAAAAGATAAGTTAACTATAATAAATAGGAGGTATATACAACAGGAATACAAAAGAGTTAAGTGAACTATACAGGACGGTTGAAGACCTTCTTTGCAGTAAATTACTTTCTACATTAAATAATGTAGACAGCAGTGTAACAGGTCAACATTTGAACATGGTATAGTATGGAGAAATACAGTGTGATATAAAGTATATAATATTATATATTATATAGTAGCAGTGTTTTTTGTCTATTAAGATAGTCTATGAATATAATATTAATAATATAGTACGGTAAACATGGTACAGCAATATATACATATATATATGAAGATAAAAAGGTAGCTTAAAGGTATGACTGTCTGTTCATAACAGGTAGATAACACAGCCATCTGTCAACCAGGAGTGAAGTTTGACAATGTGTAAAGATGATAATAAGTAATAATATTTTATTCTGGTACCCCTGAGTGGCTTAAAACAATCTCTTAATTCAGCGTTAACAATTAGGAAACCCTTATTAATGGATTCAGCACTACATACGCCTAAATGGATTTTACTCGACCTCATTCAGAAAGAGAAAAAAGGCACAAGTATGAATTCATAAGTTATTGTATGATATTAAACATCTTATTTTCTTATTAAAAGAATGAACCTGTTATCTGTGAATGGGGTGAATCAGGATTAATCGCTAGTTGGTCAAGTGGTCGGAAGTCTAAAAGGATGTTATGTCATATCATCTGTTTACCATTTAACAAGCGTCACATTTTGACGTATCAAAATGGAAAAACTGAACATGGAACAAACTAAAAAAAAAATTGTTTTAGACTTTCCCTCATACAGGCCAACAGGAAATGAAACAGGAACAAAGAAAGGACCTATAATAGGATGTCTCTGAGTCTGCATGTTGGTTCTAAGTTGTACATTGTTCTTGTTTGTTGACAGGTATGCGTGGTGTGGGACCAAAGAGATGCTGCTTCAGCTTCAATGAGACCCCGGTGGCTAAAAGCAGAGTGGCAGGATATGTCAAGACCAGCCAGCGGTGCTCCAACCCTGCCATCCTGTAAGTACACAACCTGGGAGGAAAAAACATCACCTATCAACATATCATGCACCTGAATGCACCGAATCTGACTGTCTGTGTTTATCTTTTGTGTTTCAGGTTAAAGACAGTAGCAGGTCGTCAGCTGTGTGTCAGGCCTTCAGCCCCATGGGTGAAGAGTCTCATCAGCTACCTTGATGACAAACTGGTCCCAGGACAAACGTCCAACCTGTAACCATGGTAACACCATATCCAAAACAAGAGCATCCAGAGAACAAAATCTTGCCTTTGAGGGGTGCCATGATGCTGCAACTTTTCAAACTTTAACTTTAAAAAAAAAAATGTTTTGACCACAAATACCTTTTACTACCTCCAACATTTTGTCTGCAAGGAGGGCAAACTCCAACTAAAGCTATCTTTCTGTCATCATGCAAAATATAAACCTTAAATTTGGTTGTGTTTTATAATATGCTTTTGGATAAAATCAGTGGGATGTGTTATTTTATTGTTTATAATAATAGTAATAATAGTTTTAAGTTGAAATTGGTTGATTACTAATTATTTTTAAATCATTATAAATTGCAAAATTTCAGATCCAAATATGTGTAATTACTGTATTAATAAGTATAGTTATTTTAATACTGCACTGAAAGTATGAGAACCAACACTGTGAACTACTTCAAAAAAAGAGTTATGTCTCCCAACTCCACTTGCTGTCATCAGGAGAGTATAAGCTATAGGTTATACCCAACTGTTTCTACACTGTGAGCTCTTTTTCAACACAGTTACACTGTTACTTATAGAGATAAGAGTGTAATTCAATTAGAAAAAGTATTTATTTCTGTGTACTTCTACAACTTATGTAATTCCTTTGAATAAAGTCAAGACAACATACCAACGTTTGTTTCTGTCATATATTCATTCTTACATTAATTCATCAATGACCTCATTAAAAATTGAAGCCGATGACCAAGTGCTAAATCCTGCAGTTCATCAAGTGTCCACTTTGAGGCTGGCTGCAGAAGCCCCGGAAGTCACATACACAACCATTCAAGAAAGCCTGTTTTTACATCGTAAATGTACACGTTTACAACCTGATTCAAAAAACAAAATAGGTCTGATTAGCTCATGTCTTGATCAGCACACATTGTACGGAGTGTGATTTTTTGACAACTCATCCGTTTTCATTTCTTAAGGGATAAACGTTAACACAACAACCACCGCCGTCCTCATTCATGCACGGCCTGCTCCCACCTCCTCCTCAGCGGCAAGGAAGTCACGGTTTGGGACTAATAAACTCTGCCATGTTTCTCGATGATAGAGCTGCACCATCCAAAGTGGGATGGATGCTGTCTCTACCTAACAGACCAGGTTTCCCTGAGAAAGACTTCGATGAGACTCCAGAGCCCTGCAGTAACAGGTGGGTGATGTCACTTTCAGGCTTCTTGAATCAATGTTAAATGTTGAAGTGATAGTATTTGCTACATCCAAATGAATATCAGGTATTGTAAGTAAGCTTGATACTCCTTCATTCTGCTTTTGATCTTTTTTATCTTTCTTCAAGTAGGCCAAGGTCTTTTTTCTACTAATAAGCAGTTTTCTCACAGAGCTACAGTGTAAGATCTGTAGGGTCCTCTATCTGTCAGATAATACTTGGAACTGAACAAGAGTAAAGTAATAAGATGTTGCTTTGAGAGCCAAAAGCTGATTTTCCTAGAGCCAGACTAATTCACTTTATGAGGAAGAAATAGCACATTCTTCGTCAAACAAATTACTTTTTGAGTATTAATGCATTTTTTAGATAATGACTTTCATTGCTTTTTCTTGGTCGGGCATGACAAGCAGTTTATGAGGGCAGATTTTCGTAATTTTTTGCTAACTTCAGATAAATATTTCTCAGTAATGCTGTTCACCAATAGAGTTTAAGACTTTACACTAAGTGCATCACTCTTTTTCATGGAATCACAACTTGTAGCAGGTGGCTCATGTATGGCAGATAAAATAAATGTAAAGTGCACTAAGAGAATAAGAATAAGAATAATAATTGAGGGAATGTTGTTTTACTGTGAAAGGAATCAGTTTATGGAACAATCTCAACAGAGAAACCAAATGATCTAAATCAATCATGATATTTAAAAGAAAAATGAATGCCAGTTTGTTGAAGAGATGTGATGAAATGTGTTGATGAGGTTTTTTGTTCTTTTTGGTGTTGTGACGGCACGAAAATTAGTTTGTGATCTGCTTTAAATATAAAGTGAATTGTTACCGAGGACCTTCTGGGGCTGTGAGTGGCTGTGTTTGCCTACAGACAATTTATTTTATTTTAAATTGATTTTGAATTATGTGTTTTGTTAACTAATGTCTTGTGGAAAAGGAGCAGATTATATAAGATTACTCTTCTTTCTGCTCCTTTTCATTCAAGATTTGAGGTTTTATGTTTGTTTTTAATTGTATTGTTACGTCGATGAAATAAATAAATTAACAAAAATTAAAATTAAAAAATTGAAAAAAAATAAAAGTGACCCAGAACTAATCATCTATGGCTTAAGTGATGACAAATAAATGTGAAAGACAATATCGTTAGTATGATAACATGATGCAGTTACTTTGATGACCACGAGAGGTCACCAATGTACCATACACTCTTAAGTCTGAGAAACTGCAAAGATATGATCTCTAGTGCATGAAAATCTTTGACATAGTTCACGATACGGCTATGCATAATAATAGGCTATGCAACAAGAAAAGATAGCTATGTTTATCAGAAACTCAGATGATGCCTTGGCTGTTGTTCCCACTTCAGAATTGTTAGCCCCAGGAAAAAGGCAGATAATGGGATATCCCATCTTGTCAATTATCATAGGGACAGAAAAAGTCATCAGAAATGTTGCTTTAATCCCAGACATCTATTCCCATTAAAATAGACGGAATGAGATGGATCAGAATAAGAATAGAAAATCTTGCTTCTCATGAAATCCATCTTTACCAAGCCAAAAATACTGAGAGATTCAGACTTTTAGAGAAAGGTGTAATTTGTTCTAAAGAATTACTGTATATTTTCTAGTCATTATTGTGAGTAATAAATTCATTGTAGTGAATAATGTCATGTGTAACCTTCTCTGGCTTCTCAGAGCGAATGCTGGTCCCCAAATGACCAAGCATGCGGCCCGAAACTTTCAAAAAGCCCTACAATTTTTTTCTCCTTTATTTGCTTTTACAGAACGTGTGTTTCACTGGGTAAAATCATTAATATCAAGTTGCATCCAGGCTACCACGTCGCTATCTTGATTTTGTAACGCTATTAACTAGTCTTTGAAGGCAACACATTTTAGCCTTTGCACAAGACTACACACACACACACACACACACACACACACACACACACACACACACACACACACACACACACACACACACACACACACACACACACACACACACACACACACGTTTTTCTTGGACCAATAGGATAGATCCTGTTCCCCTACAGGCGTATCAATCTAGCCACACACAGCCAGGAAAAGACAGAAAATTTGGTATAATTTCAAAATTAAAGCCCAACTCCGGTTCTTCCATTTTTCCAGCTCTTGTTGTATTTAAGTCTTACTTACTGGATTGTATTGAAAGTGACATTGATTAACTACTGTCTCGCATATATGAACACATTTATAAAACAATTAGCCTATTGCAGGCAGTAGGCTATTATAATAACTTCCATAGTTAACACATGATCATTTTGAAAAACTGAACAATACAGTAAGCTTTTTTTATTATTTTTTTTTATTATTTTGCTCAAGGTGTTCGATATACTGATATGTCTTTTGGTTATTTTATTTGTTTGTGCATATGTGTATGTATGTATGCGACTTATGTCCAACATGTTTTATTATGAAGTCAAAATTATAATAAGCATTTTAACTGACAGTAGACTGGGTAACGTTACCTTCACCCAGTGTAACCAACATAATTTTGGTCTGAAAATTGTAGATAGGCCAACACCGTGTTCAGGAATTAAAATCAAATACGGAACCATGCTATTTTCTTTCTTCAATTCCTGTATGGCTACTGTGGGGGGAAAAAACATTTAATTAATTCCGTCTTATTCTGAAATCGCTGACCGGATGTTTTTTTGTTAATCCTGCTTGTTTGTCTCACGCGAAAATAAAATCGGTAGGGTCATTTTCCTTCAGTGTGTTACATCTGGTAGTAGTATCCGTTAGCGGCCATATGTAATTTAACCTCATTCATTCATTTTCGGACGCACTTTGTTTCTTTAGTCTTCACATATTTAAAGCTTTGTAAGGACGCTTCATTCCGCTCCGTCGTTTTTTGGACACTGTTTTCGGTGTATGCCTCGGTGACTGTGTCGGCTGGGTGGTGACAGGACGATGATTGAACGACCAGAGGCTGCGGTTCCGAGCATCGCTGTAAGTCCAAATGTCTTACGAAATAAACACCGATACAACTGTTAAGAGTGCTGATATTTTAAATAGACTTGTTATTAAAACCCACATTTTAATATTCTGTATAAACCGGTTTAGTTGCTCCTTGTTGTACAGCTAGCTAAATGGAGAAGTACCAAACTCCTCTTACAATATGTGCGTTTTAGGATTAATCGTTCTCTTCACGGATAGATAACTTAATAAAACATAGTTCACAGTTTCTGACTCGTTAATATTTGTCTTCTGTTAAAATCGGCTGTACGTTTTATACCAAACAAAATGTAATAAGGGACGTATTATCGTTTAAAACAATGCATCACGCCTCCCTCCTCTATAAAGCGTAAAGGGGAGGGTTTTTTTAAGTACTATGCCACTTTAAGATCTCAGCCATGTTCTTAACATTTAATATTTATATATTTGTAAGATCATCATTAAACTGTGTACATTTTAATTAAGTTTGGTCTAATTCTTCACTCAGAATATTAGTTGACCACATTGGGCTTTGCTTTGTAAAGTGTTTTTTATTATTTTGCTGACATTTACATTTATCTATGAGTAACACAGATCACACGCAGATTACACATCATGCCTCACAATGTGTTTGCGTTGAATCTGTTTGTTTCTGCCTATACAGAGTTATATAGCAAAATATCATCAGTGCTAAAAAATAAAAAAATAAAAAAAACAATAACCAATAGAGAAAGAAAGAAATTGCACTTGCACTCATTGAAATATTTCTGCTCTCCTTCTTCAGTGTTAAGTGATGTAATATGTATGGCAACATTCATATTGTGTCTGTCATAAATGCAAGTTTAAAACAGCTGAGGGCCTCAGCATCAGCTGCTGTATGCATGAAGTGGGTGGACTTGGCAATACAGATGATGTCAGTGAATCCGGCAGCAGCTACTATCACCCACTGTGTAGAGTGGGGGGAGGGGTTAACATTAACAGTATGGGATGACTAGCCTTTCTCTTCCTCATCCCCCATTATGTCCCCAGATGAAGTCCCTTACCACTTTCAAGAACTACATTAACCATAATGCATTTCAGTGTGTGTGTGTGTGTGTGTGTGTGTGTGTGTGTCTTTGCAGCATTGTAAATACTTGTGATACTATAATGGATACAAATATTGTTAGGCTAGAAATGTAATGAGTGATTGTTGTACAGAAGTCTATTTGTGTGTTGCAGATGCAAGGTCCCTTTTTAAAAGTATGGTTTCTATATTCATGCCCAAATGAGCATGTATGTATGATGCATTTTAAACCATGCGAACACACAGTTGTACTCATGTAGTCAACATTTTGATCCACAGAATCCTACGTCTTTCCATTAATGCATGTCCATACTTACCTCCTTTTTCACACACATGAACACAGACTCACTCACAGACTCACACACACACACACACACACACACACACACACACACACACACACACACACACACACACACACACACACACACACACACACACACACACACAGAGCTTCAAGTAGCTGAACACTTGAGCAGAGCAGCCTGCACTAATGATTTCCGCTGTTTTATTACCTGTGTCACCCACATCACAGCTACTGGGGAATGGACAGACCGTCGCAGTTGGCATCTTATGTAACACATGCACATAAACTTGTTTGTGGGTGGATCAAAGTAGGAAACGGTGGAAAGTGCTTCAGGCTTGTTCAGAGCAGTTACGCTTGCTGTCGAGTGGCATACATCAGAGTATTGATGAGGCAAATGGATCATTTCCTTTTCTTTTACAGCGTTCTGTACGTGTATTGCATCACAAGGGATGTTGGTTGGTAGTTTACAGTTGAATACATGTCACAGTCAATATTACAAAATTGGTAATACAGTACAGATTAGCCTCAAAGGGACATTTAATATGAGTATATGATAAGTACTTATACGAATAGAAAGTCAACACTAAACTACATTGTAACTGGTAGGCCTGATACAAAGGCTCTCTGTATTGGTTTCAGTGTGGGAGATAAGGCTAATCCATCATCTTTTGTAGTCAGTCATTAATTAAAACTTCCTGCGTTGGATTCTGTGTTGTCTCTCCTGCCCAATTGTTTTTGAACAGTTAACTACCAGATGCAAGGAGGCTAAAGGCTAAACAAATATTGAATCTTCTCTGTTTGAAGTTGCAGTCAGGCATAAGCTCTCCTTCAGGATCTCTCTTAAAGGATCAGTCTTGAAAATGAGAAAAAGACTACTTCTTAAGGCTACAGTTTGGTAGCTTATCCAAAGATGATGATACATCATAATGGGAGTTGACAAGAAAGCAATTGAAGCAGTGAACATGACTAAATTCGACCCTAGAGATGTCTTCTTTACATGCATTGTCTTCTAAGATTGCTTGCGAAAGCCCTGCGTCCACCAAGCAGTCCGGTTTGGTTCAGAACAGTTTGGTACCGTAAACCCTAAACTTGCTTGCGTTTCAACAGCAAGCCCTACCCTTATTTGGTAAGCGGAGATAGCCGCGTGAGCTATGTAATAGTGTGACATCATAGCAGCCCAACACAGTGTAGCCAGCTGTTAATTAAGTTCAACGAAGAAGAAGAAGAAGAACGGGACCCTTTAGGGTCTGATCGGTACCCTTGGCACCCCAACAAAAGGGTACCAAAAAAGTAGGACGGTACCGGATCCCTTATTTTGATACCATTCCCAGCTTTTGCCAGTGGAAATGCCAATAAATTTGTACCCTACCGAACCAAACTGAACTGGACCGCTTGTTGGAAACGGGGCTCAAGTATGGCCTTGAAATTCAGATCACCTACTGTTCAGAGTTGGAGGCTACACTTTTAGGAATGAACTTCTCCAACGCTCTACCGAAACGGGGGTAGATGTTAATTAGTAATAAATTAAATTCCCCCGTGGATGAAGGTTGTTATAGAATGCCATGTTATTTAATGCCTTCATTGGAGGGGCTGTGTCTAATCTGTGACTTTATGTGGTAGTTTGATTAGGTCAGAGGGTCAGCTGCAGGTCCTGCTGTTTCAGGAGTACCCATGAACACAGAGCCACACTTCTCCATCTGTTCCATGCATGACAGAACCCAAGAGGCCCCGCGCTCACAGCGAGGCAGACCGGGCCGGCAATCGATTGTGTTTGCCTCGTGTAGCGTGCAGGACCGTGCATGGTGATCGGAGGGTGCTGGTGGTTCTGACAACATGCTGGGAGTTAGAGATGGAGAAGGGAGAAAGGGATTGATTCAGAGAAAACCTCAGTGGTAAAAAAAAGGAGAGGAGCTTGGGGGCCTGGCCTGGCAGCCTGTTTTGAGAGCTTCCCTCCTCACCATGACTCAACACGTAGGGAGATTTAGTCTGTTAGTGTCGTGTTATTTTCATCTTATTTCTGCTTTAGGAGCTTCATTTATAGGCTTAAATCACCTTTTTTCTGTTTCAGTTTGCTTGTTTGATGGACTGAGTGGCAAAGTTGTCGTCCCTTCCTCTTTCGTCCCTGTTATTTTAAAGACTGCCTCCCCCTCACCTCTTTCCCCATCTTTAACACCTCTTGGTTCTCTCTTGTATTTATCTCAGCTGCACACTTCACATCAAAGGGACACAAAAATACTAATTGAAGGCTCACAACTGTGTGTGTCTGCCTGAACCCGAATATCTTAGCGCTGTGTGTTTGTTTACACGCGTAAAATACCATAGTTACAGGGTCTGTGTGTGTGTTGCATACATCTATGAGTTAATAAGGGCTTATGTTCTGTATATATGCTATTACAGGCCTTTACTTTGATTAGATAAAGATTTCAGTTTGACAGCTTGTGGTTTTCATGCTGTGTTTAGTTCATGAAGTGACAAAAAGTGTGTCTGTGTGTGTGTTTTTCCTCAGCAGCGGAATCTGGAGGGCTATGTCGGCTTCGCCAATCTTCCTAACCAGGTGTACCGGAAGTCCGTCAAAAGAGGGTTTGAGTTCACGTTAATGGTTGTGGGTAAGTTTGCAACCTCTACATTGGACCCCATGAGTGATGATATTGCATGCATGTGTTTGCTCCTGTTCATGTCAGAGTATGTGTGTGTGTGTGAGTATGTGAGCACACCTGCCCATCTATTTTGTCACTCACCTGAGTGTGTTTTCATTGTTGTGTGATTGTGGGTCATTAGCGCAGGTTAAAAGGAGTGAAGCATTTGGGGCATCCAGCACACTCAGCTGCTCCGGGTGACGATTTTGACAGTTGAAAAAAGCAGAAGTTGTGCCCTTGCTGTTCTAACGTGTTCCTCAGATGTGAAGAATGTGCGCATGTGGAACTATTTCTTGTGAGAGACAGATTCCCACAGTGTCCCTCTGGGGAAATTGTCTCTGTTGCCCCAGGGCGCACAATAACATATCTGTGTATTTCAGATAATTTGATTTGGAAAGTGAGTAGGACGTTGGCTCAAGTATGAATGAATGCTGCGTACAGAGAGTGGTTAACAGCATTACAGAGGGAGAGAAGGGGACAGAGGGGTTAAGGAAGCATTGGGTCTGACTGTGCATGATGACACCCGATTGTTGTCTTTTATAGGAAGCTGAGGTCATGGCAGGTCGTCCTCTTTGAATCAGCCTTTTGCAACATTAACCTCGATTTTCTGTAGTAGTTGAATTGTCTTCCCAAAGTTTACTCTTCATTCCCAAGGACAAAAAAACTCTAAGCTTTTTCCAAGTCTTGTCAAAGAAGTTTAAGGGCTTTTGGGAAACGCTGTTTGTTGATTCCACTAAAAACATGATTTTTAATACACTTTGTCTTACCAATTTAACCAAGCAACACAATAGGCCGTAAAAAGTAACTATTCCCAGGCTAGATTTTTGGGTTATTTTGGAGATTTCTGTCTTTTGGATCAGAACTCTGAAGTTCTGGTCTCACATGGACTCCTTCCATCGACATATTGAACTGTACACTGTGTGAATGGGCCTCTAGTGTATGTAATGAAAAGATTGATTTACTGTGGAGGTCCTGCTGTTAAGCTGTCATGTATACCCAAATTGATCTTCACACTTTCAGTCCACACTATGTATTGTGTATAAAGTGTGAAGCTGTATCATTGTAAAGTTTGATGTTAAAGGCTTAAGATGTGATTTTTTGATCCAGCAGATGTCGCCCTTGAGCACCAGCATGAAACCATAACAACTCGCGCTGCCTTGTTGTGTTAGCATGCTAATGCAGGGGTTGACATTAAGTTAAATTTGCCAGTGGCCCGGAGGGTTTTCAAAGGTCACTGGCCCGAACATTGTGACCGATGGCCCAGGAACGTTACTTTTGATTCGAAAAATAACACAAATTTACTCTTGAACCATTCTGATGCAAAAGTAAATTACAACTTTTATTTAATTAATTGAGAACTAATTATAAAAATATTGTGTATTTTTCTTATATCTATGTGCTCATGTTTATTCACCATGCTGGTAACTGTAAGAGTCTACTTAATCTGACTGATATTAATATGAGGCTGTGATAGAGCTGGAATTGTTCTGATCACCTTTCTCTCCTTCTTTCTTCTCTGTGAGAAACTCTTCATCCTTAGATCTTTACTTTAGGAGCTCTCTTAAGGGCTAAGATGCTTTGTGAATAACTTTTCTCTTTACCAGGATCTAGTCTTTAACTTTAAGGGGAAATGTAGCTGCAGCGTATTCCAGCTCCTCCAGCTGTCTGTCACTGTGACTGAAACTTTTCTCCGCTCTGGTTTCGTCGGCTTTTATCGGGATCTGATGGTTTTAAAACCATTTTACCAAACATGTTTTTTTTAACCTATAAGAATGAAAGAAAACCTGCGCTAAAATCTGTGTGCGAGTGAGCGCGCTCGCGGGAGGGACAGCAGTGAAGACGTCGGCTGCCTTTCAACTGCGCACGAGCGCTTATGATTTGTTGATGCTGTAGCAGTTATTAGCACGACATTTTTAAAATAATTACTGACAAAACACCGGTATAACAGAAACGTGTTACTGTCTGTTTTATTTTTCAGGCAGTATTTGGCTCGGAAAGCATCACAGACAGTGGGACTCAGGTGTAACACCCATTGTAGACAGTAATGACACAGAGTTATTTTCAGAGGATATACTTGATTTCTATTACATTTAAGTGTGAAAAATCGCATATTAAGCCATTAAATTGGGACTCTGCAAATAATACAGATAATTGTGATTCCTGAGATGGCCTCCAGAACCTTTCATGCAGGACAATGATATTAATTTGTCACACAATTAATGTCACTCTTGCATAGAGAACAAATACGCATAGTGACCCAACTAATTAAGTCACAAAGTGCTGGACAAAACTCAATAATTCACAACATGACTGGGTAACCTCACCACACACAAATGTTTTCATGGTTTCTTTCTGCCTTCTTCTGGATTTTTCTATGGTTCCTGTTATTTAAGGCTTTTTATTTTGGTCTTAAAATGTAACTCCAGCTTCCAATTAAATATTTAAAATAAGATTCTAACTTGTTGCATCTTGTAGTAATCGTGACATGATCGATAAAAGGATGAAGACATTTAAACATAACGGCAATCCAGCCGTCTTTGTTTCAGCCCGGGATTTAAGCATCCTCTTCAGTAAACTGCCACTGTGAGAGAAGAGCAAGAGGCATGCAAAGACAGCAGAGCAATGGCTTGTGAGAGAAATGCATGATGAACTAGTTCCTGTGTCAGACCCTCTCACATATGGGCCCCTCGGTCTCTCTTCCCTGCTTTCTTGGCTCCCAGTCCTGCATACCCCAGCTGATCCAAATTTCACTTCTAACAAATGTGAGGAGCTTAGCAGCACTAAAGATGAGGTTTAGAGGGAGGGGTCTTAGTTAGAGGTTGTTTGTCCCACTGAATTCCCTCTGAATGTTTGGATAATTTGATTTAGGACTGTTATTCACTGACATGCTATAGATGAAACATTGATCGTTAAAGGCCAAACAGACATTTACAAAATCAGTCTTAATCCCACACTCTCTAAAAAGTATTTAATTTAAAAAAAACTTGGAAGAGAGAAGTCTTGAGATATTGCTTTCTTCTAAGAAACTTTTTAAACGTTAGCTACATAGCTTGGCAGTGTCTAGTGCTATCAAATAGCTTACTGAGGAGTTTTGGTGCTTCGACTCATGTCTCAAAACATCACCTATAAGGCAAGCCTTGATTCAACCTTTGAGGGAATCATATTACTCAAATAGAAGCGATAAAGGCAGTGTATAATCACCAGAGTTTTCTTACTTTCTGAATGTATGTGTTTGTTTTGTAAAAGGAGTGCTGCCTATTTTCACAAATCAACCAGCAGAGTGTTTATTCTGCAACGAGGGCTGAAGTTTGGACAGTTATCCTGGTCTTGAGGAATCTCATATTGTCAAATATATATTTTTCACCTCATCAAATTTATAGGATTAGCCAAGAAAAAATTCTGACCGTGATCGTAAACCAATGTAATTCAGAGTTGATAGGGGGAAAAGGAAAAGGGATTGAGGGGGAAAAAAGGGAATACCAGTGCAGGAGAGAGAGACAGAAAAGCAGATTATATTTTGATTTGAGAAGCAGCCAGCTGGACGTACATCATGAGAGACAGACTGATTTCTGGCCACAGCACTGCTGTACTTGGCATTGTTGAGAGGTGTGAAAGCTCGGCTATGAGGCCCAGTATTGTTCTGTTGTAATTTTGGAACAGACAGATGGTGGAGTAAGAGCTGTCTCATCGGGTGCCTGCAGGTAACCAGATCATAACAGGGGTGGCAGCTGAGACGAGTCTTTCTTGTCGACAGAACTTTGAAATATGATGATAATAATTGGCTTTTCTTTGGATGACTTAATAGAGATATAAAACAAACTCTTCTCTGTTTCTCACGCAGCTAGTTACAGTCTTATTTTCCTCAAATGTGATGAAATTCCTCTGTGCCATCATTTTCACTTACATAATGTCTCCCTCTTTGTCAAGTAAAGTATTCCAGTGACCCACTGGCCCGATGTTATTGAGCCGATACTGCTTCTACTTTTCTGCTGGAGGTGTGGGGGCGATGTTTCCAAAAATCTTGCACATTTTATGGAATTTGATATCCCTGTAACAGCAAGGTTTGTAATTGATTAACCATGGAAAAGTCCCACAAAAAAATCCCCAGAATAAATAACCAATTATTAAATTTAGGTTTACAAGTGTCCCCCACACTGTAAGAATTTCACTATTGCAGCTAAATGAACATACTGATAGCTGAAGATCCATCTCTTAAAGTGCACTAGTTAATAAGTTTACACTTTAACCTGATGTGATGAAGGATGGATTGATTGATTGATGAAGGATTGAACTAATAGATTATGGGAGAAATATTGACCATTTGGTGGTCCATACGAGGAACTTTTTTTCATTCTGTTAATGTATTGAAGGAAGTACTAAGGAAGGCTGAGTAACACTGAAAGGCGATATGGGTTTTTGGGGCTGGATTGATATCTGGGAGATAAAAATATGATACCGATTTATCAGCTGCTATCTTTCTTAGATCTCTCTTCGATTTTTAGAGATAGACCGATAGATATAAATATACACATTAATACTTTGATCCCTCGATGCAGTTATCAAACACTTGTGGAAATTATATCAAATACAAGATGGTAATTTAAGTTGAAGTTACTGTGCATGTACGTGCATCACTGCTTGACACTCTGGAGAGTGATGATGCTTGTTGTAATCCATACAGCACACTCTGCTGGTGAAATATAACGGCTAGTGTAATACATGAAACTTAAATGAAAGACTATTTGACTGGTGAATAAATCTAGTAATTTTGGCAAATATCTGCGATAAAATAAGCTGATACCGATTCTTTAAATGCTAATATCAGCCAATATTATCGGCTACCCGATTAATCGGTCAGGCTCTAGTTTCTATGCGTATGTGCAAGAAAATTCATCGACTCAATCAATTTCATTGCCGAATCTGATCCTAATCTGTGACTTACAATCTAAAACAAAGTAACACTTAAATTTAGGTGAATAATGGTGGAACAATTCTCGTTATCTGAATCTGGTACCATGATGCTAACTTTGAAAACACCACCTTGTTATAGAAATTTTGCAAGTGCTTCTGTAAGCATATTTGTTGTTATCTGCCAGTTGATGGGACTAAAGATCACTGAGAATTTAGTAGATTACTTGCAGAGGGCTTCCTTATTGGGGCTCAGCTTCCATTGAAATGATATGGTACAGTCTTTAATGGAGGGTGATGATCATTTCATCCCAGTTTTTGAGATTCTTAGAACTGTGTTCTCGATAAGTGATGAGCGTTGCCAAAAGACTTGTTGCTGCATTTGACTGCTCTTCTGGCAGATTTCTCTTTATGCTTCACTCTCTTCTGTCCAACTCTTCTATCCATCTCTCTCTTGGGGGAAAAGGCTGCTTCCTGCCTCCTTTGTCCAACTGGCAGACTGAATAGAAACTCCTGGAAAGATCAGCAAGATCCAGCACCAGTGCAGAGAGCTGAACAGAGCTGAGTCAGATCAACATTGAAGGGAGCTGGGAGAAGAGGGGAAGTGATGCGGGCTACATGCTGCTTCTGATGTGAAACAAGGCCAGTACTTGACTGCCCCACTGCTTCTCTCTCCTAAAGCAACTCTGGTGGAGAGCACATCAGAGGATTTGAATGTGACCTCGCGAGCAGAGCTGTGGGCTGTATGGGGGAATTTTGCTGTATGTTGAACTAATGAAAATTCTTACTGGGTTGCACTGACTTAGTGTGATGATTCATTCTGTGATCTCCAAGATGAGGTTATCAGGGGCTTATCATCTGACTCCACTGTTGGATTTCAGTTAGACTACTATTTACAAGTGCCTGTTAAGGCCTGTTATTGGGGCGGCAGTAGCTCAGTCTGTAGGGACTTAGGTTGGGAACCGGAGGGTCGCCAGCTCAAGTCCCAGTGCGGATCAAATCTGGAAATTTGTCTGTTAGCTGAAGAGGTGCCAGTTCACTTCCCGAGCACTGCAGAGGTGTCTTTGAGCCAGGCACCCATTCCCCATACATAATGTTGTTAGGAGTAGGCTGATTGGTGCATTTTGCTGCCATTGGTCAACATTATACTTTCTTCTTGCACCACACTTTATGTGTTTATGATTTATTTTTACCTGAAAACCAATTGAGTCTTGGGGTTAATTGGTTATTATATTGGATATGTGCATGACAATTGGCCAATAATACATTTGAGGCAGTGTCGTAGGCTGACACGGATACTAATATTTGGGAAGGGACATCTCTATATTAAGAGTTTTATCTCAATATTACCAATTTAGCCTTAATTTATCTTAAAAAAATGTTAAGAACTTTTGAGTTTATATCCGTTATCCAAGCCCTTGGCACATCACAATTCATTAACATAAACCACCTTTCATTGTATCCTGTCATGTCATCACAGTACAAAAATTATGATTTTATCTGTTGGGTGTTATACATTTATTTAAATTCAGAGTCTAGTTTAAAATAGAGCACATCAGGGCCTTTGTCCACAGGCCAAGCCTTGTGAACAAACAAGTAGTAATGCTGGATGAGATACAATCTCAATTAGCACCAAGTAGAATTTTACTACAAGTCAGTATCAGTTCATCTGCCTCACAGATCTGGTATAACTGAGGACTGTTTGACTGTTCGTCCTGCTGTCTAGTCGGTTGTTGTTGTACTTCCCTAAGCATGTGAGCTTTGTGTGTGTTCAGATAAGACGGTTTGACGGGCTTAGGATTGACCGCCTTGCCTACTGACCTTGCAGAAGGGAGTGAGTGAAGGAAGGCTTTGGTCCAGTTAATCTGCTGGCTTAACCAGATGCGTTTATACACACCAAGTCCACACATTCACTCACGCTCACACACACTCACTATTTCAGTGTATTGGCCAATGTGTATGACTAATAGTTTTGTCAGCTAGTCGTGCTCATTCCTTGTTTATTTCCTATCTACTTACCAAGTCTTGTCCCCAACTTTCACTCCATCATTCAGGCTCTAAATGAAGATTGCTACAGCAAGTTACAGTTTCCCCATTCGCAGGACCATAGACAGGGAAATGACAAACTGTCTATGTGCTATTAGGTGTCTAACTGTAATGCCACATTTAAAATCTCAGTTCCTTCAAACCAACCACACACATGTTTAGTTTGAATTTTATTGCTGAACATGGCATGCTTGACAAACTGTCTGATGATGATTAAAGCCTGCTTTTTGAAATAATTGGAGAAAAATCTTTCAAAGTAAACAGCAGAACATCATTGTCACACTTATTACTCCGGAAACACTGAAGTTGCAGCCTTCAAAATCTCGAAGGGAACTATGTTTTCACGGGACCTTTTTTGTCTTGAATAAAAATGGGTCTAGATGATTGAATAAGTAGAAAACGTTTTTTTTTAATTGATCCATTAGATAACTTTACAGGCAGTCATGAAACAGGCTGTAATGGCTGAGGAATTCCAATAGAAAAATGTGTGAGATCAAAGTACATCTACTAAGTCCAAAGTGGCTCTTTGTCTGATTCAGAGGATCATTTTGACTTGGCATTGGTTGTCAGTTGCAGTGCTGTGGATGTGGCTCATTCGACACAGTTTACTGGGATAGGTCAATGTAACGGAGCCATCGTTAAAGTTATTAGTTCCACCTGTGCTTTTTATGACATGACAAGTCAGTGTGTCTGCTGTGAAAAAGACCTTGTGGTTTGAGTTGGCCGATACTGGGAGCATTATCTGGCAAGTCCATTGTGTAGATGAACCTTTGGCAACCGCGGGCATGCTAAAAGGATTATAAGTGCCATCCGGCCTGTGAACGTCCCTGGATCTCCTCAGAGGAGCTGGAGTAAGTGGCTACAGGGAACAACATATGGGATACTTTGCTTAGCCACCTTAGAAAACAAATGGCTGGATAATCCGACAATTACCGTGTTGTGTTACATGGGTTAGTTTAAATTGTACATGTGCACTCTGTTGTTGTGTCCATACTCTGAAAGAAACAATATGACTTACACACAACTGCATCTCACCATCCTGAAAAAAATAATTTGGCTGTTTATTGACATACTCGCCTAAAGCTTTAAGCCATCATTTCAGATGCAAAGCTGTGACATTTGCCCACCCCTTCCCTTGTGCATGATGACACAAACATGCACTTACAGCTTTTTGTAGTTGTCCAATCAGTGATCATGGTAAATGTTGAGGCTATGTAACCGTCAGTTTGTGCTACACTGACTGCAGAGCTGTGTGTGCAGTTACTACATTTACCAGGAAGCTTTGCATGAAGGCAGCCTCAGCCTCACTCCACTACATTTTTAGACTGCATACTTTGGCTCCAGTGACAAAATACGACATTTGGAGTCAGTGAAACGTATGCTTAAGCCCAACATCCATTGCACCAATATATCCAGTTAAAAGGGGGGATAATCACCACATAGCACTTTCAATTACTACAAAACTCTTGGATATTATCATGTACGTACTGAACACAAAAACATGTTTAAAGAAAAGTCAAAGGGCTAAAAAGTACATCAGCATATGAAAAAAAAAAACTTGGCCCCGAACAGGCCAGATGAAAGTTAGAGAAAGATGTGAAACTGTCTCGCTCAGCATCTTCCAGTTTGTACTCTGTCCTACATGTGTGGTATGCATTGAACCATCCATCCACCCTCTTCATTATTGCAGGACAGAAGCATGTTTACAAATCTGCTCCACAAAGAGTCCCCATTGCCTCGGGGCGCCACACTCAGCAGAGGCCACTCTTGTCAGTGTGCACGTGCATGTTCATGCATGCTCAGTCAAACCACTGCAGGCGAGTCTCTCCCTCTCTTTACTCATTCTCTTTGCTCTGCTTGACTTCTCTACATCTCTATTTTTGAGATGCACATGTCTGCTGTGGCCCAGCACGTGCCGATTCTGTCAGATTTAGTCTCGGGCTCGGCGGATCCCCGCAGAACACTCACTCTCTAATTTGAAAGAAATAAAAAGCTGAGGAAAGTAGGTTGTGTCCCTCCGAGGCTCCTGTAGCTGGCCCATTATGACCTCGGCTTTTAGACATAGCGCTGACACAGTTTAGGTCGGATTCTGTCTCGTCTGTAGACTTTGCTGGACATGCAGATCCTTATCTTTGTCCTAACACTGACCTTTGCCCCCCCCCAGCCTCAGCCATTTAGCCTCAACAATAAAGAATGATCTTTTCCAACAGTCAAACACAACTTCTCTCACATCCAGCGTCTGTGTGTCTGTCACTCACTCTCTGCTGTTCTCCCCTTTCAAGCCTGTATGTTCCCCAGATGTCTCATTTCACACTCTCTGGTCCAGGCCTCACACATGCCTGTGATGTGTGTATACTATGTATGTGTGTGTGTTTTTGTTGGGTGCTTGTTAGTAGGCCTGTCAGGATGTGAGGGGGCCAGCTGCTGCCTCAGGGCTGAGAGAGAGAGAGAGGGGAGAAAGAATGGGAGAAAGAGAGTGAGGAATGTCAGGAATCCCATGGGAAGACCACTGGGACCATTTGAATGTTTGTTTTTCTGTCTCACAGTCAGACTTAATATAGCTCTTGTTATATTCGTATATATTAAATGAGCATGTGTTTTAATCTGTACATTTAACTTGCAGTCTGCGACCTAACATCACTGAGTGAGCATCAGTAAACCAGGGATTCCTGATGCATCAGTTGTACTCTCTGTTAGGTTCACGTCTGCAGTAGAGCAACTTGTAACCAAATTGTTACACTAGTTATCTACTCCAGATGTCTTTTCATTTATGTGAGACAGATATGAACACATTACATAACACAGAGCCACATGTATTAAATCAATGACTACTAGTATGTAAGATACAGGCATGAAATGTACAAATATCTTTAAGAATGCCCTAATGAAATGAGTATCTGGATATGTCCATTTTTCAGATCCTCTAAAACAGATATCAGATATGTGAAGATTTTGACTCAAGACTCTAGCGCTTTTCACTAGACTGGACATGTGTGTTCAGATATGAACAAAAAAAACAGCTGTGTTCTTTCTTTGGTTGATTAATCTACTGGATAAAGAAATCCCTCAAATGATAGCTGATCAGATGATCCTATTTTAAACACATGCAGTTGTGGTATTTGAATGTGCAGTAGAGTCACCTGATAGGTATATTATGACAATAAAGGAAAAGACACAGCCGTGAGTTTATTGATAGAAGACTGTAAGGACAGCCCCAGACTGATAATATTGGGGATGATGATCACCAAACTAAAAGCAAAATAGATGAAGTACAGACGTGACAGCAGGGACAGAGCAGAGAAATGGGGCAATCTGAAATGTGGTTTGAGGCTGATTGACGAGCACACTGAGCTTTTGGAAATATGGAGAGATGGCTCGCTGTGACAGAGGAAGAGACACAGCAGGGCTGAGCTGGAAGGGTCAGTCATCCATCATCGACGTTCAGGTCATTAGTCTATTTAGAGACTGTGCTTCCACATGTCGAGTGGAACCAATATTTAATTAAAGCTGAACTAGAGGCTAATTGGGACAAACCTGCCCTCAGGGAGGGTTCAGACTATACTGCAGTGACAGAGTGAAGCATCATCACACTGTGGGGCTCTCACAGAAACAAACCTTTTATTTTTTGATTGAAGTCAGCCACACAGCTATCAAGTAGAATCCATTCCCAATTCTTTGTTAAAAATGTTAACATTTTGGTTGAGTTGAACAGTTATTCCTCAAATTGGAATAAAAAATGCTGTTTAGTCCCCTTGGTAAAAAAAATATATTGGCCTCCTCACTATAATGTTCAGTTACAGCCAACATAATGTTAGTTAACAATCCACTGAAAAGGTTTGGTCAGTGGGAATACCCAAGACCTGTTACTGAGGGTTTTTGGATTTTTATAGACCTATGTCTTGACTTTTGGGAAGACACATCTGCTTCACAGACAAGACAGGACAAGCCAGGCTCAGCAGGTGGAGCCTGTCAGGAAACTTAAACCTTTGACCCATGACTTTCTGTGCTGAAATGCGGGGACACTGCTTTACACAGGTTAAGTAATGTGGAGCGGTTCACACAGAAGAGACGTGGAAATGTCATCCAAAATCCACACGAACATCATGTAGGACAATCTGCCTAAAAACAGGTGGTGTGACAAACTTATACAGAGGCCTCCTGCAATCACAGCTAACCTATGTAAAGTGGTGTCTGTATCTTAAAAACTGTGCAATTCAAATCCAATATACTTTTTGACGAATTCAGAAAACGCACCCCTCAAGTCACATAGCTCCTCTATATGCAGTGAAAAAAAATCAATTGATTGCTTCCACCTCTGGCTCTGTAAAATGCCTGTAAATAGTTTAGCTTGGAGCAATCTTTACAGCACTATTTCAGCCATTTAGCAACAGGTCGCATTTGTGCACAGTACTATGACCTCTGCAGGCTGCTCTCCCATTTTCATGTCCTCGCCCACCAGGAGCAGAGATACATCACAGCAGAGATAACATTGCATTGTTGTTTTTTAGATGTTTGCTGTTCTCCTGTCAACACACATTTCTGACTCCAGCAGTGGGGTGACCGTATCATCTCTAAAAGTAAAACCTTAGTTAGCAGTTAGCCATGCTCTGTTTTCATTGATATTGCGTTCTATTTTTGTCTCCAGCAACAGCAAGTGGCAGCGGATGGAGGGAAAATAAAAAATAAGAAAATTGCCCAATTCCCAATTGCTCAAATTCTTGATTTGCGCGCGCTTGACCTCCTACTCTAAACAGTCCATCAAATGGTGACAGCCATCGTCTGTCTCACTGTCTCCTGCTGCAGCCAGTGTGTGTTCATAACTCACACAGGGACAGAATATCATCCATAACTGAACAAACACACACAGGGGGCAGAGCGAGGGGTTAAGGAGGGGTAAAGACTGGAATCCAACGAGTGTTCACACCATGTCGACATGCACTGATGGAAAGCACAGATGTCCTGTTGAAGAGTATGAATGAAAGAGCTCTCCCTGTGGATGTTTGCCAGCAGCAGGTGTCCAGTTTTGAAGAGAGAAAAAAAAAAGTCTGTACTTGTATTCATAGAGTGAAAAAAAAAAACGTTTACATAACGCATCTGTAGGGATATCCAAAAGAGAACATTTTTTGCTATTGTTCCGGTTTTATGGTTCAGTCTAAGGGCGCACTCACACTGGACAATCATGCTTAAGCACAGTACGGGACAACTTAGCCTAGTGTGAATGCGCCCTAATTGGATTTGATTTATCTTAATTTGGTGGGCTTTGGTTGCAGGAAACAGAATTTGTGGTCATCAAAAGAGTGTGGAGGGCATGCATGGCTGACATAAAATCTAGAACCTATAATTGCCATCTGCTGACAAATGTGTCTTTTATTAATTCCTGCACACGGGTAACAGAATATAGTGCAGATAACAAACCAGTCCAACACGTCCATTCAAGACTCGAGCTCCATTCTTGTGTATCTAGTTACAAGACAGACGAGTCAGAGAAGGATCTGATGAGGATCAGAGTAATAAAATGGTGATCAGGATATACCTCGCTTATCAGAAAAAACGATTAGAGCTATCAGTGAAATATTTTCTGACCAGTATTCAGGTAGTTATATAGGGTTTCGTCAATTTGTTTTGCCGTATGTGCCTTGTACCAAGTATTTTTCTTTCAGTTAGCGTTTTATTTCATGCCTTGCAGTAGAACAACATCACCTTTTTTAAGACACTTTAAAGGGCCTTTGAAAGCAGCACACCGAATATTGTAAGCTGTTGGATCTCTGTAAAACTTAAATCATAAATCTTGAATTTCTGGAGCAACATCTGATCATGTTTTTTTTAAGTGGAAAACCTCCAGTCTTCTGTTTTGAGGCTGCAAACATGCTGGATAAGAGCACATCAACTTGGCAACATTTGTCTTCGATGTGCAGAAACTTGATTTCTCATATCTCTACAGGTCTACATTTAATTAAAATAAACTTATTTTCAAGGGAAGATGTGTAAGTGAAACAAACATTTTGTTATTTAAAAAAAAACTTCACATTGTCCATTGTGTGAATATCCAACAATGTGATTCTCATTGGGTTCTAGTAAACAAATAAAAATTGCCACAGCATGAACAACTCAAATGGGGCATTTTTAGCTCAAAAAGGAGAGATTTGTCTATGGTGTTTTGCATACGTCACTCATAGGGCGAGTATATGTAGAGTGTATTCACCCGACCACTACGATCATCGTGCTAGATATTTTCAGGAGTGCATATGTGATACGGCTTTTGTCACTCCATAGACTAAATCTTAATACAGTATGAATCAGTATAATTATTGGACTTTGAAAAAAGTTCTGGGGTTGGGGTGATTTCTGATCTGTGTTTTTCCCTAGTTTTAAACCCCTATATGCAACTTAAATAAAACTAGATCAATATAAAGGTCCAATAGAACAAAAAAACTAGATCTAATACATGTATAGATGTAATTTATATAGCACTTATCGAGGGACCCAAAACCGCTTTAAATGGTGAAGGGACCGTGTAAGAACATATCTCTCTGTGGCTCAGTGATCAATCAATAGATCATCAGAATGACTGTAGTGGATGATTGCTGGAACATTACAGCATTGCTTAAATATAAGTGTGATTGATAGCATTGCTGGTAATGTTTTTCCCTCCACTTCGAGAAATCACTTTAGTAGAATACTTCACTGTCAACGGTCTTTCTGCAACTTTTTGGAAAACCAAAACGCCTCCAACTCAGATGACTCTTTCTGATAGATCTTATGATGTTTGAAATCTAATTTCCACCCTATTATGTGTCATGTTACTTAACATTTATCATATAGAATAATAAGTAACCCCCTCTCTGAGAAACAGTGTGATGTGTTAGTGGGAGTCAGTCAGAAGTCCTGCTAGGACAAGCAGCCTTCTTTTCCTCCAACCAAACACTCCTCCATGTCTTTTCAAAAGACACGAGCCAGATGCTCAGCCATTAATCACAGCATTTTGTGTGTGTGAGAGCGTATGCAATCTGTATGTTTGGACTGGATGGGCTCCTTGTTGAGTAAATGTTAACTGTGTGTTTGTGTGACTGCTGCCCCTGACATCAGGAGCAGGGAATGGAAAGTTGGACAAGAGTGAGCGGAAGATGTATATGCAAGGGCAGCGTTTAGTGAAAGGGATGAGCAAGAATGGAAGTGTGTGTATTGTGAGCAGAAGTTGGAGAGGGAATGTTTTATTCCCCTACATCTGAACGCTTATCTCGTTGGCAGAAGAGCTCCTGACCTTCCCCCCCCCCCCCCCCCCCCCCCACAGACAATAAATTGACTTTATTTATTGTGCTCTGACACCGTTCCTCCAGGACCATTGTGTGTGTAAGCATGTATGCAATGCAAGTACACACTATTGTGTTGATTCAAGCATGTCTGCTTGTAGTGGAGAGTATCTTTGCATGAAGATAACATGCTGCCAGCAGGCTGTCTTTGCCTGTTCATGTTATATAATATATTAAATGCTGCTTTTTCATTGCTTTTTCCTCAATACCAGATAGCATTTTGTTCAAAACTATTTAGACATTACATTTTTACGTGTGTGTCCACAGGTGAATCCGGTCTTGGGAAATCGACACTGATAAATTCTTTGTTCCTGACCGATTTGTACTCCAAGGACTACCCTGGGCCCTCCCAGCGCATCAAGAAGACTGTGCAGGTGAGCTTATTTATCAGATATGTTCTGCATTGCACTGGATTTTCAAGATTAGTTCATGTATTACAAAAAGAAATGGTAGGCTGTAAGTAGGTCAAATCTTCATCTATCACACAAGATAAATCAGGACTTTCATCTCCTCTAGCTCCTCCAAATATATTCCCAAGCACCCACTGAAACGTTAGGAAGAACGGGTGACAACTGAATAAAACATCTAACCCAAAACAAAATCACCTCAAAGCAACACAGTTTGTCTTTCTGGTTTTCTGAAGCTGCACGTTTAATGGCTGCATTGTCACTGCAAGAGTTAGAGAAGGGAGAAAAACATTAAACACTTACACAACAAAGCTGACAAAAATCCAATCCTACATCTGGTGGTCTGTGACACCCCAATTAGGGAGAAAGATAGCAGCACATGCAGATTGAGTAGCTAGGAAGTTGAATATGCAGCAGTGACCTTGCACAGATGGTTGTCATTTACAGCTGAGCACGTTGTAATGTATTGACTTCTCTTAAATAGTCATAATTCTTATTCTGAACGACTATATTTCTTTGATTGTTGTGAAAAAAAGCTTCAAAAATCTGTGTCATCATTCAAGAAGACTTGAGTATATTCACATTGGAACAGTTTATTCTTTGAACTTTGCAGCCTGTGAACTTATATAGGGCTTCCACACTTACCTTGAGTAGTTTTGCTGTCTAGATGACAGCTAATACGTTAAGCAAAGTGGGATCATCAAATGCACAGCCCACTAAACCAAACTGATCGAAGAAACAACAGCCCTAAAAATGACTTATAAGATATCTTCACAACATTTGACTGCCAAGCATTCCCACATATTAAATATCTGTACTCTGAGTAAGCGAAACCAAGGATGTGTCTGAGTCATCAGATGCCACCTTTGTCTGAAACTTTGTCTGTGGAGAGTACAGATAACAAAAGGTCAGGGTGGAGGGGTGAAGAAGTAAAAGAGAAGGTATCTCTTACCTTCTTAATAACACGTCAACAATCCTGCTGCACCTAGAAGCTCTTAATATTATGATGTTATAGAACAACGTATGTGAATGTATCAATGTATCTATGAGATAAAACTCCATAACTGAAACCTAATCTTACGCTTGTGTTGTGATGATGGTTTGTGATACCCAGAGCTTGTGTACGGCTTTGTGCTTGCATTGAGAAACAAAGGTGGTGGACTGCTACTTAGATGTGTAGGGTATGTTAACCAAGAGAGAAGTCAACCAAAATACTTGTATATGTTGGGAAAGAGCTGCCTTAAAAAAAAAATGTGAAGTATAAATCTTTTTCATAAAGATAAAAATATATTATCAAACTTCCAAGCCACATTTATTCAACCAGTCCTGGTTGTGATGCAGAAGGTATGAGGCTCAAATGTGGAGGAGAAAGGAGAGTGTGAGCAGGAGATAGGGTATTTTTGCGATGAGGAAGAGAGAAGGATGTTGTGGTTAAGGAGCGCAAGACAGAAGGGCAGAAGAACTAAGTGGGAAAGGGCAAGGCCACAGGGCCTGGTTTTATCCTTTTATGGTCATGACAAACTGAGGAGGAGGAGGAGGAGGAGGGAGGCTGCATCTGGAGCAGCAACGGGGTGCAGAGGACAGAAGTAGGAGGAAGGGTTAGGAACGAGGAAGGAAAGATGAGGATGGGGAGTGCAGCTTCTAGAATGTGGAGGGGAAAGGGTTGTGGACAGAAGCGTTAAAGCCTGCAGGGGAATGAAAGGAAGCAGGTAGCAGGAGGAGAAAGAATGAGCAAAAAAGAAAACTAACTGAGAAAGAGGGGACAGGGGAGAGACAAAGAAAATAGAGACTTGGGTGAGAGTCCCTGTATGTCTCCTAGGGCCTAGTAGGGTCAGTGGCAGGTCAGGAATGTTCCCATGAAATGCAACACCCACGCACATACACTCTACACACACAATCTGCTAAACAGCTTTAAAAACATCATCATATCTTTACTACTGTTATGACAAATGGCTGCAGTAGGATTTGACTCCTACTCACTTAAATGTCACATATTATGCAAAATACACTTACACCATATTTTTCTAACACAAATATGTGTCTCTAGTCTGTCTACAAACCCCCCATTTATGAGAAAAGTCCATCCTCTCTGTCTTTTGCCTGCTCCACTTTTCAGAAAATGTGTGCTCAAACCAGCCGTTTGGAGATTTCCCTTTCATGACATCACAAAGGGCAGTAACCCCTCCCCCAGGTGGATGACACTCCCACAGCTAGGTGTTTGTTCTGCCCTCTGAGTCTGCCTTCTCACTTTAAGTATAGGACATGCAGTGAGAGAAGGCCCAAGCCACCCAAGCATCTTCCAGAGAGGGGGCGTGATCAGACACAGCTCATTTGAATTTAAAGCTACACAGAAGCAGCCTGTTCTGAGCAGGGCTGAAATAGAGGGGTTTAATGGCATGGTCAAATACAGGATCAGAGTGGATTTAGAACGAGAAACTTAGCAGACATGTTTTGGGGAGCTCTGAGACTTCTTTAAACTAGCTGAAAAGGAGGATCATATGTGACCTTTAACACTGTCTTCTTTGCATGCAAAATTATAAATAAGCTTCACCCACACATCCACACCTGGCTTGAAGCCAGCCAAACCCAAGCATCCCAAGTTAGAAATTTCCTCTGAAAATGAATAGGCACATGATGAGATTCTTACACGTGAATGGGCTCACAATAAAAGGTTGTTGTAACAACATCTCTCTTTTAGATTAAGGTTTAATGTTTCCTGTTTTTTAGATGCCTACTTTCTGATTGTCTTCCTGCACAATAACAAAGTCTAAGTGAACAGCAATGCCTCTTTAATGGAGCTGTGCTGTATTGCTGTCAGCAGTTTTCATCTGAACTACTTAAGTATCTAGGACACTGTTTTTGTAAAGAGATGTTACTGCTGAATTTTTTAAGTGAAATTCCTCATTGCTCCGAGTGCTTCAACTTAAATTCCATTCACCTCCAGTGTATTGAGGTGAAGGCAGAGCTCTAAAACCAAGACCATCTTAAAAACACAAAGTGTCAACATAGTTAGACGTCAGTAGATTTTTTTGCGGGTCACCTTCAAATTTAATGTTGTTAAATATGATCTTATAAACTGATGCACACATTTTTATTTTGAAATCTAGGAAGCTATTTTGAAGTGTCCACTATTGGGAAGACAGAAAGCTATAGTTAGCATAAAAAAGAGGAAGCAATATTGACTCTTTAGCTACAGGATATGCTAATTGTTTAATAATTTGATCTCCAAAAGGGGGAATGGTTTGTAGAGAGAGAAGATTTTGATCAGTAGTCAACAGTTTAAATTCAACATTTTTATGAACTTTAAACTCCTTATCCTTCTCCAGGTAATCATCACTGGAAGAGTTGTTACATTTTACACCATTACATTTTACACTAAGTGCAGGGAAAATGTAAGGACACTTGAGATTTGTGACCAGAACAAAAGGTGGGATTAACTACTTCTGTTAAGTGTTTTTACTTCTCTTTCCACCCTTCTGTGCTGATTAAAACCAATAGATCAAACCCCATGCAGACCAGTGTGTATCTCTGTACTTCAACAGAGATGCACGTAGAAATATGTAGAAAAATAAAAGAAATCCTCTCTACATAAAGTTATATCTAGGTGTGAAGTCTCCTACAGGTTTAGTTTTGAAGTTAAGACAAACGTTGGGTCAATTAATTACTTTTTAGGTCATATTTTTGCTTGTTAACCCAAAAAGTGATGAGAGAACCGAATTCCAGAAGTGTACATCAGGCACTAAATGCTCTTTTAACTGACTGCTCAGTTAAAGACAACGAAACAACATTAAAACATACGGTTTATTTTCTGAATAAAACACTTCGTTTTGACGGTTCACACAGTTACCTTATGTGTGTTTGTTGATATATTTATAAGGGTTCTTCTCATACAATTTTATATCACATACCGGTACATCATATTTTCTTGCATTGTCGCGAGTGAATCTGTAATCTGTGTACCGCTGGAGCTCCTTGGTCTTGGGACAGCTGTCCTGAGAAAGTGGCTTTTCGGTGTTGACGGACAAGGGAGCACGGGGTCATAACGTAGTGGAGCTGACATGCAATGCACACGTATCTAGTAGAGTTCTGGGTGAGGGAAACTTTTATTTGGATGTCTTAAATATTTGCTTCCTTCAAAGAATGTGTCTTCTGGTGTAAAATGAAATAGACACAAATTCAAAGTAAAAAATGAAATCCTCCTCTACCAGTTCAGTGATTTGGTGTTCCTAGGCAGTGAAAATATCTGTCCCACCTACAGTTTGTATTTTTAGATACAGAATTGTTGCCCTCTTCCTGCCTCATTATAGAAACTAATGTTTTGACATTGCTGTTGCTTTTGCGTCTCCCAGTGACAGCAGCTCTGTGTGTTCCGCTCTGTGCACTAGCACAACGCTAAATTTAGTCTGTTTTGACGGGACTGAAAACATTAAGAAACCTCTTCTTCCCCTTTTGTCGCTCGGAGCAAACCTCATGTGAACCCCATGAGTGCAATGTTGGGCATACATGCTCATTTGCAAGTAGCAGTTAGTGTGTATAAGAGTGTTTCGCCCTGGGTGCTGTGGTCTGAGGCTGAGGACGAGAGACAGGGTCAGAGTATATATATTCCAGAACAATCCCTCGTTTTCTGTCGCTCACTCACATTCTCCCAGCTCGGATTTCTTTTAAATGATGGTGTTTGGACTGACAGCATTTTTGAGGTTTTCTCTCAATCTGTTTTTCTTCGTGGAAATGGTGAAAATAGCAGATTTGGTTTTCAGACAGTTGACAAGTCATGCACAGACACTTACAGGACTGAGACGTTTTAACGCACATGCTGGATGCACAATAAAGTGTCATATATGCCAGATGAGTGTGGTGGGTGATATATATGCTCAGCTGTAGACACACACATCATCTGAAGGTTTTTCTGGAAGCTTAGGAATGTTTGTGTTAGAGCGAGAGAGCTGTAGTTTGAGTTAAAGGGGGATCCTAAAATAACTAGATGGCCTTGTGAAAGTATGCAGCAGAGCGAGGGAGCTGCAGACGAGATGCAGGAAATGATGGATCTGTGGGACTGAATTTGAATGTATGTGTATGTGAGGTTGCTTGGTTTTGCCGGTCTGGTTTTTCACTTTAGCAAAAAGCAGAAATAATAAAGGCAGTTATTTGCTTATCAAAAAATATTACTGAATGACTTCAGCACCTTTTCTGAATCCCGACAGATTAATAGGTTGGCTGTTATAACTAACTGATGTGCCTACTTTTTATATATCAGGAGTGGCACGTATTTGTTATGTGCCATTTCAGACTTTCATACAGATGATATAATGCAGAAAAAAACAACTCAAATCCATAACACTCTCAGCGCTGTCTGCAGCACATTTAGCATAGCATCACAGAAGAGCAGATGCTGATCTGCCCAAGAACTGGCTGATGTTGCATATTCTTTTAAAAAAATTATTTAAGTAATCTTTTAACTTCCTCCCTCTGACAGCCATATCAATCTCACAACATTACATCAGTCTGTCAGACTCCACTGTGTGCCATAAGACAGGCACAGTACTAAGTACTGGGGGCATTTTAATTACAGAACTATTGGCTCTCTTTTGGCCATTTTCCACAACATGCATGTTCCTTCCTTGAATGCTCACCACCAGTTCTTAATAGTCCTTGATATGAACATCTTTTTTTATGTGCCGTTTTTAGAGATAACGCAGAAAACAAAACATAAGTGCATCAACTCCATAGTTGGCAATACTCTCGGTGTTGTGTGCAGCAAAGTTAGCAAACCATCACAGAATAGCAGATACACAACAGACCAATTTGGATGTCACAATAAGATCACAGCGGTTCCGTGTTCATGGTGGTGGAAAAAGTAAAAAGAAGTGGATAAAAACACAGAGAAGCAGGCCAGATCATATGTTGAAGATAAAATAAGTGTTTTTGTGCTGTTTGATTTCAGGATTTCAGGATAGGAACAGGCTAGGGTTTTTGTTAAGTTTAGACACTGAGTTTCTCCAAAAGGTAAACTCCTGAAACACTCCGGACATTTCAGGAGGAGATGTATGTTTCAACCACATTTTTCACTGGGACTTGACCTGGAGTTTCTCCTGACAGACCCGTAGTAATTTTTCCACAGTAGGATATATTATATTCACCTTGAGGGATTGGGAGGTGGAGATGACATTTATATCCTGTGACAGGTGCAAGGTGCATAGACTGTATGCATGAGGCGCCAAACAAAGCACTGGGTTGAGTGTCTTGCCATTGGACACAACAGACATTTAGCTGCAGGAGCTGGGGATTGTACCCGCGACATTCTGGTTAAAAAAACGGCCGACTCTAATACTGATCCACAGCTGCCCAACTTCGGGAAACCAACCTCCAATTTCAGCTGAAACATTCCTCCAACAGAATCTAAAAATGATTTGAACACCAGACAAATAACCACACCCCTGCACTAACTGCAAGAGCATGCTTAAAAAAAAGAAAAATTTAACCGCAAAAGACTTCTCTTAAGTCTTCTTATTCCTCTGCAAAGAAACATTGAACCACTACAAGGATGCAACAATCCTAACCAATGATAGTTTCAGTATGTCATCTCATGCATAAATCAGACTCACTCAACAACACATGATAAGCTTGTATCTAGATGCAAACTGTGTCAAGCACTGCTTCTCAATGAGATTCCACACGTACAACCAGCAGACACTGGTGCGTCTGTGTGGGAGCTCTTACAGCATAGTGGTGCATCATCAGTGCCCTGAGTGGGAGAAGAAAGTGTCACACAGTCAAACATGTAGGCCAATGTGTGGGAACATTTGTGTTGCCAAACTGTATTCAGTATCGTATTTATACATACAGTGTTGAATCTGCTCAAGCTTAAGAAGATGATTAGGCCACTGAAACAATGACGATTCAGATGAAGGTACATGTTTTGAGGTGTGCATTGTTGTGTTTCAGGTGGAGCAGTCCAAAGTTCTGATTAAGGAAGGAGGGGTCCAGCTGACACTCACTATTGTCGACACACCAGGGTTTGGAGATGCAGTGGATAACAGCAACTGGTGAGGAGTGCTGACACACTCAGGATGTTTCCCATATCAATATACTCAGATGAAAATCTTGAAATGAAATGAAAATAAATTATATTTTTGCTGTAAGTAAATCATTTTTTGTCTTCTCTCCGTTTTTGTAGTTGGCAGCCTGTCATCAATTACATCGACAGTAAGTGCGAGGACTTCCTTAATGCCGAGTCCAGGGTGAACCGCCGATCAATGCCAGACAACAGAGTCCACTGCTGTCTTTATTTCATTGCACCATCTGGACACGGGTAGGTCTGCATGAGAAAGTCAGGATGTGGATGTGTCAGTATTCTCACGGAACCACAAACTCTATTTTGTATTTTGTTTGTTTTCATTTCATTTTCACTCGATGCGTTTAGATTCACCTGAATCAGAAATGGCCTTTTATACATTTTAAGCTGTTTGCTTGTCCTGGCTACAGACAGTCCTTAAAGAACATGAATTCAGATTTAAATATATGGATGAGTGCTGTTCAGCTGAAACTATATGCCTTCTGTTGATGTCAATCTGAGAAATACTTGAACCAATGATGGCTAACAGGTGAACAAACTGATCTTCTTTATTAGGAACATCTGATGCTGCTGAGAGAAGGGTTTAAACTGGAAAGGATAAAAAAACTAAACGTGAAAAGTGCTAAAAAGCCGAGGTCTGGTTGTGTGGTAATTCTCTGTTGGTTGTCCACTACAAGAAACCCTTTCCATATTGTAATAATAATTTCATCAATTGTTTAATTAAGACATGGATTATAACAACTTTGAATGGTTACCAAGGCCTCAAGCTATCGTATGGTCAAGATGCTTCTTTTGCAAGTCTATTTATATGCAAAGGTGTTTTTATGAGACAATAACCACTGCTGCACTGGTCCAAATGGGGGTGCTTAGCTAAACGATGCAATGAATAGCTGAAGTGCAGTGCACGACATTCATTACCTCTCCTGGGCTCAGAGGACCCTACTTGGACAGGAAATCTACCTTTCCATCCAGCTTCCTATCCACATTGAAGCTAAAGCAAAAGGAAGTGTGTGTGTGTGTGTGTGTTTGTGTGCGTCTGTGGCAGCCAGTTTTTTGTGACCCACAAAGCTTATATAACCCACTTCTGCTCATGCTCAGTAGAGTTCTGTTCTTCATCATTGAATCAGCCAATCAGAGTGGAGGCTGAGCAGCGCATAGAGGCAGGCCTCTCATCTCAGACAAACACACTCTGTCTTCTCTCATCCTGCAGTCTCTCAGATGATGCATGTGTTGGTGTGAGTGTGTGTGTGTGTTCAGTTGGCATCTCTGGACCACGTTCCCTGTTTCTCAGTATAGAGATGCAGCACCAGCCTGAGCTAAAACTCCATCCACTCCAGATTTGTGAAGGCTACATTTGAAAAGACATGGAGCCAAATCATATTTAGATTGTTTTTAAATATGCTTGGGTTATTCCAAGCTAGTAGTCTATAATTAAATCAAATTGCAACCCTTTTACTGCATCAGCCACTAAGTATGTAATCATGTTGCTTTTTGTAAATGTGACAGTTGGACTCTGAGATTGTCTTCATCAATCTCCTCTTGTAATATTATTTTTTATTCCCCTTTGTAAGACAGTAAAAGATAATACATACCCATAATGATGTTAATAGCGGAAACCTTTTTCTTATTTAAAAAAAACTCCACTGTAGCTTTCTGTATCATGAGCTGTTTTTACATACAGTATGCACTCCTGAAAATATCCAGATAATTTCAGGAGGACTGCTCCGGATAAACTCCTGACCTAGCTGTTCACATATGCATCTACAGACTATACCTGTCAGTGGGGAGGGGTGGAGGGGGTCTCCTGAAGCCAGACATAATAAAAAATAAAAAAACAATGTGGAAGTAGCAGACGAAGCAACAGAGTCTGCTGTTCAAAGCTATAATAAGAATATCTTTATAAGATATAAAAGTCACCACCTCCTACCATTGGCTCGGGGGGAATTCTCCGGATAATATCCTGCTGCGTTTTCACATTAGCTCACTCAGACTTGTTGTGGAAAAAAAATGCTAGGTGTCTGGTAGGAGAAACTTCATGGTATGTCTGAGTAAAGAATGTGGCTGTTTGTGTTCACACATACGACTCCTCCTGGAAGTATCAGAAGCTTCTCAGGAGATTTCTGCAAGTGTGAAAGCCCTTTAATCCTTATTATTCAGCAAGCAGAATAGTAACACACCATGAGACAGAAAATGACTTGATAATCTTTTATGTAGTTACTTTTTCGAAGTATTTGAATTTGATGCTTATGCTGATCTTTCTGTCAGTACATGAACTGTAATCAGCTGAACCTCTGACTATTTTATAATGTGATTATTGGAGATAACAAAGCTCATTTTCTCATAAAAGCTGGCTAAATTGTCTCAATATCTCTAAGACAAAAGGTTTGCAGATTTCTCAGTATAACAAGATAATTTATCACTAGCAAAAAAAACTCCATTACTGGATTAAAAGAGGCATTAATGCGTTGTTTTGTTTACTAGATTTACATCATTTGAGTAGGCTCATTGAGTGAAAGCAGAAGATCAAGACTAACCGACCATCTCTCTGTTTAAACTGGCTGCGGCTCAAATAGTCAATTATACTGGCAGGGGAGGAAACATTAAGGTTATCTGACGTTTTCAGTTTGAATTAGTTGCTAAAGTTGTCAAGACTCCTGCAGGCATGCTACTTTAACTAAACAGACAGCTGCTTCCTAAACTTCCTGGCATGTGGCTGTAAAATATGAAATCCCATAAACTGTACATGTTAAGAAAAAATACTGCATGCTCATGTTTCCAGCCTAGTCCTTAACGTTTTATAATAATAAAAAAATCCAGCAATGAGGACAAACATTTTTTGATCACAGAAGGGCCTTAACAGTCAGTATCTGCTGCAACCATCAAGTCTCCCCTAGCCTACGGCAGACATTCTGACTCGTGCTTTATCTGGGACCACGTCCACTTCAGGACTGATGGTGTGTCACACATCAACAGGACCCTGTCACACAAACGCTCAGTCTCTATTTCCCTCTGTGAGCTAGTGAGTCATTTTACAGCTGTTTAGTTGACCCTCTTTGTCATTTTGCATTCCTGGGTTGAGTACCTTAACATCCCCTTTACTAACACTCATCACACACCCTGTCAACACATTTCACAGCATGATTTGAATGTACCAAAAGAAAGAGAAAAGAAAACATATGGGGAAACTGGATTTAGTAATGTACTGTGGTGTTTTTACATAATGTCCTCTCATTATGCAGTACATACTCACTTTCCACATACACTGCCCACATCCACGGACTGCCTCCAACCAGAGGCCACACAAAACAATGTGAGTGTATCTGGTCATTCAGGCAGAGACAGAGAGACTACAGGAGGATTACAAAGACAATCCCTCATCGGCCCAGCAAGACAAAACCATCAGTTGTCACCCAAAGAAAGCAACACATAAGACAAAAAACTCAGTCACACATGCTGGCTTCCTTGTGTCCCTGCTGTGGGCTACAAGTCAAAGACTGTGGTTTTAGTTGGCCCTCTGCTGGTGACCCGCTCCACTACTTTTACTTTGAAAAGCCTTGCACTGAGGCATTTTCCTTGGACGTATTCTTGTAAATTCATTCTTCCCTCACAGGAAGTGTCCCCATGCTCAGCACCACTGATCACCCAAATGGAATGAAGTCATTCATCTAAAAAGACTGTTTAGGATTTTTCATCAGTTTTCTGAACTAGCTTTAATAACTTGTTAATTGACTGGGTTAAGTTGAGCAGTGTGGCTCTAAAAAAGAATCAACCCTTTGAGTAAAAGCCACCCCATCAGCTGGATTTGTTTTAACTATTTGTTTCATTTTATTGCATTTTAAAAAATGCAGTTGCTATTAGTTTTTTTTACATGTTTCTGTTTGTCTGTCCTCCAGATTGAAGCCGCTGGACATCGAGTTTATGAAGAGACTCCATGACAAAGTCAATGTCATCCCCCTTATTGCCAAAGCCGACACTCTGACCCCAGAGGAGTGTCAGCTTTTTAAAAAACAGGTATGTACTTGTGTGTGTTCAACTTCACAGGAGGACGAACTAATAAACAATTCAATAATGAAACTTGTATATTACATTCCCTACTGCAAACAGAATATATTATACATGATGTATTAAGCAGAATCTGCACATAAGGAATGTACATAGCTACCCTGACATCCCCATGTGTTTGTCGACTTGACTTTTGAAGCCTCAAGTTTGTCTTTTTGCAATAAACTACCCTGGTGTTTAAGTCATAAGAAATCATAATCTGAATGAGAGGAGTTATTAAGTTTTAAGCTATCAGCAAGTGCTTGCTTTGTCAGCATGCTTCTATTAATCTTATGTATAAAAAACCTTTATAAAGTGTACTTTGATGGAAACCTAAGAGAGAAAAAAGGTTTTTAACAACTATGGTCTCAAGCAGTAAACGTACTACCTTTTATTCTGAATCTTTTCTCCCTTCCTCAGATAATGAAAGAGATTCAAGAACACAAAATAAAGATTTATGAGTTCCCAGACACAGAGGACGACGAAGACAACAAGCTCATCCGAAAGATCAAGGTAACAGACCACACAGTCTCATGAGTTATGTTAAACTCAGTTTAAGGACGGCAAAGACAGATACATAAAGAGAAGCAGACACCCCTGCAGCTGCCTCTATCCCTCGCAGCCCTTGCCTGGTAGTCTGATTACATAACCGATCGTGGGCTTTATAGACAAGCTTTTTGTTAAAGGCAAGGTCACAGCAGCATTTTTTTATAGTGTGATGTTTCTTAGTGGCAACCAACCAACATATCTAGTTGGCTGATTGACAGTTAGCCCTGCGAGTAATACCCAATCTTGTAGCACTAGTTATAGTTGAGATGTGCATGGACACATTTTTGTTCTATCACTTTTGGAAGCAGGTCATTGACAATCAAGTTTTTTTGCCTTTCCACTCAAGGAGAAGATGCCTCTGGCAGTGGTCGGCAGCAACGTGGTAATCGAGGTAAACGGCAAGAAGGTCCGAGGTCGCCAGTACCCGTGGGGCGTGGCAGAAGGTAGGTTCACTCAAGTTCACTTCCAGACAGGAAGGGAAGGGCTTCTATTTTGTGGCCAAATTGAAAGACAGGACCCCAGATTTGAAATGTGCATACTTTTAAATATCAAACAACTTGTTTATTTTTGTTCAAAGTCCACAGTAGGTCTGTAGGTTTGTAGGTCTTTGTAGGTCAAAAAAGTCAGAGAATAACAGATAAGAGAGAGGCTCATGAAAGTTGTCTCTGTGTTTGAGAATGTCCTGTCAATTTTATCTCTACCATGATGAATGAAACTGGATTTTTCTGAAGTGTGTGAAACATAATGCATGTTTTCCATGATGACCCTCTGTATCCATGTACAGTACTAACTTCCAGATAATACAATGACGTGTCAAAATGAGTATGTCAGTTTTCTATGAGCTATCATTTTTTGGTCATTAGACACGTTTGATCCAAGAAGTTAATCAGGAAATATTGATTTAAATTTCAACAAAAGTCTGTTTGAAGTGGTTTTTGTTCATCACAGTTAAAGGCCTTCCATGGAAATTCAGATCCCGACTTATTGCAACAGTTTTAGTAATTTAACAAAGCTTGGCGCCTTCTGTATTGAAACACAGTTCAACTCTGCCAAGAAAGCCATCTTTGTCTTGTTAGCTTCACTGTCATAATATGTTATGTGAATGTCCAATCGATGTTGATGGTAAACGCAAGAGGTGTGTTGGTAAATGCAGAAGATCAAGTAATGAAAAGAAAGCTGAGATTTACTTCTCACAGAGCTGTGCCAGCAGTGTCTACAGTACATGTTCCAGGATGCAGCGCACACGTGCAGCTGCATCCTCTGCTTCCATTCACTGCAATCCTTCCGCTCTATACCCTAGCTGGAATATATTCCTCTAATTATGGTGGATAAAAAAAAAGTACAAAGTAACAAGGTTCAAGCATACCGATCAGTATCTAATGTAGTTCATTCACACAATGATGCATTTTAAGCAATTTATGGTGTGGTGTCTTGCCAAGGACCAATCCATACGTAAGCATTATTCAAATTGTGGTCTTTGAATTGCAAAACGACTTGTGACACTGGAGGATGTTCGCATTTAGATACTTTAATCAGATCTGTGTTACAGAAAGATACAGAGAGAGAGAGAGAGAGAGATACAGAGAGAATCTCTGCATTTGATTATATCTGATAAGTATGAATTATCTGGCAGTTCTTACATACACACCTTTCCATCTTCTCCTCCACACAAACATGCTTACATGCACAGAGTCCTTTTTGTAGTGTTCGTCTTGACCCTGATAGGGATTCTGGAAAAGGGGGTAAGGGTGTAGGGTAAGAAACACATATACCAATCAGTGCACCCATGGTTATGGTTTTATGGTGAGGTGTGGTCAGGTGCATCACTGTCTTGAGGCATCAGAAAGGGATTGCACTCTTGACCGACTAAAACCTGTTCCAAAGTCAGTATCACAAAGTTTTCATGCTATTTGAAGGTACGCTCTCAATTAGTTTACATACATACGATCTTTGGATGTCTTTCTATCACTTTTGACACTTTTGCTGCTGCAAGAATATGAGGCCGCGATCATCGCTATCTTCTCCCATACCTGCTTCACCTCGAGGAATCTTGGTGGATTTCTGCTGCTGCCTTGGATTGTCTTCTTGCAGGCTTTTAGTTCACAAATGAGCAGATCCACTGCCATAGCGGGAAAAAAAGTACATCTCCAGCTTGCCAAATCTGCAATATCAACAGCAATGCCATTAGTTTGTATTAGGAACTGTAGATTTGTTGGAATTTTAAGGGCCTCAAAACAACCCTGTGAATAATAGAGAGAGGCTTACACACCATGCACCATGATTCTGCATCGTTTAAGCAGCACAGTTGGAGCTGGATATGCTCTAAAGGCATCTACACCATGCACTTTAGACCAGTATCTCAGCCAGTACAGTCAGACCAAACAGACGTCACCAACAAGCTTCACCATAAGCCACAATGCACTGTTGTCTCTTCTCCTGGTGTCTTAGTGTTCCTGTGTTTTAAACCCAGATGAAAGATGAAATACTGTATTTATCTTTATATATAAAATAATATACCTTTTGTTGTTCTGTGGTTGACCGTTTATCAGTCTTTCACTTTTCATTCTTTCTTTTTCTCTTTCTCTTTTTTCTTTTTTTTTTCTTTGTCTATTCTTTTCCATGACTGACAGAGGGCATTTTTGGTAAACAAAACCATCTTTCACTTTATTTCAAGCTCATCTCCCCGACCCCTTCTGCTCCTCCTCCTTCAAAGTGTTCCCCAAAACTCTCCAGCTCTCCTTTCCCTCCACTTTTCTGTTGCTGTTCTGTCTCATCATTAGGCTGATGGTCAAACCAATGCTCTAATCAGACTTGGGATGAAAGCTAAATACATTCGAAAACATTTGAAAAGAAATAACCAGATGGACTTATTGAAACGTGAGGAGTTCATTGAAATTGAATAAGGACCAAACTCATGTTTGTGTTCTCAGTAGATTGTTGGCCCCAGTGCTCCTCGTTAACACCTAGCATACATCATGACGAATGAGACTCTCCATGTTTTTGTTGTTGATTTCTTTATCACAGATACAAATTCAATAGTATTTATTTAGATGACAACTTAAAAACAGACAAGTCTTTGGCCACCAAAGTACATTAGTTAAGGTTTTTTAGAAGTCTTTGAGGAGTAAAATTACCGGTAGATGATAGAATGGACTGAATGGTATGAAGTTGATTTGCTATTTGTTTCAAATGTTGACCAAATTTGAAATTGCTTTAAACCTGCATTCTTTCTAATGGCCAGCAGGGGAAAACTCAACGAGTTGCAAATTGGAGAGGTCAATCAAAAGTATTAATCTATGAGTTATTACTAATATTAACAGCAAGAAGCAACCCTACAGAGAGACCTGTCGACATAGCTTTGCATGTCCACCCTGGTCACTTCTGGCTCCTCAAAGCGTCAAGGGGATGACCACAATCCTGACCTCTGGGCAGATCAGCAATTTCCATGCATTTTTTAGACATTGCTTAACTGCCCAGGGGTTGGGATTGTATCTCCCAAAATGCAAGGAGTCAAGACTGTTAAGTCACAATCTCGAAAAGATATTTTATAATTGTAAATCGTTTGACTTTTCAAATGAATCTGTCAAACTCTACCACACTTTCGTTGTCAGACATCATGATGTATGCTACTGTTACAATGTGGGGTCAAGGCCTTTTATCTACAAGGTTGAACATGAATATGTCATATTCTGTTGTTCTTATGCCTAAATGTAGCAGTCGTCAGGACAACTGCTCAAAACCTTACTAAATGTTTTGAAGAGTAACGAACATTTATTACAACTTGGGTGTTATTTTGTTACCTTTGACTATTATTTGGTGATATGATGTAGATTGTTGTCTGTTCATGTTTTCATTGATATTTCACAGTACCTTAAAAAGCTAAATTAGGATTGACTCAACAGAATAAGTCCAAAGAACTGTAATAAGACCAGAGTTGTTATAAACGGCAAAAAAAAACTGCAATTTAATCGACAACATATCTCAAAGTTACAAATTTACACCCTTGCACTCTAAAGTTCTGTACTTTTTTTAGTCCCAGGTCTGATTCTGTGAATAGTCATGGAGAAAACTAGAGGCTGTTTGGTGCTGAAGCTACATTCTGCTAAATAAAACACATCACTCTAACACTGTGGTTCCCTTCTTTGCTCCAATGGTATCACATGCAGAAATACTCTTTAAAAACTGCCCCGCTGCATGACATGATTGAGCGCCTCACACTTTGAGTTGAGTCAATCGTGTGGTGCAGGATGGAAACGGTGTGCAGGCCTTGTTCTATCACTGGACCAAGGACTGGGATCCACCATCCTAATGCATTGCTTATAGGTCCAATATAGGTTCATTAGCAGTTAATGGCAGATAAGCATGTAGCCGCTTAATTCAAGTCATCAAGGAAGCGTGTGGCTTGGTATCATGATTTCTCACTCATTAGCTTACTTGAACTTTAAGACTTTTAACACTGAAATACGCTGTTTGCAAAACGTCCTGCGCGCACACACACACACACACTTCTGCATGTTTCAAATAAACAGCTATGTGCTTTCAATTCATTACACCAATGTAGTTCATTATCATGGCCTTAATACACTCTGCTAATAGATCAAGCACTCAGGCTCAAAACACCTGATGGACCATGAAACATTGATTCATAAAGGTCTGTGATTGAGGAATGAAGAAACTAAAATGATTCGATTGGAAAGTAACCTGGAGTTTAAATCAGGTGTTTTCTGCCAATTATCAACAAATAAGAATCTATTGGTTAAAAGCTTCTTCTTTTTTTACACCTATGACCCTTTACCCAACATAGCTCCTCCACTTATTCCCTCATAAAGACTTGTCCCCCTGGCTGGTCATGCACAGACCCCCATAAAACACCCCCTCCCCCCCCCCCCACCAACCACCACACTCCCTCAACAAGCCAGTCAGCTTGGACACATGCAGGTTATGGTGTTGATCCGGGCCAAATCTGGGCTGAATCTGGACCAAACATAGGCCGATTCTAGGCTCGAAACCGGGCCAAGTCTAAGGCATAATAAACCCAGCTGCTCCAGACCCAGATTTAGGCCCCCCCCCCCCTCGCTGGGCGCAGACAGTAACTGAAAAACCGTACCCCTCCCCTCCGTCAGAACTCCCTCCTCTAGAAGAGCCAGGAGGTCAATGGCTGGTTTTGGAGGCACAGGGACGGGGCTGCTTAAGTTTCATCAATGGTAAGGTGTCCTCCTCATTCGCTCCCCTGATGATGATGTTTGACTGCCAGTGGGGTGGAGGTTAACCAATAAGGAGCGGCGAATTTGATGAAGAGGACGAGGCTGAAGATCCATCACAAACATCCTGAGCAGCAGTTTATCTGCAGTCCTTTTCCAGAATCCTAAATATTTAACCCATGTCTTTTTTTGTTGACATAAATAACTGTAATCCTCTAACTGTCCCATGTTATAAAATGTGTTCTGTTGTTTGTTTGAACAATATAGTGTCTGTGAGGGCCAACAGAGAAAGGCTGTACTCAGATAGGAGCTTTTAAGATTCTACAATCGTGCGCTCAGGGTCTGATCTGATTAAGACCAAATGAGTGTGCACAAACCAAGTTAATGCAACCGAACATCAGCTAAACTATTCCCAGCTTTGTAAGTGAAGTTGATTTAAAATTCCAAAACCTAACCAGGGAATTGAGTTGGGAAAATGTCAGACTCTATTGACACCACTTTAATCAGGTGATATAGGAAAGTCATATTTCAAATACACGTTACTTTTTTCATTTATTTACAAGTTTGTGCTCACCTGGCATTTAGTTTTTTGTTCCACCTCAGCTGTTTTGTATTCAGTGGTGTGCAAAGGAAGCGTTTCACTGCACAGTAGACTTCTGAATTGCCACAGTTTGGGATTAAAGATGGAGAAATGCTCCAAAACCTAGTTTTTTGGTAGGAAAGCCAACGTGATGAAAATCACAATGAAAGCCATATTGTTGTGTTAGAACAACCCCGTGTCATGACCTGATGTTTCTCTGTCTTTTTGTTTTCTGTCCATGTGCTACTACTACTACTACTACTGATATTATATCATAGCACTTAAAACATTCACACTGTCTGTTTGTCAGTGTACTCCATCTGTTTGAACTGATGAATGCTTGAACTTGACATACTGTAATATGTGTTATTAATGACGTTCATTTGAATCTGCTGTTGTTTTACTTGCACTTTTTCTACATCATTACATTGTATTTGTTTATCGTGTAAATAACCGACATATTTTGCTGACCTTACTCACATGAAACACAGTAACATATTGACTGTCTCTTAATGTAACCAAATAGCCAGAAACAAACCCCTGCAGGCAGGGACAGTTATGACCCGTTAAATCTGATTCTATTTCACTTGATTGACAACTAAAGGACTGTATTTGCAAAATGATAATAGTGCTTGTAATGAAAGTGTAGCTCAGTTTCCCTTTAAAACCATATATGATAACTGTGATCACTCCTGTGAGAAGTGTCGGTTGTATTAACTTTGATCTGTGTGTCCCTCTCCCTCCCTCTCTGTCCCTCTCTCTCTTCCTGTGTGTGTCAGTGGAGAATGGGGAACACTGCGATTTCACTGTGCTGCGCAACATGCTGATCAGGTGAGACACAACAGTTTAGTCAACATTCATTCTCTACACATGATCTCATGATGCATCTTCATTCGTATTCTTTTTTTTTTTTTTTAGTTTTAGGTATTCTTGCCCAACCTTATAGAGAGAGGCCACTAAAAAAAATCTTATGGTCCCTTAGGCTGCATTTCATGAGATGCTAATGTAGCAAGTTTCATATATATATAAGTTCATTTGTAGTGATAACTGACATCCATCAAATGTATACATCTATTTTTTTACCTTTTTGTTTGGATCCCATAAGCCATTACAGAGGTAGCAGCTTCCCATCCAGGGATCCACACGTCCAAATCTACATTAAACTGAAGTAAAATGGCTAACACCCTCTAACATCTAGTACTGTATGTGGACTGAGAAAGTGTGGGAAATGTACCACATGGGACACAAATAACACACACAAATCCCCGCCCTGAACCCCCCCCCCCCTTATTTGTATATTCTTGCTTTATCCCAAGTACTTTTTTTTTTTTTTTTTTTTAAGATATTATTTTGGGGCTTTTTAAGCCTTTTTATTGGATAGGACAGCTGAAGAGAGACAGGAAATGTTGGGAGGAGAGTGAAGGGGACGACATGCAGCAAAGGGTGGAGGTCAGATTCAAACGCATGGTCGCTGCAATGTCTCTGTACAGTACATGGGACGCATGGCATTTTTATTTTTTATTTTACATACTTTATTAATCCCTTAGGGGAAATTCTGGTTTACACTCTGTTATTTTAAAAGCATGCTTCTCACACACATAGGCCCCAAATACACACGTGCACAAACAGGACCTGTGGACTTGCATTAGTGAAGAGATGTCAGAGTGAGGCTGCGACACACTGCTATGCAGGGAGCGCGCCTCAGCTGTTGGGGGTTCAGTGCCTTGCTCAATGGCATCTCAGCAGTATTCAGAAAGTGACCTGTCACCTCTCCAGCTACCAGACCGACTCCCATATTTTTGATCCGCACAGGGATGTGAACCGGACTTCATCCTCTGGTCCCTACAGACTGAGCTACAGCCATCCTCCATGACCACTACGCTATCTGGTGCCCCTATCCCGAGTTCTTTACGATAGAGTTAATTTATACTATATATATATATATATATATATATGTGTGTGTGTATACATGTATGTATATGTATTATTTTTATGTTATTTATCTTTGCCAACATATACACACAGCTGTAAACGAACAAAAAAAAAACTGAACAAAAATCAGTAAGAATCCCAGGAAGTTAAACAAAATGTCATTAGTTAATCCTGGAATGGTGATGGCACAGCCCTTCATATATCATTTCCCCTTAACATAACAGGAACTAACCTTACATCAGCTCAAATGTAAAAGTCAGGATTTTAATTAGAAATGTCATGTTTATTAAGATTAAGACTTACTTTATTGATCCCACAAGGGGAAATACTGTTTTTACACTCTAAGTCATGCAACACACACATGCACAAACATGATCCTATGGACATGCACTAATGGAGAGATGTCAGAGTGATGGAGCTGCCCGCAGCGGGCGTTCCTGAGCTGATGGTGGGGAGGGGGTTTGGTGTCTTGCTCAAGGGCACCTCGGCAGTGCTCAGGAAGTGATCTGGCACCTCTCCAGCTATCAGACCAACTTCCATATTTGGTCCGCACCGGGACTTGAACCGGCGACCCTCCCTCAAGTCCCTGAAGTTCAATAGCTCAAATAATAGGCTGAATGTATGTTTCTGCTTCTCTCGATGATATTGCACTCTTCTTCTTTCTAGCTTACTTTATTTGTTTATCTTTTTTTCACCTCCCATAGGACTCATATGCAGGACCTGAAAGACGTCACCAATAATGTACACTACGAGAACTATCGCAGTAAAAAACTGGCTGCCGTCACCTGTAACGGAGTGGACACAACAAAGACCAAGGGACAGCTCACAAAGTAAGACTTCAAAATAAAAAGACCATGGAGTTATGTTGTGTCTTGCAGCTTGCTGCCACAACATGTCCTTTTCTTTATACCTGGCAACCTTAAGCTTGAATGAAAAGTTAATGATATTCTTACAGCACATCCGGTTTCTATTTCCATTGAATTCTTAAAGGTAACATTAGAAATGACAGTTACGATTATCCTGATCCTTTGCTGTGGTCAACAGGAGTCCCCTGGCACAGATGGAGGAGGAGCGTGGGGATCATGTCACAAAGATGAAGAAGATGGAGGCTGAAATGGAGCAAGTCTTTGAAATGAAGGTGAAGGAGAAGAAGCAGAAACTGAAGGACTCGGAGGCTGAGGTGGGTTCATTCATTGTCTTTGTGTCATAAATACAATTAGATTATGACTGGGCAAAAAATAGAGATGCTATTAAGATCACAAATATACAATGAAGGTGAATGAAGAGCTGTTGTTTTTGTTATTTTGTGACAGAGGGAGGAAAATAAAGCAAGTCCTGACTTTTTAAAAAACTCTCATTTCATCAGTGTGAGATACAAAAAGGAACATTTAAGATAAGAGGGGGGAATGTGTGCTCATACAAGTTGCCTGTCTTTGTTTGATTGAGTATTAATCTACGGATTTGTGACCCTCAGCTGGAAAGACGCCACGAAATGATGAAAAGAAACCTGGAGGCACAGTACAAAGAGCTAGAGGAGAAGAGGCGAGTTTACGAGGACGAGAAGGCCAACTGGGAGGCTCAGCAGAGAATCCTCGAGCAGCAGAAACTCGATGCCTCCAAGTCAGTACCACTTCAAACAGCTGACTGTTTAACTGATCTTTTGCTGATTAGTTTAGTCTGCAGTCTGTTAATTACAGGCGGAGTGATGCAGTTACAGGAAAATAGTATATTCTAAAATAGCACCTTACTACATCTGGTTCATCACATGATGCACATTAGCCTTAAAAGACCTTTCCTCTTCTATTTGCATTGAAAGAGATGTCTGTTTATCTGTGGATACTTTATTAAATGGTACATCAGCATCCCACTTCCAAAAGTACAATCTGACATATTTTGCAACAAAATGTCTTCATGTTGTACAAAAAAGAGCTGACTCCAGAGTTATTGTCCTCGGCATGGTGCATCTGTATCGGGACACACCTGTACTGTCGGCACATCAAATATTACCTGTATGGAAATGCATATATTGTGTACATACTGGAGGCTACTTGGTGGCCTTTTTTTCTCGTTTTTTTTTTTTTCTGAGCCAAAGTTTGAAAAGCAGATAGTTTTAAAAGAGATATTAGTGTAATTAATCAAGGCCTATAACCAGACAACTTCCTCCAACCCCATTGACTTCAAATGCCACTGAGCAGCTTTGAACCAAGCGACAACCTCCAGTCTTGAAAAATGAAGCCAATGCAGAAGTTCAAAATCCTGCAGTTTGTCGAGTGTCCGCTTGAGGCTGACTCCAGGAACACCGGAAGTCACGTACACATGACTGGCAAAAAAAAGCCGTTTTCACAGCCGAAATTAACATGTTTACAGCCTGGTACAAAAAAAAAGAAATAGGTCTGATTAGTTATTGTCATCAAGGGCAAACAGTGTACGGGGGTGAATTTCTTTTAAACGGCTCCGTTTTGATTTTGAACGATACGTGTTATCCATTGTTAGGCGCGTAGCTGACATGATTGACAGGTTTTGTTATGCAACGGTTTGTCGTTGGGTTTAAAACCGTCCTCAGCTTTGGCTCTCAGCATCGTTAGGTTGACTGAAAGTTAGGCTGAGACAGGATTTCCAGTAAGAGACGGCTGACGTCACTCAGGCTTCATCCATTAATATTTACAGTCTATGCTTTGAAGAGAAATGAAAGGGACCTCATGTTTAACCCTGCATCCAGTTCCTGCTTAACATCCAAATATGGGTAATACAATGACACTATTTGATAGAACCCTCAAAGTCAGTGCACTAATTAAGCTGAATAAAGCCAGATCCAGAGCTTTATGTATTAAACGTTTAAAATAAAGTCAGTATATACCATCATAAGCTACTGACTACACCAGACAAGGCAGCAACAGCACCCTTGGGTGTACAAAATGAAGGTGTTTAAAGTGTATAGTTGTCGAGGGTCTTGGCAGAAATCTCAGAAACACGAGAAACTGAATTATCAGTGTAACAACTGAGGACATTGGGATTTTGGAGTATACTTCTGAGTGCCTTTGTTTGTATTTTGGTTGTACAAAGATATTTAAGTAATGGTTTCCCTCTTACTGTCTCTCACACAGGACGATGGAGAAGAACAAGAAGAAAGGAAAAATCTTTTGAAGAGGAACAGAAGACGTTTTACATCAGCTCGATTTTTCTTCATCCCCTCTGAAGTTCACATGTACTGTGGCCCTCCTAACATACACCCGCATCAGCACACACGACTCTGAGATACATTCAACACGCACCACGTATGACATGGACATCATTACAAACACACAGATACAAACATGCGAAGGCCCACATGCACATCTCTCTACATCTGTTGAAACCTTTTCTTTCCATGGGGAATGCATGTTTTTGTGAAATTCTATTTTCCTATATTTCCTGACAAAGAGGAGAAGCTCGAGTTCCTCTGAGCTACAGTATGGCAGGGACCGTGAAAAGCCATTTGTACACATGTAGTAGTAATTGTATGTTCTCTACATAGTCAATAGATCTGCAGCTAGACGTACTATCCCTCTCCTCGACGCTCTTTTTTTTTTCTTTCTTTAACTGTTTTACAGAAATGTAACACAAGTGTACACACATTAAACACTCGGTCATTCAGACGTCACTGAGAGTGCAAGAAGAGAATGGTGAGCGTATGTGAGTAAAGAGAATTGAATCGTGTAACAGTTGAGGAGGCAGAATTCAGAAGCAAAGCCCCCCCCCCCCTCACTCTTAACAAATGGCACATTGAACTAATCTTATAAATGCTTTGTGATGTGCAGCCAGCTAACTGCCGACATGCTAGCCAGACGGGATCATGCGAGCTATGTAAAGTCAGAGTAGCTTTTCTAACTGCACTTCTTTCTCTGGATTGCAAACACATACTTGATATTTGGTCAGTAATAAGTTTGCTAATGGAACAATATTTCTACCCGGCAAACGCCTTAAATACGATTAAAAGTTGAGTGTCATAACTCCTAAAGAGTTCTGACACTACAACAGAGGAGAACAAAGCAGACTAGCTACAAAAAAAAAGCTTCCTCTGATTTTGACTTGTGTTCCCTGAATGGCCAGTGTCCTTAAGATGGCTTGCTCTTACGCAGAATTGTGTGCTTCAAAGCTAAACATAAATAAAATGAAAGGCTCCTGCAAGAATAAAAAAAATCCATGTAATAAAATCTGCCATTTGAAGTGATGGTGTGACCGGGCTTTAGATAAGATAGTGCCCCAGTGCAGTGGCAGGTGTGGGTTGTAAATGTAAGAGCAGGTGTTGTTTTATACATGCTGTGTTTGAGGTGAAGATACTGTGTGATCAGAAACAGACAGGATTATGGAAAGATAGAACTCTTAAGTGTTGTCACAGCAGCCAGAATTTAACCACTGCAGTGTGTTCCCTATTTGAATATATGACGATATGCAAAAGTGTCTTTGGTGTGTGCAACTTGCAGGTATCAGTGATTTACAGAGATGTTTTTTTTTTTTATTGTGATGTAAGTGATGGATGTTGTCATCGATCTGAACCTTGATGTCCAGCTTCCTGTGAGAATATCCCAGCCAGAGGGGATTAATTATCAAAAAGCTGAAATGCTCCTTTAACCCTCTGTTCCTGCCAGAAAAGACAACTGTTGGGAAAAGTTTGCCAATTCAGCCATAGCTTTGACTCGGACTTCACTTTAGACATAAATGCTTCCACACAGAACAACATAACACCCCTCTGCTCTTCTCAGAATATGTGAAGTCCAGAGTCAGAGAGCTGTGACGTGTTCTAACCTTTACTATACATTTCCCAGAGATGTATGTTTTATTTTCATATGATTATAATGATATAAACACTACTTTGTGTATGGTTAAAGAATGACTCCTTATATCCTGTGTAGTTTTCCTAAAGAACTCCTAGATTAATCTGTTATTTTGGTATAGCTTTTTAGGTGGCCTGCATTTGAAGCAAAATCTTAAAGGGACACACCTGTACTGTCAGCACATCAAATATTACCTGTATGGAAATGCATATATTGTGTACATACTGGAGGCTACTTGGTGGCCTTTTTTTCTCGTTTTGTTTATTCTCTTTTTGCTCCGATTATATGCCAGGAAAAAGAGAACCTGTTTTGTAAAACATGTCTTAAGAATCTACGGATACATTTCCACTGATTGATACACACGCATATAAAACCCTACATCTATGCCGATGAGTACAACTTCTCAGGACCGCTCAGTTGTGCGATATTTAATCTTTGGGTCCAAAGGGAAGTATTGGTCCTACAATAAATTTTAAAAAAAGCAGTGACTGATTTTTTTTCTTTTAAACTATTGTGAACCATTCACCCTCGAATAACACACACATAGACAGCAGTTTGGGTGATTTTTTTTTTTTTTTTGTAATAGTTTCTTTTTATATGTACACTGTTTTCTGCTTCTTTTCTTTGTTTTATTATATGTTCTATCTCTAACTGTACATGGTTAATATTAAAGTTGACAAGGTTATGCTATAACTCCCAGTGTGTGTGAGAACTCTTTTTAACCATAGATTATATATACGAAGAGGATGTAGCCATAGTCATTCATATTAGTTTAGTGACTACTGTTTCGGTAATCTAATTCGGTAGATCTGGAGAGGTGTAAGGTATTGACAAAGTTAAACACTTAAGATATACCTTCCATCCATGCCTAAAGCTTTTTTTTGTAAATTGGCTATTTACTAAAAAAATGAGCTGAAATGAGCTATGTAACAACATGGTCTTCTTGAACTACAGCCTCTGTGAGTAAAAAGCAACAACTCATAATCCTGACTCCCATGAACAGGCTGACATAAATTAAAATTGTGTGATAAACACTGCCTGCTTATTTAATAATGCTAACATAACATATTTGTAGAATTAATTTACTTTTACACATAAATTCAGTGGTATGAGTGAAAATAAAAAGCGTCAAAGGCTATATAAATGAGCACACCTCATTTTTAGACAATGTTAATGAAAACCTTGGTAAGGAGTTTTTTTTATGTAGGGTTTTTCTTTATCACAGTATGGTGTTAATCTGAGTCTTTAAATACTTCCTTCTCCACTGACAGATACTGTAATGGACAAATCGTTCATGGATAATCTAAATAAAGTTAAATTTGGTCAAATTATATTCAAGGATACTAATGGCGTGATGTAATGGAATTTGATTTGCGTGTTTACTTTGTGTAGTACGGTAAACGGCCTCTCTCTGAGCCGCACAGTAAACAGACCTGGGATCAGATTTGGAGTTCCTCCGCCTGCTGCATGAAAACGAGCTGCTGTATTCGCTCTGACTCCAGACCAGCGGGAAACTACAGGACCGACGTCAGAAGACCCGCTGAAATTTAAAGTTGGAGGAGGAGACTGAAAACATAAAACAACAAGGAGGTTCTTGTTTTCTGTCAGTTTCAAATAGACTTTGGTTTCCTGCAGACATCGTTTTCAGGTAAGGCAACAAACGACCCGCTTAAACTTACACAATATTGCTGGCTAATGCTAAATGTTTGTCCGACTAAAGTTAGCTCGCGTATGCTACCTTAACGTTATCCTGGTCGATAAGTTAGCATGAAGGTAGCTAATCAAAGTGCAATGTTAACCGAACTACTGTAGCTCCTGTAGTTGTCAATGCTCGGCGAATAGTTATCTTGATTCAACTATCATTGCTATAACTGTGTTGACCGTGTCAGTAATCTAATGCGATGCATGTTGTGGACGAGCTTTTAGACAATGATTGTGACAACGCCCAGAGGTTATTAATTCAGGACAAATCTCAAGTGTTTTAACCAAACCAAGTGTTCAACAGCGAGCTATATTTATACATTTTAGCCAAATATAACTTAACTTAACTTAACTATATTAACCAAGCCCCATTTAATGATGTTATTAAGTCCAGTAAGACTTGACTAGGACAGGTAGACTTTGTAGAGTTTAGTGGATTGACTCTGGTTTATTGAACAGCTGTGTTGAGGAACATGTTCTTGTTAGTAAAGTATACATCCAGTGTGTAAATGTTTGTGTTTCCAGCTCATCATGGAAGCTGCCAAGGAGAAAAGTGGCAACACCAACCTGAAGCGACAAAGAACACCTCTGTCAGATTCAGAAGACAATGTCTTCACATCATCAGGTTGGTTTCTGTCTGTGTTTAATGCACATCTCTCTAAATACACCTCCTCAGCATGAACACAGCACAGTTTTCACAGTTTGCATCTTCCTCTCCGATATCTCAGAGGAGAGCGATGGCCAGAAGCGGCGGCGTCTGGAGGCAGCTGGTCAGGAAAACCGTAGTCCTAAACATTCCTCCTCTGGACGTCTACTGGAGCTGGAGACGAAGCCGGACACACCAATGGTTCCTTCAGTCCGTTCCCGAGTCCATCTACTTACACAGAGACAAGAAGGTAATCTGAGGTTTTCTAACCTCAGATATCTTGCCCCGACCAATTTTATCAGTGAAGGCAGTTTAAATATTATATCAGCGAAACAATGAGAATTCAAAAGATTACTGTTTCACCCTGCAGCCTCCAAAGTCGCTGTAAAATTTTGTTCCTATAACTGTCTGTACCACATCAGTCAGTTGATTTAGATCGTATTTCTTTAACCTAAGTAGACCTAGAACTGGTTACTGAGTTACTTTTTCAGGGGATATGGTTCTTCTCATGATGGTGACATGCATACTGGACAAAGTCAACAGTCAGTCTGGTTTGTCTGCATTTACAAAGGTTGAGCAATACGTGTCGTGTTTTTGTCTGTTGAATATTCTAGTTCTTAACAGTGAGAGTTTGCTTTTTTTCTTTTCTAGGGGTAGCTCCTCTGGCCCAGCGCTGCCTGTCTGATCCTGGCGCTTTCAGCCCGTCAGTCATGATCCAGGAAAAGGCCTTCAGAGAGCATCTGCTCGGTGAGGGTGCACATGAACACAAATTCAAAAAGCGACTTGTCACTGTTGAAGACAGCGGTACTTTCCTGATTCCAAACCTAAAAAAAACTATAGTAGATAGAAGGCAACACAATTAAATATCAATGGTCCTAAAACATGGACTAAACTGGTCTTTGGACTTCAGCTCAAGCCTAAAGGTGGCCTGAGGGCCAAGCCTCAGGATAAAATGTTGGATTCCAACTCAGTCAGTTAAAAGAGTTGTCGATTTGGTAGCAAAGTCCTCATCACAGAACCTAAGGTCAAATATGTGACGTTGATGGTCTGAAAAAAAATCAATCTTCATTTTTGATAACTATGTAATTTTAAGATTGAAAGTTAAAGATAACATTTGAATTTATATTTTCTGATATATCAATGCTGTGCAAAGTATTAAGAGACAGAAACGATGATAGGAAAAAAACAAGCAGTTTAGTTACAATAAAAGAGAGAATGAGAGAACCACATTTTAGTTTATGATGCTTAGAGTTGATATAAACACGTTTTTATTTCTCAGTTTGAAGCATACAAAGTATTTACCAAAAGTAAACCTCAATAAGATTTCAATAGACACATATTTTCCGCCATGGCCAATTATCATCAGCATTGTGCAGCAGACACAAACTTCACAAACTAACCCTGCCACGAGGCCATGAACTAATTTCTCTCATTTTTTCTGTTATTTTCTACTTAATTTTAGAAATTCCTCTTTATAAATGTTTTCTCCTCAGATGAAGGAGAATTTACTCAGCGAATGGAGCGTTTTAAAGCACCACTCTTCCAGGCCAGCCCTGCCCCCACACCAAGCTCTGCCAACCCCTGCCCAAAGAGCTGCTCCAACTTTGTATCTGACATTCAGCAAAAACTCCAGGGAACCACAACTCCCAGCTCCAAACAGGCTGTCCGCATGCGCCAGGTTGGTTTAAATGCTGTGGTTTGAACCCAAAAGCCAAGTGATGTATATAAATAATCATTTGCACACAGATCTTTATGATATAGCCTCAATGATGTCTTTGTTTGTCTGATATTTTCTATCAGAATGATCTTTCTAAACATAGGCTACTAGCTGCTCTATTATCTGTAAATTTGATACATTTTAGAAGTGAGTTATTCCATTTACTTCGGATCTCAGCTCTGTGAATGACGTCACACCCGAGGTAACTGCGTTCCAGTTGCGATTTGGCAACCAGTCTGACAAGCAACATGAACACCTCCAGGAGTACCTTTTGTTTAGTTAGCTAATACCTAGCATAAAAACACACTGTGATAGTTTGAGCGTGAAAATAGCATGACATGTCCACAGATAGAACTTGCACGATACTCAGTGTGATTCATTTAATTAAACAAAAAGAGGAATTGGGAATTTCTGACTTCTGAGATAAAATGGAACGCACTATTATACATGTATGCTGCTGAATTGCATCTGAACAATTGAAGAGTTTTGGTTTGACCTCTGACACACGTTTCTCTGAACAGGAACGAGAGCTTGAGTTGAACCAGTTGCCTTTTCAACCAATCAGTGAGAATGCCTGGTTGAAAAGGAGCATCTCCGATCCTGCTTTAACTCAGGTGGGTTTGTCATCACGATGTAATGCTTATCAAACAGTCACACAGCACTCATTAGTGTCTTGTCATATTTAATTTTCTGTTGTTTTGATTAATCTTCTAATTGATGGATGAGCATGAAAATACTAAAAAAAAAAAAAAAAAAACATTACAAAGTCCTGAAGCTCAAATAAACCGCAGAATTATCACTATTATTATTTTTTTAATCCAACGAACCACCATTTACACATCTATGACAGAATCATACTTTAAATTGTCTTTAGTGGCTGTAATTATTTGTATGGATTATTTGTTTGAGAATTTACACACCTGCCTGTGTAAACATTATCAGGGGAGGACCCCTACTACACCCACATATACCTCCTGCTGGGTTCCTGGGTCTGTAAGGGGAGTTCGCTGGCCTCCCATGAAACCCTGGGATGTGAGTCTATGACCACATAACTCTTGATTTTCTTGTTTTGACACATGGGGTTGGTACATTGAGCCAAATGAATGGGCATTTTTGAAACTGTCAGTGATAAAAATTAAACATTAGTATGTTTCTAACTATATCCGTGTTCTGTTTTTATCTGACATAGAATCACCCCTTCATGTGGCTCTAGTTTAGAAATTAAGATACGTTCTTACACACTGCACCTATTCTTTTTTTGTTTGCTTTGGGGCTATGGACAGTTTGAATTAAATGAATCCTTCACTCCACACTTTGAGCACAAAAAAAAAAGAAAGTTCTCCTCCCAAATGTCTCTGGATTGGTTGCACAGTATATGGTCTTAATCCTGCTCATGAATAATTTCCTTTAAGTTTGTTTATTCACTTGCAGCTCAAACAAAGCTCTGCTGTGCTCTATAACGTCCTAATTATGTTTCCTATTGTTGACACTGTGGCCTCCAGCAGGCTTCTGGTGACGCTGAAAATGAAGATGGCAGCTTCACTGAAACGACAACATTAAGTGGCAACAAGCAGTCTTCAGTTGGAACAGGTAAATGTTATTCATATTAATAAACACATTTTATTTTGTCATTTAACGGGTCAAAACTCACTAAAACTCTGCACGCTGACTGAAGCAATAAAAGTAGGCGTGTCCCAAAATACTCTGCAAGGCTTGTAATGTGTCTTAATAGATATTTTGCCCATTCCTCAATCTCTATATTTTAAGGGATACTTCACCCATTTGCATTAAGCTTTGTATCATTAGAAACCTGGTAGTATTTTTGAATGGTCGTGCATCCCGCCCTCATTTTCCCCTGAGACGGGAATTTTTGTATTTCTTGTCTGCAAAAGGAGCCTCCCATGACGCAAAAATCGGCATTTTGCATCATCGGTGGTTAGCGGGGGTGAAACTACAACGCTAGTTCCTCATATTTTTGACCACTGAAGCTACAGACCTATCACAGATCAGTGGGTGGGAACTCACTCCCAGAATCGAAACTTAACATCCGCCATATTGCTTGGAAGCTATGCTAACAGGCTCTATGGAGAAAGCTGATAATGGTGCTGACAATGCTGAATGCTGCTGACAGGCAGGTCTTCTGCTTCTGCAGCCGAGGAATAAGAACTGCCTGTCAGCGGCGGTGAGGACAAAAGGCCCGGGGCCGGCTCGAGTTGGGGCAGACTTGTAGTGTCGGTGCTCTCACTGTTTGCCTGTGGACACAGACATTAAGTCTGTTTTCTGCCAGAAATTTCCAAGATGCCAATTTCTTCTAGAAGAAATCTCTGAATCAGTTGAGGAAATGGCCGTATGTGTTGAAGTAAATATGTCTGTAAATGTTTTTATTACTATATTTCTACTGCGATGTATATTTTGGATAAACTGTAACGATTGAATTTCTGGGATTACTAAAGTATTTCTGATTCTGAAATAGAGAACCTTAGAGGGAGTGGCCTACAGTGCTGTGCATTCTGGGATTTGGTGTCTTTCATCCACATGAGCTAAAATGACACTTTCTGCCTTTTCTCGGCCAAGAAGGCACCAATTTCAAATTATATTTCACATTTCTGCTACATGTATGACCCAATGTCAGTACAGATTCATGTTTCAACGGGTGAAGTATCCCTTTAATGATGTTCTGGATATAACAACAAACCCTTAAACCCTTTGTTGTTCTAAAACAGTGATGCAATGATCTGGTTGGATTTGTTTTAGCTACTACGGGTCAGGCATGTGAACAAGTTATTCTTGACTGGTCTAAAAATGTCAATAATGAACATATAAGGATTCTATTAAATAAAGATACATGGTTTGAAGTTCAGGTAGCCTACTGTTAAGATGTGAGGAAACTTTTTCAACAGGTGAAAGGCCATGCTGGGACTCTGAAGCCCTAGCAGCATCTGGAGAGCCTGAAAACTCTAACCAACTGCTTAAAATTCAACAAAAAGACCAAAGTACTCATGAGGGGGAAGAAGTTGAGGAGGAGATAGACAAAGCTTCAGTTGGAGGTGAAGAGAAGTTAAGGCCTCCAACGTCACAGACCGTGTTGAAGCTGTCTTTTAGCGAGGATCAGGGTCTCTCTAACGCGCCTCTCTCTGAGGAGCAGAATGTGTCAGAGTTGCCTACAAGGGATGATCAGAGCTTTCGAGAATGTTCTTACTCAGAGGAATCAAACATGAAGGAAACAGGTGAAATATCCACAGAAAATGAAACAGGCAGGTCTGAGGCAAACTCCTTTGATTGTTCTTCACACAATGATGAGGTGATGGAGATTTCAACGGAAGAGGAGTTTAGTTCTTGGAGATATCCTCTAGACGGCAAAGAAGAAGAGTCCATCTTAGCTGAACAGGAGGGGGACTTGAATTCATCCAGAGTGCAGAAAGATAAAGGTGGCAGTGCTCGAGATCGCAGTGAGCACTCTGACACAGAGCATGGTGAATGTGATTCGAGTAAAGTTTCTGCTGAGATCGCTGATTCATCTGAAATGACTGAAATTGAGAACATTGAGGGAGACATACTGTGGTCAGAGAGCTGTTCAGATGACCAGTCTAAAGAGAGTGTAGAGTCCTGTAATGGCTTTTATGATGGAGTAGGCAAAGAAGATATTTTTACAATAGACAAGAGCGACACAGAAGCGAGTACTCATGAAGAAGATGTAAGTCAACAGTCAATGGAGATCCAGACAGTTAGCGTAAAGGAAGAGGACATGGATCTGGAGGCAGACAGGACGGACCTGGGTAACAAAGTGAAACACACTCTGGCAGATACATGTCAGGCAGTTACAGTGAGAAAAAGAAATACTAAATATGTTTCAAAATTAGAGCTAGAGACTAAGATTGAATCATCTGACACGGATGGAAGTGATGGAGCTCACAGTTTGACCGAGGCCGAGGCGTCAGAAATCCTCTTGGAGACGGAGGAACTAGAACAAGCTGTAGTCGATGAGAAGCAGAGTGATGTAGAAGAAGCTCCAAAGGAAGAGGCAGGAGACGGCTCAAAGAAAGTCTCCTTTATCCTGGAGCCTGAGCTTATAAATGACTCAACCTGGTGTGAGACTAATGCCTGTGTGGAGTCCAGGGTAGAGACGAGTCTGTCAGGTAAGAAAAGTAAGACTATTTAGTTGAGGGCACCTTTGGAGTCATGGAACACCTGGGTGGAGTTTATGTTTTTTCTTAAAGGAAAATCACTTGTGGTGACCCACTGTGTTTTATTTATTTACATATGGAGCCTCAAGCACATGGTTATCTAGTATTGCACAAGTGCACTTGATAATTTCTTAGTTGCTTTTTTCATCCTCAGTTGTGTGAGACCTCATCATCAATCTACATCTCGTTTTGAAATAGTTTCCCTCATTTTTTTCAGGAAGTGAATGTCTGTGAATGTTTGTTTTAACAGATGCTGAACTGAGCTCTCACGATGAGACCAACACGGCTGAAATAATCGACCAGATGTTTGAGGAAGTGCTGGAATATGCTGAAAGGGTAGAAGAAGAGCGAGTGCATCATGAGGACACTGAGGGTCATGACAGTGGTATCGGAGCTTGCTCTGTAGAGAACATTAAGATGGACACAGAGTCCAAGAAGGATAAAAGTGAAGAAGAGGGGGAGGCCAAAGAAGAAGACGAGTTGGATGACAGCAAGATGCTTGAAAAAGAGGGAGACGACATGCTGACTTTCCCTCCCAGCTGCATCCTTTCTCCTCTCAGCAAGTCAGTAGAGGCAGTGGTCACCCCTCTGGTAAGAATCAATCTGAACTCTTTGCTGTTGATGCACAAGTTCCTTTTAGTTTATTTATGTGAATTTAGTCCTGGTAGGAAAGCTAGTTCATGCATGCATGTTCAAAACCATTTTGTCCTTTTGATTGTTTTGAATTTTTCACCAACAGCGACTGACAGTGAGCGAGGAGTCCAACCCTCCATCTCTTCTCCTGACTCCAGAAGAGGCCTCCACCCCTCCTGCTGAATCTGCTCCTCTGTACAGGTAATCAGAGCAGCAACGTATGAAAACTGTCAGTCTGTGTTATTTCAACAACATTGAGTCTCAATGTTGTATGTAAAAACATTTTTACCATTGAAATATCTAACTAGAATGTGGAATGTTATGAGTATTTCCAAATGCTTTATATACCAAGAGTATTTACATTTTTGGAGAGAAAAAGTGATTAGTCAATAAACCATTAAACTCCATAAAGGTTATCATGGATTTCAAGATGGAAAATATGTAAAAATCTGACTTTTTTTTTTATCAGTTTTGCTATACCTAAAACTATATATATATACATATATATATATATATCTCTATGCTGAATACAGAAACCTTGACACAATCTTTCTTTAAACTAAATAATTATACTTGTTCATGTAACAGTTTTCACATATAATTGCACACACAGGTATAATTGCTTCTTGTGATTTTATTTAATGGGAAATATATATATATATATATATATATATGTGTGTATATATATATGTCATTCCCCTGAAAAGGAATCTCTTCATAGCAAAAAATAATGAAACTTCTGGCTGTAGTAGTTTTTATTTTAAATGTATTCATGCAATTAATAATCTCTGTTGGTCAACCAAATGGTGATTGTTGTGGTTATATTTCAGACTATAATCTCCCTGTTTAGTCTGTCATGTGTCTGTAACATGATGATGGTTTGGTTTTTGACAGTATTGATGCCTACCGCACACAAAGACAGAGCAAGCCCTCCACCATTCAGAGTGTCACTCCAGGGGTTCAGGGACCAGCTCCAGAGAAGTCCCGACCTCAGCCCTCTGTCAGCAACAAGGAGAAAATCAAGGTGAGTGGATCTTTTAGAGATTCTATGGTCAGTATTCAGGTTGAAATCTTATAATGTATCCCCTCCTGCAAAATCCATCACCCTAGTGTACTGTCAACTGTACTGCTGAAAATATCCTCTTCTCGGTTTAATTAAATGTGTGTGTGTTAGTGTTAACTACCTTTGTTTTTGTCCAGGCTCTAAATGAAGAAGCAGGAAAGCTTCAGACGGTGATCGGCCAGACTCTCCAGGCTCTGAGCTGCTGTACTGACGAGGAGCATGGACGGGGCTCACTGGAGGAGGCTGAAGCTGAGAAACTACTGCTGGTCTCCTGTATGTGCATTTCTAGATTTTTGGTTGAACAGTTTATTCTCTTTGTAGCTCAGAGTATTCACACTGTTCAAGCTTTATTGTATTTATTTAGTTTATATCTTTTGCATTCAACATTAAGTTGATCAAACTACAGCAAAGTATAAAAAAAAAAGGTTTGGCAAACTCTCATGTTTATCAGTTTGTCTGATTTGGCTGCTCATTTCTCAGACTTTTTTTTTTTACAACAAACACTGATTAGATCCCACACGTGTCTCCATTTTTAAAGTTAGACTTACTGTTTGTTTGTTGAAACAATGCCAACAAAATTTTTCAGTGTTTCAAGTTACGTTTTTTTCTTTAACAATACAGAAATGATTGGTTTTAGTCTGCTAGTAGCGACATTTAGCAGCAGGTGAGTTTTCAGCACCCGAGCCCAAACAAATAGTCAGAACATAAAACAGCTTCATGTTGAAAATGATTTTAATGAACAAGTGTAGGTTTCTTTTAGAGAGGAGAAGACCTCTGCAGATGATTTAACTCTTTATAAATATATTTAAATAACGTGAACATTTAAAGAGTGAATTAAACATTGCGTTGGGCAGGGACATTGCTATATAAACTATAATAATGGTCTTTAACCGTCCCTCATATAGCTGTATATGGTGGCTGATCTTATCCTCTGCTCGATGGTGATGAGCTCCTGGACATGGTTTTTCTCACAATTTTTTGGCAACAGTGTGTTGTCTCGTAGCTACATTGTGTTAGCCGCTCAAAGCTGTCCTCAAAATCTCATCCCCCTCTCCTGTCCTGCCAGCTCCCACATGTATGCAGAAATATACTTATACTTAATAAGAATATACTACCTCTGCTGCCAGGTTATAGGCGGATCAACACAGTCTCCCTTTACCAACTTTGTTTCTTCTAAACACATCAGTAAGGCGGAATAAAGTCACTATGTTGTATTATAAATTCACCAGATTCCCCCCTTTAAAAGCGTGTGTAAAAGGGGTTTACAAAAACCTAGCAACCAGTTGCCAGATCAATGGCCCAAGTTGAAGTGCTTTTAATGTTTATTTATCTGCAGTTGACAAATCCAGCTCATTTTGTCTTTGATGGTGTTGACAGATAAATATCTTTCTTTTTCAGGTTAAGCTGGATAAATCAAAAGTCTCTCTGCCTTTTTTCCCTCTGTACTCACTCTAAATGTACCTGTGTGTTTCAGGTGAGAAGCGCTCTGCTTTACTGGTAGAAATGGCCAGACTGAGAGAGGAGAGGAACCTGGGTTCAGGAGAGGCAGCAGGAAAGGACAAGGAATACAATTCCCAGCAGCCCTGTAGAGGGACTGTGAGCATCTCAAACATCCAGCTGCCTCTCAAGGTGGAATTTGTCTGCTCTTCACTCAACCACACGGGTAGCCCTGCTAGTAAACAATTTTACTGTTATTATGAGCCTTTATTTTTTTATTGCCTTGTCTAGTGTTGTAGTGAAGACCACACTAACCAAGACCAGGACATACCCGAGACCAGGGTGCTCAGAGACCAAGACAAGACCAAGACATTTAGGGATCCAGACCGAGTCAAGACCAAGTCATAAATATCACTAAAAAAATCATTGTATTGTGTGCAGCGGGCCTGTCACTCACTTAGACCGTATTACCGGAAAGGTTGCTGCCATAACCGGGGGATAAAAATCTAATTATCAGTGAATTTAAATGATTTGTTCTTTTAGTAAGGGGTTTCCTTCTAATCACAGTAATGACTTGGAAAAATAGCTAATATCAGTGGAGGTCTTGATTCAAAATCCGGAGTCCCTCCAGTCTGAGAGTGAGACAAGACTCGCTGATGCTTTTGATTACCAGACGAGACCGAGACCCTCAAAAAGTGGTCTCGAGACCAAGACCGATTTTGAGTACTACAACACTAGCCTAATCTAACTCATTATATATCTTGTGACTTCAATTAAAGACGTTACAGCTATGGAATTCTGGGTTTCATTAACACAAATGTAGTGGCTTATATCCACATGAATTGATTTGTTTGTGTACTCATTTAGGTCGACCAAGTCACTATTTCTTCATCCTGATCCGCTATGGGCCCTGCAACATCGTCGCCACCCCACTGGCCACAGCTGCTGATGCTAAGAACGGAGACACCATCTCCTTCCCTACTTCTGTCACTCTGTAAGCTGCACTTCATCTGCTGGTTTGGGACTTCATGTGATAAGTCTTTTGTTTGCTTCTGTTTTGGCTCTCTATAGCCGTTGTCACATATGCACTCTGGATAATATCTAGATAATTACAGGAGGACTGCTCGGGGGGGGGGGGGGATTCTCCCGACCTAGCCGTTCACATATGCTCCTCACAGCGGGGGACTTTCCCTGTCAGAGGGGAGGGGGGTCGGGGGATTTCCTGAGGTAAGACATGATGTTAAAAAAAAAAAAAAAACGCGGAAGTAGCAGCCGAAGCAACATAGTGCACTACACAACGCTATAATGAGAATATTTGTCTTTATATCAATACTATGTGTAATCCAACAGAATGACAACATCCACAAAAGAGAGGAGAACAACATACTGACGAACAGAAAACATAATGCAGCCGTTTGATTACGTGCACGGAGAAATTGGTGATTGCGTGCAGACACTATATGCACCGTGCGGCAGTCACTGTATATAAACGTCACTGGTGTCCCATTGGCTCGAGGTGAATCCCCCGGAGAAGATGCTGCTGCGTTCTCACGTCAGCTCACTCGGACTTTCTGCAGATAAAATTCTAGGGGTCCGGCTGAAAAATTTGACTGTTTGCGTTCACGTATACCCTAAAGTCCCTCCGGAAAGCCTAATCTCCGGAGTTTTTCAGGAGATTTCAGTATTTGTGAAAAGGGTTTATCTGAGGAGCTGAAGTGTGTCACCTTCACAGACATTGCTGCTTCCATCTGTTGTGTTACTGTGATCATGTTGGTGTGTGGGTCACGACTGATTCATGGTCACATTCATAAAACTTAATCCAAATGATCTCACTTTTTTGTGACTTTGGATCCTTTTGCAGCAATTCATGTTGAGGTCTAAAAATATGAAGATTTTTTTTTTTTTTTTTTACTGTATTCTTTGTCTCTTGTTGTTTCAGAAAGGACATTCGCTCTTCCTTTGAGATTGATGTTGAAGTCTACAGCCTGGTGAGACAACAATATTTAAATGCAGTTCTTTTTTTTTCTTGTTAATCAAAATCATGTTTATTGTAATAGTTTGTAAATAAAAATCCTGTTGTATTGGGCTGCAACTTCAACAAATTTAGTACCCCAGTATGAGAGTTAGCTTTACTAAGCTAGCATGAAACTTATTATAACATCTACATGCATATAACCCTCAGCAAAGTGTTGAGTTGTCATGAGCCTTTTTGGTGTTGTAGGGTCCAACATAACAAAACATGAATCATTGAAAGTGTGTCCAACTTATGTAAATGATGACAAATTGATTTTTTTTTTTGTAAGATAGGTCAAGGATTCATGCATGAAGTACTGAACTGTCAGAGAGTTTGCCTTTAAAAGGCACCTTTAGCTTACACACCAGGCTGGAGCTGGTGTTGTGTTGTTTGAGTGTGGACATCATTTGGATGAGCATATTTCAAGTCATATGTAAGGATGCACATAATAATGCAATTTAACACAAGCACATCTTTTTACAACCTTTTTGCTGCTTAATAGAAGGAACACCTTACAAGATTATGACACTGAAGTTCATGACCATTATACCCCTTAACTAGAACACACAGTGATCAGTTCACTATGGGAGCCCAAGCAGGCCATCTTATTTCTCACACAAATACTCAAACATTGTTAGCAGTGGCAGCTGGTAAAATGACACATCTGTGTGATACAAATATATATATATATATATATATATATATATATATATATAAAAAAAAACATGTTTAGTCTCCAAGAATCTCTCCAGCTGTTACCTCTTCACTTGTCTATGCTCGTTCCTGCTATTCTCTCTCTCTCTCTCTCTCTCACACACACACACACACACACACACACACACACACACGACATATTTCTCTGTCTTCAGCAGAAATGGTGGTACAGTTATTTTCTCAAGGACAACTCAACTGGCAAAAGTATGTTTGTAAATTAGTGTCTCTGTCTGTAACTTTGTGTTTTTGCTGCTGACTGTCTTGGTCATACGTCTCTTGAAAAAGAGGTTCTTAATCTCAATGGGACAAACTTGGTTAAATAAAATAAGAATAAAAGGGCCAAGGATTAAATATCTGATTGTTCAGTTAGTGGATGACCTGATCCAACCCAGCAGCCACAGTTGCAAGTGCAGCAGCTGCAAGGAAGCCTCAAAGGGAATCTAGACTAGAGAACGATGTGAGTCGAGTACGATGTGAGTCGAGTACGTGGTCCATGATATCAGTTGATAAATTAAGAAGCATAAAAAGTTGGTAGCTCTACTATAGAGCATTTTTAAAAGGTGGCTATACCATGCCATCATGTTGAGCTGTAAAAAGTATTCAAATGTTAGATCTGGTGTAATTTTGGGATTATTAATTTGCCTCTTTTGTGCCATGTAGTCCCACACTTCAGGTAATAACTGCACCGTGGACCGGACCACCACCAAGTCACGGGTAAGTGCAGTGAGTGACTCAATAAGGCTGTCATGTACTTATCAACAACAGCACAAATAATCTATCTAATCTCTTTACATCTTCAGGTCACACCAAGAAAGATTCTGAATACAATCACAGTGAGTCACATGTTTGTATTTTATAGCCCAAATGTTTTTCTCTCATCACTAAAACAAGCCTTGACATTATCTTCTCTTCCCCACACAGAGATCTGGTAACAGTCTGACAAGTAAGGTTGATCATTAAAAGGATACATAAATTATAATCTTTCGGTCTACAAAAAGTTGAATCATGTCATTTTTGCTGTTCTGTTCTGTAATCAATCGCTGCACAACCACTTGTCATGACGGTCATGAATATTCCTGACTCATGTTTGCAGTGAGTTCCTTTTTGTGCTTCTTTGTGTTTCAGCTGCTGCTCTTCCTGCTCTCAACACCCGTCGCTCCAGTAACTTTTGTCTGGTTGGCTCTCATAAGGTCACCTTGGCCTCACTGGGACACAGCAAGTTCCCTCTTGATAAGGTAAAGCATCTATAATGACATATATGTGGACAGCACCCCTCTGGAATTAAAGATTTAGGAACACATCACGTCAGGGCTGTTTTACTGTAGACTGGAGAATTTGATCTATTGCATTAAGGATTGGATCCCGCAAGTATAAAGTAGAAGTTTAGTAGATGTTTTTACAAGTTTAGATATTTTTGTGGAGATTTTTTTAAATGTTAAAGACATAAATAAATGGATGCATATGCACATCATCTGTCACCAGGTGTTGCACTTCTCTGCATTTCATTTCTGACCTACAGTGTGACAGGTGTCACTGTACACCCCCCTTTTACACCCTCATTGTTCTGTTAGTTGTTTGTACACATGGTTGGGCTCTCTGGTGATGAAACATCTCCCCCTCCCCCTCCCCTGTCTCTCTTGCTTCTTTCGCTCAGATGAAACTTGAAGGCAAAATCAGGAGGCTGCTGGGAGATGAATTTCAGGAAAAGGTTTCACTGTTGACACAACACTTTCATCCTTTCACCTCTCTGTGTTCTCTCTGCTAGAACTAACCAATCCTTCAACAGTCATACATGTTAACCTCCGCCTCAGTATGATCGAATGAATCATCGGGCGAATGAATTCAAACTCTTTCCTGCCTGATCGCAGAAACCTAATACAAAAATCTTTATTTTAGGTTTTTTGACTCCATAACATTAACAGTGTATCCCCTCCTTCCTCCCTCTGAACTGCAGGTGCCCTTTCTCTCTCCTCTAGAGGGCAACATCTACCTGCGGCTGGACAGCGAAAGTCACTCTAATGTGCAGCACCAAGACTTCCTGGTCAGTAATGAGTGATGGCATATTTTTAAAGACCCTGCAAATATTTCAGTCTTGACAAGTCTTTTTGTGCCACACTGGCTTACATCAGAAAAGGGGAACTCCAGTAGTTTTAAGCCTCAGCCCAGTTTTTCTTTTTTGGGGGTTTCTGAATAGCTTATCGGGGGGGGGGGGGGATTGGACTAGATCCAAGAGTTTCACTCGGATTGTTATTCCAAGTGTGTGAGAGTAAGAGTAAGGAAAAAGAGAGACCTTTTTAAAAGGGTTGGAGGCTTTTCTTGAAGAAAGAGCCACTGAAGTACATCAGCAGAAACATGAATTTGAACTCAAACACTAGACTTCCTGTCTACAGCCACCTTGACTAGTTAGATTTTTGTATTATTACTGTGTGTACACAATGATTCTGACTGATCCAAACTATGTTTTTGGAGTAATTAATTCAGTTAGTCCCTACACTGATGTCTTGTGTGGTATAATCAACCCCCTTCAAATTTGAGACAAATAAACAAACAAATCAAAACACCACATTAACAAATACCAATCAGGGCTGCGAGGTAAAATTTCCATTGGGTAAAAGACTTTGAAAGGAGTGATAACGGCTGTTTCTGTTTTGACTAGAAGGTCTTTCTCTGTAGCCGTCCTGCCTAATGTGGCCAGACACTTAAAATAACAATAACGTGTTATTACCGATATACTGTATGTTGCTCCTTTCTTTACTCCATCTGAGGAGACTTTAGTTTTAAATCCTGAAAACAGATTTTTCTTCATGAAGCTGCATTTCACGCTTCTCTTATTTTGTGATTCTTGTCCTCAGACGATGTTTGAGTTGATTAGTGGATATGGAGTGTGGCATCGCAGATACTTTGTTCTTAAGGGATGTGACATGTCCTACTGGAACCACCCCAATGACAGAGAAACAAAGGTACGGCACGGATCTGCAAACAAAGTCATCAAGTCACTTTATGGTAGCTTTTGTCTGATATCTTTTCTTTCTTTTTTTCATCTCAGGGAGCAGAGGGAAACATCTCTCTGTCAAACTTCAACAATCACAGCCTCAAGCCTGTCAAGAGGGACTCGTGTGCTCGACCTTTCACCTTTGAGCTGGTGAGCAACGTGCCACAGCAGCAACAGGACAACAGCCAGGAGGCGTTGGCCAAGTAAGATTGAATACACTCAAACTCTAGTTGGATTTGATCCTGAAGTAGAAAACACCTTTGCACATCCATTTCATAGGACAGGTGTGAAGGAGAGAAATGTGTCCATCAAACACTTAAAGGGATACTTCACCCGTTGAAACATGAATCTGTATTGACATTGGGTCATATATGTAGTAGTAGCTTCAGTGGTCGAAAATATGAGGAACTAGCATTGTAGTTTCACCCCGCTAACCACAAAAGCCGCCGATGACCCAAAATGACGATTTTTGCATCATCAGCAGCTCCTTTTTTAGAAAAAGAAAGATTTCCCACCAAACATTTGATGAAGGTCTAGTACTGAAACGTTGCCAGTACAATAAATGTTTGTTGCAAGTTAGACGGTTTGCAGGATTTGATCCTAAAGGGGAAATTCCTGTTTTTAAACCTGGGACTTATTTCTCACTCGTATTTTGGTATACAGTAGGTGACTAAAGGGTTCCAAACATTTTGGGATTACGTCGTCTAATTTTTACCACTGACGTCTCTGATTGTCAGTCTAAGTTTCTGACAACATTAAAGCACAGCACAGATGTTTCTTTCAGACCACAGGGGACTGTTGGAAAAGGGGTTTCATATGTCCTCTTTAACATAATAGTTATTATAACAGGCTAAACAAAGGTAACAATCTGCAGAGCCTTTCCAACACTTCTAATGACCACAATAACAACCTGATTGGACTTGTTGTTGTTTTTCTTCAGGTGCTGGTTTTCTGCCGACACGAAACAGGAGAGATTGGACTGGATGGAGAAACTTAACCAGGTTCTGCTGGACTTTCACACTTGGAATCGAACATCAGCATGCCAAACACAAAGTCAGGAGTTAAACACCTCCATCAGTGGGATCCTGAGGGAGAGCATACTGTAACTACACCCCGAACCAACACTTTGAAAACAACAGCAGCCGGTCTATGGCACAGAAATGGGCTGATATTAGAGATGACATAATGGATCTCAGAGCTGCTGGTGATAAACTTCTTTAAAGGGTTAAAACTGATTTTGGCAAATGAAGAGAAAACACATAGTGTGTCTTTGGTTGATTTATCTTTGGAGGTATCTATTTGATATACAGTTTATTTCTTTTAATCTGAATCCAATCCAGTATAACAGTTGGTTTTTACTATAATTTGCAGTTTATCTTTGAATATTTTTAGTTATTTTTCTTATCATGATTATGTGGGAATCAGGTTTTTATTTGGACTTATTTTCCCGGGCATTCAGCTGCTCAGCTTTCGTTTGCAATATAATTTGCTCACTTTCAGTTGCTGAGGTGAAAAACTCTTTTAGTTATATATTTGTGAAATGTACACAGATGTAGGGTCATATTTTATTTGTTCTATCATTTAAACTGGAAGGATAATCTAATTTGTATAGATCCACTAATGAATATTGAATGTGAAGGAAATCTCTAACTAATAAAATAGTCTGGAGTGAGAATGTATTAATGGCAGGAACACACTACAATCTAAAATCACAATAGAGAAGGATTCATAGTTAGTGTTGGAATGGGAGCTTTTGTTTTACACCTTATCTGCTTCTGTTATGAGACGATACCTGTTTGATCTTTGGCTGAAATGTCTTCAATGTGCTTGAACAACATCTGTACTTTAGAAACATTCAGGCAACATCTGAATCTGTCCTTCTTGACTTCACAACATGTTGTGCCTTGAGGGGCTGATGCCTTCTTTAGTAGCTTGAAGTGCTTTTCTACAGTACTGAATTCTTGTTCCTGCACTTAAACCAAAGCATCTGCAAACATATTGTGATAATTATTTTATGTTTTATGATGGATGAGAAAACTGGTTTGGGTAAAAGAGGGGAGTGAAGTGGTGCTGCTATAAAGCCTAATGTCAATACTGTCTGACGTCCTGTTCTTTTTCTATGTGTTTCCATCTTTCAGTCTGTCACTCTGTTGTTCATGTAAACTCATTCTATGCACCTAAATGAAGGTAACGAATAAATAAATAGATTGAAATGGCTACACATGTTTCAAGTTTTCATTAATTGACTTATACAGCTACTGGTTTAACATGCAAATGCTGGCACAAACGGACAAGGTGCTGTTAAATGAATACTTTTGTGTAACATTGAACGTCGTCTGCTTAGCTGTGATGCTCAGCTCCATGTGCTGATAATGCTAAGACTGCTGGACAAACTACAGTACGATATCATTTCTCACTAACTCCGAGCATTTCTTTTGGTGTTTTATGGGCTGGGAATCTTTGGGTGTCTTACGATTTAATTCAGAACGTATTTTTGATTCAAAACGATTCATGATTCAAAGTCTATTTTTGAATTTGTACTTCAGGATCTACTCCAGTCATCTGATACTGGCTGGATTTCTTGTTGCTCCATTTGGCATTCAACTGAGTTAAAGAGCTAGCCTTAGCACTTAGCAGGGAGTGACTGATAAGCCAAAAAAACCCGATTATGAATCTATTTAAAATCTCAGAAGATAAGAATCTCGATTTTTACAGAAATAGATTTTTTTCCCCCAACTCTAGTGTGTTATATGTTTTGTAAAACAAGGTTTAATACCAGTACACAACAGATGTCCAAGAAAAAAATCCATTGAGAGGGTTGAAATACTTCCAATTTGCTTTTACTACACCTCATATTTAGACCTATACATTCACCAGGGGTACCGTAGATCTGCTATACATACTTAGCCTGAGAAAGCCTGGCAGGAAGGCGGCTCAGGTTAGGAATGTCATCCAGGAAGTGGTCTAGAATTAGACTTCCTGTTCGTCCCATAGCTCCTTTGGGTGGAGGCACCGCCGCGTTTGTTGTGGAGCTTAAGGTGATGACAAATATGAGGGGAGGGGACAGCACTTGATTCTGCCTTCAGGACACAAATACAGCTGTGTTCAATCAGCTAAAGCCAGATGTTGCCATATTCTCTTAACCTCTGGGTGCTTGGGTTGGTACAGAAACATGAGTTTTAATGGCAGTCATTTTTATTAAGATTACACCCAATAGAAACTTGTTCTTATATATAGTTAATATTAAGATTATGCAGATCCCTCCGCTTAAACTCATCACATCATGGTATTTCTCTAGTCTCTTATGGATCCTTTGTTGGAAACAGTGACTTGTAAAAACTACTCTTGAATATTCAGTTCGCCTTTTTAAAAAAAGGGGCCTTTTGTGTTTACACATTGAAACTCAACTTTTGCTGCTTGACTTAAGGCAGTAGGGAATGTTACGTAATTATCAATAGCATCAGAAGAGGAGCTATGTGTACTAGCCAATTAGAGACAGAGTAGGGCGAGGCATTCCAGCACCATCACATGGGGGGGGGTTGCAGCATATTACTGACTATTGTGAATGAGAGGATTAGGAAGTGGGTAATGGAGACTCCAATATAAGTGGGCGTACTCTATATCTGCATATAACCCTGCACTGCACCACTGGTCTTAATGTAGTAAACATGATAATCTCATTGGTGGCCATACAGCCCTTCAGCAGGTCACCATCATCTATATTTCATATGACAGAGAGCAGTAGTTGGTGGAATATCTTGCTATGGATGAAATACTGAACAAAAACAACTGAAGAGTCGTTAATGTGAATGTTTCTGGTTCATCTCTTACTCTGATTTCCTCCAGCAGGACAGCTGTGCAGTGAAGATCAGGTTGTTGGATGCACAGCAGAGGGAGAGACTGAGCAGCCAGAAACACATACAGGAAGAAGCTTGACTGCAGAGGGTCTCGCTGTCAGTGTGTGAAGACAAGAGAACAGCAGGTTAGTGGCCTTGTTCCCCACAGTGATGTCGTCCCACCCTGCAGGAATACATTTTGCACAACATCCTCATGTGTCAACATCTTTTCTATTCCTTATAAGGTCCTGGGGGAACATTTCTCCTGTGTGGCCAACATACAAGATATGATACTGAGGAGGGTGGCCTTGTCAGTGTGGCTAACAATGGCAACTGCTTTGACACAGAAACAGTACCAGTCTGGATATTCTTGTTTGTTTCTAGGTAACTTTTGAAAAAAAAAACTCATCTTGTCACTTGAAAAGAGAAAGGAAGTATAAAAGATCAGAGAGTGAGAGAGGAGCTTTATTTATTTAACATATTTATTTGAGCCTTTCTTACACAGTTGGATTAAATCCTGAGTGTCCCCTTTTGGTTAAAGCTGTTTTTAATAATAAAAAAAATAAACGTGGTAAATAACTAGTTTCAAATCTGTCAAACACAAAACAGCTATTTATCACCCCGTCTGCAGGATGGATTTTTCTCTGCTCTTAGTGTTGTTTCAGCACCTGCAAGAACAAACTAAAATATAAATGAAAATAAACTGGCATCAAATTCAAATAGGTACAATGTTTTTGAAAAACAAGAACTTATATCAGTTTAAAAACTGGAAAATCTTTGTCTTTACACTGTTTTGATTCAATATATGTCAAAAACATTAGCACATTAAATAGGTTGATATGATTGATGTTTTGCATGTCATCAACTTTTTTTGGCAGGATTAGGGTAAAGTTCTGTTTTCTATGAAAAGCCTCTACGCTAAGTTAGAAGTTCATTGAGGAACATAGTGGAGCATTTTTGCAGCGTAAGACATGAATATTTTTCTCAGGCAGAACAACACAGAGCTAAAAGAGGGGACGTTTTGGACAGATACTTCACACTTTTTTCAGAAATTTCAACTGGAGGATAATGTTGCTCCATATCTGCTGGATGTGTATGCTTGCAGATTTGAACATAACAACTTATTAGATGATGATACAGAATAGACCTGAAAAAGAAAAAGGTCAAACGTCAAAGAACTTGCAGCCGCGGAAGGTAAATGTTGTCTGTGTCTGTATGAGAGGACATAACTCTCCTGACCAGCAGGGGGCTGTAATGTGCAGACTTTTCTTTACTGTCAAAGGGAAATCAGAAGGACTTGAATGTGACAACAATAGTGGCAGAGTTGGTTTTTTTTCCATTGAGTAAACCTGATGTTTCAATCTGACAAAAATAATTCAAGCTCAGCCCCTTGCATCCCCCAAACAACCCATTCTCAAGGAAGTCAGTGCTCCCTAACAAAAAAGAAATGAAATTGCATGGCAAAGGGCAGGATTAAGAGATGAGTATCCCTTTGGGATATCATGTTTGTGCAGGCTCTAGTCTGCAGGCCTTTTTGGCACACTCCTTGACTTATTCAAGAGGTCCGGGAAGCTTGGAGGCGTAAACAGGGTGGCCGGCCAGCGGACTTGACTGACTGCAAATAAACAAACTTCCTGTGTGGTAGTAGCTGGTCAAACAGCTGCAGAGGATCAGTGGAGGGTCAATAACACGGTCTGTTTTCGTTTCGCTGGAAAAACCCAACACATATTGTTCTGCAAAAACAATAGAGCCCCAAGATTTACCTACCGGCTATTAAAAGGTTGGTGACTGACTAATGAAGCATAAAGACCACTGTCTGGCTGAAATCTTTCACCTGTAAAGATCCTTCCACTGACTGAACAACAGTCATGGACTCCATTAGTGTCTTTGTTCCAACGTATTTCTGGCTGATGACTTATGCATTATACATCATTTCTTCCTGTACATGAGTTTAAATGGTTTCCATTTACCAGTCAAGGAGACTCTCAGACTCCCAAGAGTTTCAGTTTTTGCTGAAAACCAGGTCCTCTAAACCCCTACTGTCCTTCACCCTCACCCCTCTGTCATTAGGATACTTTTTTTCTGGTTCCTTCTTGCCATCACTCTCTCTGGTTTACTCTTTGTGCTTATTTCTTTAATATATTTTTGTATAAGTATACCTGAAGATGAAAATGTGTTCAATTTAGTCTGTTTGAGTTCTTTGGAGTCTAGCTTTAGTCACCACCCTGACTCATGTTCATGTTATATACGTTTAGGTGAGAGTTTTTTTCATCCTTGGACAGAACCAGACTAGTTGTTCCCTGCCTTAATTTGTGGCATACTGCTATCAATATTCTCATCTAACTCGAAGCCAGTAAAGCTAGTGACATCACTTCCCAAAATGTTGCATTATGGCTCTATAAACCTCAAAGATTTAAGTAGATAAAGCAGTTCAGTTTTGATGTTGTAAATAGAATTGAAAGAAAACATGGTCCACTTGTAGCTTCTACTTGCATCACATGGACTCAAAGAGTAGGTGGAGTTAGCACAGTTGTCATGGAGATGGATCTGCTGGTGAAGACGGTGTTGCTAAAGGGTTCGGAAACAGAAAGCTGGATTGAATATTATTCTCTCTTTCTATTTTCTCAACAAGCCCTTGAATGCAGCCTGCTTCCTTATACCCTCCCTATCCCTGCCCCTCCCCCCCCCTCACCCTCCTCTCTCCAGCATTATTATCTTCCTCCTCCAACCAACCCCCCCCCCCCCCCCCCCTGCCCAGCTCCCTCCCTTTCCTGCCGGCCTCTCAGCAGAGGATGTGTCTGGGAGAGAGGGTGTGTGTGAGGGTGAAAGAGGAAAGCCGTCAGTAGAATGGATATGTGCCCTGTCTCCTCCACCCTTTCTTCTCCTTCTTCTTCTTCTTCTCCTCCTCCACTGTGTCATCTGTGTCTGTCTTCACCGCTCTGTGGCAGCATTGCACCCTGGGTACCCTCAGTGCCAGCCCTCGGGGACAAGGAGACTCTGCAGCTGAAAACTGACCTTCAATGTCAGCGGGGAATCAGAAGAGTTTTGGGGACAAACCAGAAGGTAACAGGACACACATACTGAACACACATGCACAGACACACACTGTTTGGCTGTTGACAACAATGCTGCATGCCCACACCCACATATCTAAAAACCTATTAGAAGGAAGAGACAAAACAAAGTGCTTCATGGCTACAGTGTTACAGTATTGATTGAACTCTTGAAAACTAGTCTTTACAGGATTAAGGTGAGATTGATATATTGGTTTTGGTGTCAGCACTGGCCTTTGATTACTTATTGAACATCTGCCAGTCCGTGTCAAACATCCTCAGTGTGATGAGGACTCCTCCCTGAATACATTAAGCTGTAATCCTGCAAAAACAGAAAACACATTTGTTTTTCAAGAAATAACAGCAGTCACTGTTCATCAGGTTGTTTGAATTTTAAGTTTAGATGGCACTTTCAGAAAGTTGTGAAAGCTGTTTATCCCAGAGGTCCCTTTACATTTTGCACACTTTTTTGGTGTAGACCTTGAGGATGTAGTGCAAAGACAAAAATCTGTAGCTTGAGTTGCATACAAAGTGGGCATCAACTGATGGAAAAATAACAACCACTAAATTAACCATGTGTAAAGAAATTCTCAACTGTTGCTGCTAACATGACACTTAAAGTAAGAATCTCAAAGATTTTCAGTTTTGTGAATGTCTGAAAAGTCCTTTTCTGGATTTATCAACATCATTTTTGATTAAGTATATTGTCCACTGATGAAAGCCCTTTCATTCTCAGCATTCGACTACATTTAACAATCAGAGAGCTCACTCACCCAGTCTCTGGTTGGAGAGCATTCAGTAGATAAACAACACAAACCCCAGTCACTTACATTTTGTAGTGTTCCTATAGCTACAGCTGTCTTCTTTAATGGAAAAGCCAGCAACACACCTGCCTGTGATGCAAGAGCTGCCAGGAATAAATGAATATACAACAAATGCTGAAAGTACTTGAAAGCAACATACAGAGAGAGCAGACATCTTCAATGGTAAATGGACTTGTGCTTGTATAGCGCTTTTCTAGCCTTCTGACTACTCAAAGTGCTTTGACACCGCAGGTCACACCTACACATTCACACACTGATGGCAGAGGCTGCTATGCAAAGTGACTATCTGAAGTAACTAATCTCATTCATACATTGCTGACAAAGCAGTGGGAGGAAATTGGGGTTCAGTGTCTTGCCCAAGAACAAGTGGGACATGTTGGACATGTAGCTGCAGGAGCTGGGGATTGAACCCCCAACCTTCATGTTGAGAGACTACCGACTGTACCAACTGAGCCACAGCTGCCCATTACATACCCATATGTCAGTTTCAACAAGAGTAAGCTAACATGCTAAAACTGGATCCTAGGTTATTTGCATGGCAAGTAAGAACAATAAATTGCACTTCAGTTTATGCTATTTGTTAGTGCTAGCAGGTTTACGCTAACAAGCTAAAGCTGGAGCACAGACTGCTTTTACTGCCTGTTGGGTACAATAAATGACACAACAAGACGTTATTTGTCTGATATTTGCATTTCAAAAAATCCAAAAGGTACCAACAGCAGCAGCACAGTTCAAAGTGAAGTCCAGTGAAAGAGCTAGCTTAGTTGACACCGTACATACAGCAAGCAGCACCCCATCCCTTAAATGCAAAAGTCAAGTCAAGTAGACTATATTTAATAAGCTCATTTAACACATCTTACGTTGACCAAAGTATTACACAACCAAGAGAAACAATATAAAATTGAAATATAATCCTTACAAAAGACCAAGAGCGTCCATAAACAAAGATACTGCATAAAATGAATCTTAAGAATAAATCAACAGCAAAGATTTCAAACCAGAAACAGAATAATTAAAACAGATTAGCTGTACATTAAAAATAGGAAATAAATAAATACATAAGAAGTCAACTTGAATTGAATACCATTGTCAAAACATTAATCCTGAACCAAATTTATATAGAGTTAAATAGAATTTCATACACAAATAAAGAAATAACCTATAAAGAGCAAACTCCTTATCATTGCAAACTTCTTTAATTCTGCTGTCAAGATGAGCACTTTAACATGGGGCCTAATGAGAGATTACTCGCTTTTTGATCAAGCCTCAAGTGGCCACCAGAGGAACTGCAGTTTTTGATATTGCTGTGTTAGCTTCATTGTTAAGCAACTTTAAGTTATAAACTAATATGATTCTTCATAATGTATTAGAGATAAGTCTGTTATTATCTACGGCATGTCTTCATGGCCACAGGGTCCTCTGGATTTCATCTACCATCATGCCATCACAGCAGCATTATAACGGTCTAAACAGTTAGTAGCTGCTTTATTGTCCTCTGTGGAGTTGTGTTTATCTCCGTGCTGTTGCAGCAGCAGCTTACAGAACACTCATCACTTTCCTGAGTGCGAGCTCTATGCTTTTATTGTTTTGCAGAGTTGCTGATGATGACGTTTTAGGGCTTCAGGTTTAGGCTTGGTAGGCGATAGCAGAGTGTCCCATGACCTCCTCTGAGAGAGAGATAAAGCCTTGTTTGTGTAACTCAGACAAACATTTACACACACACACACACACAAATACATAGTTGTAAATAACTAACTCACATGAGCCTCTTAATGAAAAAACCTGAACTTTTAGTGGCACAAATGTGCCCTGATATGTGATCTAATGACTAGAATCATCTATGCTTCAAAAAACAGAAAGGCTACTTTCTGTTGGTGACCTAACACAGCACATAGCTCTCTGCCTGAGTCACTAACCACTTCATTATTCACTTAAACCCAATTAAGTTAACTCAAATGGAAGAATTCTCACGTGATGGCTGCCTGTCTATCTGACTCACACAAAATATGAGAGATAACCTGCTCATCTGTCCGACACCAGAGACTCAGTTCTCCCTGCTATAAAAATAACCTTTCCATTAAGTTGCAGAGAAATGTCTGAGTCAGAGTGCACGGCATATCCTATTCCTTAAGCATCAATAATGCTGCTGCTCAGCATGCTCAATATGGTGTTTCTTTATGGCTAAAACGGTGGGTAACTAAACAGTCAAATGGAAAATATAGAAGAGGAGGTAAGGTGGCCGTGAGAGCTCAGCATGATGCAATGTAAAAACATCTTCATTCATGCATAGCTTGTCTTTGCAGTACATCCTCTAGGTCTACATGCATAGTTTAAAAAAAATTGATGACTTTCAAAAAATATTCTGTTTTGTTGTCCATCTACTCTTGTGTTGTCGTCCTTTGGTTGTGTTGACGGTATTTACTTGTGTTGTCTAAACTTGGCAAGGTCCATATTTAACAGTTGTCTGTATTTGGTGATGTTGCTGGTTTTTGGCATCATTGTCGCCATTTATTTGTGTTGTCTGTATTTGGTCGTGCTCTGGTTTTGTTGTACTATTTGGATGAATTGTACGTTTTTTAGCTGTGTTGTTTAGTTGATATTCTGTTGTTTTGTCTGTATTTGGTTGCATTTTTGGTATTTCACTGTGTTGTCAACATGTGACTTGCTGCTCCTCCTTACCTAAACTCTATCATCCAGGTCATTCAGGACATTCCTCCCGCCCATGAAGCTCTGCCTATGAAAGGCGTCTAATCCAACCCTCACAACAGGGCCCTAAGTCTCTAACCACGCTTGTCCTCTGTGCCCCCCCCCCCCCCCCCCCAGTGGTGGAACGAACTACCAAACTCCTTTCGATCTGCAGAGTCCCTTTAAGAAAAGCTAAAGACCCAGCTCTTTCATGAACACTTACCAATTCATAATATTGATGATGACGATAATGATTTGATGATGTTGATGGTCTTGTTTGATAATGACAATGACAATATTTAGGATGGTTTTGATGCTGATCAGAACTCTCAAGAGCAGCTGTTGATGTTGTGCATTGCCAGTCAGAACCTGTGTCCAATCAGACTTAAAGCTGTTTGTTTGCACCTACTGATGTTGTTTCCTCTTCTCCAGATTCTTGCTTGGGTTGTACTTATTCTCTGATGTACGTCGCTTTGGATTAAAGCGTCCACTAAGTGAACTGTAGAATTGCAGAATGTGGTTGTTTCTGGTGTTAGTATTTGGTTGTGTTGTCAGTATTTGGTTGTGTTGTCAGTATTTGATGTGGTTGTCTGTATTTGTTCTGTAGTGGTATTTGGTTGTGTTGTTATTTATGTTTCATTGTTTTGATTGATCATATTTTTGCTGGTTGTCTGTAACTGGATGTTTACAGGTATTTGTTTGTTGAATCTAGTTGCTTTGTCTGTATTGGTCTATGAGTTTTAGTTGTGTTGTCGGTAATTGGATGTTTTTTAAGACTTTGTTTGTTTGTTTGTGTTCTTTTGTTTTGGTTCGTATTAGTTGTTGAATTTGTGTGGAGATGCTCTGATGCATTTATTTCCTTTCCCATACCAATTTCAACACCTGAATACATACAGAACAATACTAAGAACCAATGCAAAACCAGCGTGAGACTTATGCTGAATTCGAACTGCAAGCCTTCATGCTCAGTTCGGATTTATTTTGCTTAGGTCTGATTTATTGTTTTCCTTTTAAATGTGACATGTATCAAACTTCTGTGGGGATCAACATAATGAAAGTGGCCCCTTTTGGCTGCAATGTGAATGCTAACTATTAAACCCATACATAACGGTATGTGATGTGATTGCTATCCATTTTTAATTGCATGGCTCATACTGTATGGTGTATTTTTTATGTAGTTTGACATTCACAACAAAAAAACAGTAAAACAAGCCACTTTCAGTAAAATGACACCTCATGATTGCCTCAAGATCCTTCATGGTTTCTCTTTTTTCTTCCAGACAGGGTGTCAGTGGTTGAGATATGGCCAGAAGTGGCAAGGGCGGAGTGTTTGGCCCGAGGTGCTGCCTTGAAGTGGGCTTCAGGGGTTTTCTGCCGACCTGAGCATCTGGAGCGCCTGAGCCAGTACAGGAAGAGAGAGAGTCAGAGGACCACCTCCATACACACCAGACTAAAGGTGACATCAAAGACACACACAAACCCAGATATTCGTTCATGAAATTGTTGCTATAAGTCTACCATGGTACAAAAGAGTAATCACTCTGTCCCTAACCTTCCAGTCCATGGTCCAGTCGTACCTGGAGGGGGTAGGTTGGGGTCTGGAGCAGCTCAGGGAGGCCAGGACGGAGCTTAAGGAGGTGTCACACACTTTAAAGAAAGCTGGACTGGAGTCCAATGGAAACTCAGAGGGGGTGAAGTCTCTGGAGAGGCTGAGAGAAGTGTCCGTCAATCACAGTCAGCTCCTCTCTGCCGTCAGCAACCTGCCACGACTTTACTCTGGTGAGACGATGCTTTGTGAGCAGACAGGCCTGAAGGCAAATCATTCCATTCACAGAAATAAGTAAAAATGTGAGCAATCCTGCCTATGGGTACACTTGTCTCCATTTGGCATTGTTTTGCTCTTCTCTTAAACCTGGATTTATCTTTAGCAAAGAGCATCCCTCTACAAGCCATGCTAGACATGGGATGATTAAAATAGAAACTGGTCGTGAAATGCAGTTATAAATGTTCCCGCAACTTCAATGGAAGGAATGGATCCTCCTTGATTTTTTTAATAACACATTTTTGCAGATGTTTTGTTGTTTCTTTGTCGTGAAATGTATAATTGACATGCTGTTCTTTGATAAGTCGGATTTTTGTAAAAATTGTTGCAAAGGGTTGGGTCTTAAAATGCTAGATTTACACATTCGCAACTGTGCCGCCCACTTTGAGGTCTACAGCCTCTGTACATGGGGCGCGCGCATTTACCGCTAGGACACCTGCGCCCTTTGCTTTGGTTTTACTTTAGAATATATGGTGATCATTGTAATTTCTTTCAAAATGTATCTGCATGTTGACATTTTCTGTCTTATAATGGAAAAATATTCTTCATAATATTGATAATAATTCCAGGAAGTAGATTTACAGCATATTTTGGTTCGAAATCAGGGTCTTGAAGATGTGATGTTATATGTCTTTCGATACACTTTCATACTGTACTGTTGAAAACAGTGTGTTCTTCTCTGATTTTGAGAATACAAATGATTAAAGGGGTTATATTTTTATATTACAAACCTAATTCCAAAAGTTCCACTTTTACCACTTTTATGGTCAAATGAAGAACATTTTTGCTGGAAGTTCAAATATGCATCTTCAGTCTGCTACAGCCCCAGGACTCAGAAAAAGATTTATGCATTACATAGTTAGAGGATGACAGGAATCAAAACTCTCCCCTCCCTTTGCAGTGCGTAGCATGGTGTTGGAGACAGAGCGTCTGGTGGAGTCCCGGCGACTCCTGGAAGCCCACGCCCGGCTGATGGATCTGGAGCGCTGGCAGGATGACATCCTCTGGCAGCTCCATGGAGCCACAGGAAATGGGCTCAGCACAGAAGACCAGGAGCTGGTGGACAAGTATTTCTCTGGTGTCGGACAGCTGGTGGACGCTTTGGGTAAGGAGGGCCAGTCGACACAAGGGTAGTGATGTGTCTGTGATCTATAGGTTGTAAGATGTTTTGGATTCATTTACAAAGCAGATGATGGTATAATGATGTGCACGTCATCCACCCTCTTGCTGCAGGTAAGGAGCTGTGGGCGGTGGTGAGCAGTAGTCTGGCTCTGGCTAGACAAAACCCCACTCCATTTGTTTCAGCTGTGAGGATAGTGGAGCGGGAGGAGACCCTGGACCGAGCTTTACTGGAGGAGCGAGGGGGAAACAGAGGCAACACGCGTCCCCTGCCCCGTGGGAGACCTCGCTGCTGGAGAGCATGCTTCTTCCAGGTACTTGAGGAGGCGGTTTCTGCCCGCTTTCGCAGTGTTTCCTACCTGCACACTCGAGGTCCAGGTCTGGCAGGCCACCTTTCTGCCCTCCAGCACGGTATCATGGCTGACCTTACCACCGTACGCCACCTGCTGGAGCACTGCGTCCCCTCACACTATCAGCTGACGGGAGCCTACCTGAGGGCCAGCCACCGCTGTTTACACGCTCACCTGGCACAGGTCAGTCATGTGGGAAAAAACTGCTGCACCATGTCTAGCATTTGATCATTTTAAGCTGTCCTCAAGCTGTTCAATGTTGTATTTATACTTTAAAGCCAACACCAGCAACTGCAGATTTAGTATGCCTTCTAACAACTGTTTAAATCCAACGAGCAGCTCACTGTATACATCTAAGGGATTCTTGTGGCCTAGGTTAGCAGCTGGGACCTGGAGAGTGGAGAAATCTTTGCTGTGCTTAACTGGGTGCTCCACATCTTCACCAGGTGAGCTACAACACCTGCACACATTTGTCATGTTATTCTTGGTTGTTCTGCCTGTGTGTCTGCTTTGTTACAACACAACATAACTGCAGAAACCTAATCAATGAGGCCAAACAAAGCAAGTCCAAAAAGTTAAGCTAAGAAAGAGTTGAAGCAAGAAGACAAAAATGCAAAAACAAAAAAGGGAGATTAGAAAGATAGGAGATATGAGGACAGTTAAGGAAACCAGAGGGGGGGGGAAGCATGAAAAAATGCAAATATACCAACAAAAATAATTGAATAAAAGCAATAAAACAAGACTGTGTTGTTCCAAAGCTGATATGGTGTCGCTTCTGCCGCAAGGAATACAGGAACTTTGTTATATCTCCTTTCTTATCATAAAGGTTGGTTTCAGTGTTTTCAATACTCAAGTAGATTAAGACATGAAGAAGTGATGCTCCTTTGCTCTTATGAATGCTGTCACTTATGCTGCCGGGACCTTTCACTTGTTGAGAAACCTCCTTAAACAAAATAAGATTTAAAATGAGACCAACCTTTGATCGCCCATGTAGGTCACAAACATATAACTTCTGACATGACAAAACAAAAAGACACATAGTACCTGTTTAACCATGCTGATTTGGCAGTCCTGACATGATGGGTCATCCCGAGCTGGTGGGTGTGATGGAGAAAGAAGAACTGGGACCTCTGATCTCTCCTGAAGGGCTGGAGCAGCTGCAGAACAAATATGTGCAGAGTGTTCGGGTGAGTCCACCACTAAAGATACATACACCACTAAAGACAGAACATTAAAAAAACAGAGATCCTTTTTCTTTTTAGTAATGGGCTGAGTGTCAAATACAGACGTGTGGAGAAACATGATGGACGATCAATGTGTGTGTCTATATTGTTGCTATTGCAGAAGAGTGTATCAGAGTGGATGCACAAAGCGCTTCAGGTGGAGCTCCAGGACTGGCAGAGAGACCAGGAGCCCGATACAGACCATGAAGGTTTCTACCACACCAGCCTGCCCACTATCATCACACAGGTATGAATGCCATACAAATACAAAATCAGTACAACCCCATTCTAACACATAATGTCTGCAGACAGAACGTTAGCAATAAGCGACATTATAAAGAACCTTTCATTAACTTCTGACCCATCGACCTCTTTTTAAATTCAGAAAAACGCAAACAATGACTTCTGCCACAATTCACAGGGCATGAATGGCGCAGGCTCTACCTAACCAGAAACCAATGAGCCCTGCATATTGTTAATTTAAGTCAAAATTACTGCAGGTAGACTTACTTTTTACTGCAGAAAAGCCTTAGTTCCTATTTTGGCCAAAAACGTATACATCACCTCTTTCACGACTAAAGTCTGCTTGGAGAAAACAGAACATTGACATTGCGGCACTCAGGATCTCACAATCTGCCACTGCCTTCATTTATTAGTCTGTTTTAAACACAATGACGAACTGATTGGTTCACTGGATACTTTGGTGTTCTGGAAGGTAGAATTACAATGTTTGTCTGTCGAATCTTGTGGCCCTGAAGAAAGTGATGCCACAACTGTTTTTGGTTTCCAAAAAAACATCTTACTCTGTAACTAAAAAGTCCATCAATGTGGGAATCCTTTCAAATGTCTTGAACTGACTTTAAGAAAACATCTAGAATGCAGCTCTGAATGTGTTGAAGCTATTACTGACTGTTTTGCAGAAGAAATCCACTGGAGCAATTCAAATACGTTGTATTTATATTAGTATAGCCTACAAAATACATAAAACATAGTGCCAAGTTTAAACTACAAGATTTCACCTTTAAATAATTTGCGCATGCTGTATTATCATTGTATTATTTTTCTTGTCATCTCTGCTTCTTGCTGGTGATATTGATATAGGTAAGATGTCACCACTGTGTGAACATGTTGTTTTTAATTAGATCAAGTGCTTCCTACTCTTTTAAACTGAATTAACAAACATGACTGTCTTTTTAACCTGCTTGGAGCACTTTGATTTATTTCCAGCATTCCACTTTTCCAGCGTATGCCCATGTGCCGTGTTTCGACACAAAGTGATGAGTCATGTGATAGTGTGTGATTTGTGCGTATGCTTGTCTGTTTGCGGGACCGTGTTAGATGTTGGAGGAGAACGCTCGGGTGGCTCTGATGATTGGCGAGTCCTTGCGAGATCAGATCATACAGATGGGACTGTACGAGATGGAGAACCTTCTTAACAGGTGTGCGACCATGTTGCCAAGGCATTTCCATTTCACTTAGGAAAACCAGCTGAGTTTAAGTCTTCACTCTCACCTTTTCATTCACCGTTATTCCTGCCCTCCAAAGGTTTCGAGAAGCACTGGTGGAATTTGGGAAGGAGCATCGCAGGGATCCAAGCAACAGAAAAAGCAAGTTCTACCTCCACTACCTGCTGGCCTCCATCAGCAACTGCATCATCCTCAAGTGAGTTAATGGCAGACAGTTGATGACCCCACTGACAAAGCTTTAAAGCATTCGTTGTCGTCAGTGTGCACAGATTTTTCGGCAATATGACGATGTAATTAGTGTAATTTACTATTCTGGGAAAAGTATGTCATGACAACATTTTGAAAAAAAAACCGGAGCATGTCTGTCTGTATTACACATTCTGAAAAGAAGGTTTCTAATCAGCACATCTGGTCCACATCAGATGACTGATATAGCTAGTATTCTGTGTCCCTTGTGTTTGATGCAGACAGTCCACAGAGAGCCTGCGGCAGCAGCAGTCGTCCCGCATAGTGAGCCAGTTCTCTCGGACTCCTCCAAACCCTCTGGCAGCGCTTGACCGGGCGGTGAGACGAGCGTGTCGCCTGGTGATGGATCAGCTCCTGCTGGACCTTCAGCCTCTCCTCCCAGGCCTGCTGACCCGACCCTGGCTGGTCCAGGGAGAACCCGTCCCCAAACTCTGCCACGTCCTGGAGCGTCACCTAGAGCTGTACAGTCGTGTTCGACCTCCCTGCAGAGAGGTCACAGCTCTGCTCTGTTTCTTTCGCAATCTCCTGTGAAGATGGAAGTCTAGTTACACAGACATCTTACACAGATTGTATTTATTCATTGAAAACAACTTTATGATTTAAGTTTGGCATGTTCCTGCATTCATAGCTATCCTCTAAGGATTATGGATGGAAGGGAAGTGTATGTATAATTTCATATTTAAGTTGTATAAGAATAGGAAAAAAAATAGGTGAAGCATCTAAATACTTGTCATCATATTTCGTATTGATTAATTGCATATTACATTCTGTATCGTTTGTGTGTCAACCTGCCCAGGGACTACACATGGAATCTAGCTAATCAGCTAAATCTGGTGCAATGCATCTCCTCTAATTTATTGAGATTACTGTATGTTGAACATGGTCCCTGACAAACTAAACAATAAACTGTCTGCAAACAGTAAATCTAGGCAGATGTATAGAACCATACATTTGTAGAAATTTCCATTCAGTACTCTGTTCATTTTAGTCTGTATTCAGCAAACCTGCTGAATCCTATGTGTGTGTTTGTGTGTATGTGTGTGTACAGCGTCTGCAGGAGGAGGCCCAGTGGCTGATGGTGGTGGAGTATGTCAGGGCTCTGATGCAGAAGAGGCTGGTGTGTCGGGGCGCAGACGAGAGGAAGCAGCTCGCTCAGCAGATGGTTCAAGACGAGCAGCTGTTCAGAGAGATGTTTCACGGCCTGGTGAGGAGGAACTGACTCTGAATGTCTTGGTTTCGACAAAATCTTTTGTCTTTTCAGTTTTCATAAAAAGTTCATAATAAATGGCTTTTCATTTATACTATTCTGGGGCGTCTTATCGTTATTAGCATCCAAATGTTATAGATATTTAGAAACTTAAGCCGCAACAGGTTTGTCAGAGTTACTGATATCTATATCAGCATTCATGTCACTCAAACTGAGTTGCTTACCTGTCTTCAGGATGGTGAAGGGTCAGTGCCTGAAGTGAATCCTCTGGCCTTACTCCCCATCCTGGCTGATTTCATCCGACTGAAAGACCCTGGAATGCTAACCCTGGAAGTTACCGGACTTGCAGCCAAATACCCTGACATCGGGTAATCTGACCTCACCTGCTTTTCTAACCCTCCCTGCTAAAAGTCATGTTAATAACCATATGGTATCCATTAATATCGAGTTAGACCCTCATAACAAAGTTATTTAACAATTAGGAGATTGTTAAGTAAAAGTGTATTTTAAATGTACCACTTACATTGTTAACATAAAGATTTTAGTGTTAAACTTTTGATTCTGTCTTTTTTCCGACCAGGCCAGTGATAACTTCACTTATTGTTTTTCTGCTCCCTTAGTGAAGAGCATGTTTCTGTGCTGATGGACATTCGAAGTGACGTTTCCAGGGACATCAGAGGGTCTGTGCTGGACTTGTTGGAGCAGAGTGCCCCCCCTCTCCCTGCAGGGTACCGGCCCATCTTCACTGACATCCTGGTGCGCCCCTCGTCCCTGGTCTTCTGCCTGCCCACTGCCAAGTGTGCATGAAACTGTGAAACCTGAATTTGACTTTAAAATCTGGTCTGAACGATAATCAAGCCGAGAGCTTGCAGCACATCATAACTCAACGATCTGAAGGACCAGTAAGAAACACGATGAGGAGTTTCAAGCTTTGTTTAAAGGAACCTTTGTGTGATTATGTTCACATGCATGTTGTTCATCAATGGACCATCATTTGTTACACACTGAGATCTGCCTTGTGCCACCATCACTGTGTTCTTGTGTTTCACCACAGAAGTCTCTTCAAGCTTTGTCTTGGCTGCATCCTTATTCTTTGGGGGAAATGTGGAGGTTCAACAAAGTTTTCTGTGAGGATAAATTACTGTTTTTGACAATGGATTCTGGTGGCTTTGAAGAGTATGATGAAATATGATTTTCTGGTAAATAGAAGTACCTTGCTCTTTAACACCAAGGTCTATCATTATGAATTCATTCTCTTGTGTTTCAGACACTAAACAAACTGCCAGCTGAAGCAATCTCATGGATCAATTACAAAAACATTTTGTTCTTGTTAGTCGTTTAGATCCCTTATTAGATTTTAAATAATAGGGCCCCATTTAAAAACCGTGGCATTCTTCTTTGATGATATCTACGGAGCCCCTGAAGAAATAATATCATCTGCGCACAAGTTTTTTTTTACTTTTTGGGACTACAGGGGCTCCGTAGATATCTGTTGTGTGAGTAGGAAAGTCTGACATTTTTTTACAGTTTACCTGGGAGTCAGGCTGGTGACTTTCTGGTGCAGGTCTAACTGTAGTATCTGATGTGTCTTTAACAATCAGAAATCCTGTAACATGGCGTCAGTAAACTGCACTCAGTGCTCTAAGAGGACCCACTTGGTCATTGCGTAATGATAACAAACGATGTAACTCTATAGGATTTATTTGCTGTTTACAGGTTACAGATTTAATTGATAGTATTTTCTACTGAACAAAAGCTTGAACACCTCCAATAAAATTCATTTTACCGTCATTGCATTTTGGAGGCAGACAGAAAAACTCCACTCACAAAATAAACAGTATCCAAATATTCAAGGTTTACTCAACTTAATGTATTGAACTGCAACACCGCTTATATTTCCTGCTGAAAACAAACATTTGTAGTTTACACTAGCAAATGAATTTGTGCAAATGATATCATGTTCATTTCATTCCAAGGAAGGATTTGAAATTAAGTCAAAATAAAGGCTTCTTTGGATATATTCTACGAATTAAATAGGACAAATGGTCACCATATGAGAAACTTATCTGAATGGTTGTTTTTGCAGGATGTAAGAAATTAACAGAGATACACTGTTTCAGTTACAACACGAGAGTAATGAAAGAACAATTGATGTTCTGTCACATCTGGACATTAAAATGATCGTTGCTTTACTGCCAAGGCTCCTGGACTGGGATCTATCTACCTGAAGAACTTGGGCAGCATATTTATAAAATGACGTTTTTTTCTTTTATTAACTTGTCTTTGTATGTCTCATCTCCCTTTGTTGTTGATATTGAGTATTATATTTGGAATCTTTATGTATATTTATTGTATTTATATTATTTTTCTTTAATTTCCGTTAGAATTGTGTTTTTTTCTGGTCTTCAGTCTGAGAATATTTTACAACATCTGGTCCAATAACGCACATTGTATACTGTGAGCATAAATGTCTAAATAAATGCTTTGTAAAAATACACAGCTTTCACTGATTGTTCATTGACAGAGGAAGAGAAAGGCGAGGCATTTTTATCTTCACAATCAAAGCCGACATATCGAAATAAAAAGTCTAACTTTCGACCTTCTTCTTTAATAATTTGAGAATCCTTATACTGTCATATTTTTGTATTAAAACACACAGTCAAACGTGTTGTGCTATTAAAAAAGGAGGATAAACTTCATGAGTGCCAGTCACGTGACTAAATCTATGACGTCACTTGGAAAGATGGCCGCTTCCTTTGGAGCAACGCTGCTTCTTTAGTCCAGACAACCATAACTTTGTATAGGATTGAGTTCGTTATTAAAGCTTTTAATTAAGCCACACATCTTAATCGAGTGTTTTAAGTGTTGTTGCGGAGATGAAGACCTTCTGTGGAAGAGCCAACCCGACCACTGGAGCTTTAGACTGGGTGGAGGAGAGCGAGGAGTACGACTACCACCAGGAGATAGCCAGGTAGCTTAGCATCACATCATGTATGAGAAGCTGCACACAACAACACATGTCAGTGTCGTTGTGTGGTTGGTGTACATTTGTTATCCCATTTTAATGAATCCTGAGTCATCTGAAAACTTGACAAAGACTCAGAACCAGGCGATGAGAATATTTGTCTTGTGTTGTGTGATGAAAAGAAGAAAGGTGTTTTATTACCAGGCAGGTAGAGACTCTGGCTTTACCAAGTACATGTTTTCATACAAATTCTGGAAACGTAATTATTTCAAGTTTTCTTTCTGATAATGTAGCAGTCTATTCTGGAGGAACTTAAAGTTTAAACAATCTGATAGTGATCAGTCAGTGTTTTCTTTTTAACATACTCAGTATTACTGATTAAATAAAATAAACAAGAAATAATAATAACATATATATATATATATATATATATATATATACATTTATATAGTGACATATTTTCAAACTGGATGTGATACACATCACTACAGTGTCAATTCAAAATATTGCAATATATTGTGATAATGTAAGCGAGCTGACATATTGCACTGCTTATTTCTCTGCCTGTTCCAAAGACTTGTTTTATTATAATGGAAACAGCAGCCCCATTTCAGACCTATGAATTCCCATTAGAACAACAATAATATGCAGCGATGTTTATTTGCTTCTAAACAGAATAAAGAAATGCATGTATGTACTCGAAGACTTTACATTTTTAATTACCATTAATTAAAAATCAAGTTATGGAATGATCCTCACTTTTAACACATATTTGTTCCTGGTTGGTATTGACATGATCATAAATTCTAAGATTTCCAGACGCTAACAGTGGTCCAACCCGATCTGTTGTTCTGTTTATTTTTCAGGTCCTGCTACGCGGACATGCTCCATGACCGTGACAGGGTGAGTGATGCGTAATATCATCATAGAGACTGTTTCTGTTACAGCATTTTTCTGATTTACCTTTCCTACTCTTTACGTAACGATACAAATGAACATGTGTCACATTCTTCAATAGAAAATAGAAATGAAGTACAACCCTGCTCTCAGAAGCGGGCGTCTTCCTCTTTGGCAGAAATAACTTAATGTTGCAAGAGGTTCGCTTACTTTTTACGAATAAGGACTACTTAATGAAATGTTCTGTAAGATAAGTTTAAATATATCACCTCTGCCTTTTCATCACATGTGGGGAAAAAAATAAGTTCCAACTTTTAAATGAGGTGTACTTTCTGTTTGGCGTGTCTCTTTATGCGACTATTGCATAATGCAGTGTTGTGTTCTTACATAGTTAAAAAGTAGTGTCCTTGTCTTGAGGCATCAAATCAGAATCTTTATAAGACAAAATAAAAGGCTGCAGAACTTTGACATGATGGAGTCATCATTTACACATTGTGAATTCACTAATGTCTATTCAAAAGAAAGTTGGCTTTAATTAAAGGAGAAAAGAATACTGATTGTGATCAAGCTTATTCATTGGAATCCCTCTGCAGACAGATCTTTCCTATTCAGTGCGAAGTAGCTGATTAATTTTGTTCCTCCAGAATGAGAAGTACTACCAAGGCATCCAGGCAGCTGTGGCCAGAGTAAAGCAGCGGGGTGAGAAGGTCATCGTGTTAGACATCGGGACAGGAACAGGCCTGCTGTCCATGATGGCTGTCACCGCTGGAGCCGACTTCTGCTATGCTGTCGAGGTAAACATGTGTAGTCTACTGCATTTGGACTGTACAGTGTAAGAGGGGTAAAATGTACATGTCAAGTAAGGGAGAGTCACTTAATACAACACAGAAAATACATGAAACATACAAAGTGCAAATGCACAGTACATGGGTAAAAGTGCTGAGGAGCATAAAGTGTGCAGGTTCCAATCATGCAGTTAATAAATCAAGTTGATCTGTAAAAGCTACAGAGCTGAGCACACCAAAATAAATAATAAAAGAATAAGGACCCACGAAGAAGAATGACAACAGCTTCCCAGACCTTCATGAAATTACAACGACCACATCAAGCAGCAAAGAGGAAAAGCACGATACACACACACACACACACACACACACACACACACACACACACACACACACACACACACACTATGACTTGTTCCGCTCTACAAAGGCTGCTGGGACAAAGCTGTTCCTACAGTGTTTCGTTCTGCACTTTGGAACTGAAAGTCTTCGTCCAGACGGATAGGAATTGAAACTCGCCATGCAGAGGATGGCATCTCAGACTATATCATAGAAAAGAAAGCCCTTTCTTATAGATAAAAAATACAGTGTTGCACTGTTTTGTGAAGCCACATCAATCGACGGAAACAAAACATTAATCTTACCTTGCAGCCTGGATTGGTTTGTTTGTTTTTGGTATTGAGTGACATTGGTGTTTTTTAAATGAAGATTTGGATCTAACACAATATTTGGCTAACACAAAAGAAAAGAAAGAAAGAAGTGGTCGAAAAATACATTTCCCATGTTCAGCAAAATGATTAAATCACTGTTTTTGTTTATGCCATCTGGTGGTCCAAAGAGAGGGAGGTATCTGCTGTTTCTGGTTTGAAAGAGAGAGAGCTTCATCTCAGGAGGGATTCTTGTTGTCATGCTGTAACAAAATGTTTTCTTGTCTGGTTCAGGTTTTTAAGCCCATGGCTGAAGCAGCACAGTGCATTGTGAAGAAGAACGGCTTCTCTGACAAGATCAAGATTATTAATAAACACTCAACGGATGTCACTGTTGGGCCAGGTAAGACACAGACGCACACACACACACACACACACACTTTCACACTTTCACACTATATGTACCTTGTGCTGCATGCATCTGTGACTTTCTAAAATAAATGTGAATGTCTATTAGAGATGAGATAGAACTTAATTCATTCTAAAGGAAATTCTTGTGCCAGGCTGCTCCATCATTACAGTCCAACAGAGAGTAATGCTGAAGAGCATCACATTTAAGAGAAATACAAAACAGTGAGGGTGATGTTTTAAGTATATGTGTGTTGTGTTTGTAATGGAATACAGATGGAGACATGCAAACGAAGGCCAATGTTCTGATCACTGAGCTGTTTGATACAGAGCTGATAGGTGAAGGAGCCCTGCCGAGCTATGAACATGCTCACAGAAATCTAGTCCTGGTATGTGTGAGAGTTTGTGTGTATGCAGTTAAATGTAAGTGTTGATCTGAAGTTTCACCCTGCTGATGGACTATTAGAATTCGTTTTTAAATGGCAATACTTGATTGAATTGATGACATTACGAGCTGTAAATGGTATTCAGATTTATCTCTTTCATGCCCACATAGGAGGGTTGCGAGGCGGTTCCTCATCGGGCCACCGTCTACGCTCAGCTGGTGGAGTCTGAGCTTCTGTGGAGCTGGGCTCAGATGCAGCCGGTGGAGGTGGAGGGGGCCCGTGTGGTCCCACCGCCTGCAGTGGCCCACTGTGCTGGAGCTCATTCCGTGTGTGACATCCAGCTGAGCCAGGTGTCTCCTAACAGCTTCAACCCGCTGGGTCCCCTCTGCACCATGTTCAGGTCTGAAAGAGACAAACAGGATTTCCGGGATTGTTTCTGTGCACTCCAGTGTCTCACACTTTGTTTTCCCATCCCTCTCTACACTCTAGTGTGGATTTCAGTAAACCAGTCAGCAGCGCGCTTCAGACCCACTCCTCCCAGTTTGCGTCTCAGTCGGATGGTCGGGCCCACGTGGTGCTGTCCTGGTGGGACCTGGACATGGATCCCAGTGGAAGCATTGTCTGCAGCATGGCTCCCAGCTGGACGTACCCACAGCCGAAGAGCGCTCCAGTGAGTTAAAGAACGCAGTGTTCTGTGTTGTCCTCTTATCAACCCTTTTACTGATCACTGTGTTGTGTTTTAGTGGAGGGACCACTGGATGCAGAGTGTGTACTTCCTGCCTGTGGAGAGCACAGTGACCAAAGGAGAGGAGCTGAGTCTCACTGTGTGCCATGATGACTACAGTCTGTGGTACAGTCTGCGGCCTCACAGGTAGCACATCACAGACGATACATTTCATGACTCACGCTAAAAATACTGTTAGGATCTTATTCTCCTGCAGTGGACAATCACACGACAGAAACAGCATCACTTTTTTTCCTCAAACATGCACCGTACTCCGAGGCAGAGGCTACTATATAGTAGTAGATTTTCTAGGGGTACTTAGGGGTATAACTCAGTCTTCTCAGCAGAGCAAACGATTACCACTGTCATAAATATGTTTTTTTTTAATACCCTTGAGCCAGGCAGCCATTGTGTTAAACCATTTGTTAAATTACTGACGAATGTAAAACGACAAGTAGAGGATCTGTCTTTGGCTCCTAAACAAAAATGTTTGCTGTTTTCAACCTCACCTCTGTCAGTCCGAGTTAGTGATAATAGTTTGAAAATATCAATTATATGTTGCTATTTTAGCACCAACTTTGTTTACAGTAATACACTTGGTGGCCCAGAAGAACTTAAACCTCTTTCAGTTTGGATTTCTAGACTTGTGCCTTTGTTTGTATTGCAAATTAGCTATCTTTCCAACAGCAAAAATGGCTTCCCAAAAGTGTGGTGCATGTTTAAACGAGGGTACATTGTCTTGGCTGACTTACATATTTAGATGTAGTCGATCAAAATAGTTGATGTGGGGGCGCTGGTAGTGTAGTGGTAAGTGCGTGCACGTATGCAGAGGCTGCAGTCCTCCTAGCTGGCGGCCCGGGTTTGAATCGGACTTCCCCGCATGTCATTCCCCGCTCTCTCCCCCATAGTTCTGACTTTATCTACTGTCCTATCTCTTAATAAAGGCATAAAAAGCCCCCCAAAAAAATGGATATTGGGATCAATAAATTCTCCATCTATTTAAAAATGCAGCAGAGCACGAGTCACTAAACATGTGGAGTATTGAACATCAACTATAAAACAAGAAGTTCAGTGAATTTCTCGTGGGTAATTGTGTTATCAGGCATGTGATCGATGTGTTTGCGTGTTCAGCCAACAGAACTCACAGAACGAGGCTCCTCCCTCTCGGCCGTGTTGTACCTGTCAGGCTCACCTGGTGTGGAATCGTCCACGTTTTGGAGAACTCAACGACAGACGGCGCACAGAGAGCTACGTCAGCGCTCTACGCAGTGTAAGTGAGGGCCGACCTCAGTCAGAAGTGTCAGAGAAAAGACGAACACAAGTTATTCTTTTGTTGTTGATAAACTGCTGTGTTTCCTCCAGGTCCTGAAGGAGGACAGTGTGTGTCTTAGTGTGAGTGATGGGAGTCTGCTTCCTGTGTTTGCGCACATACTCGGAGCCAAAAAGGTACGCTGCTTAGACCCTATGAGCAGATACTGAACCTTTTTACAAACCATGGAACAAATTCAGATCTGTTTCTCTCACATCTCTTTATTCTCCTCTTCCATGTCTAGGTCTACAGTTTGGAAAACTCCAGAATGTCCAAACAGGTTATTGAACAGGTAAAAGAGAATTATAATGCACACCTTACCTTTTTAACAACTGACAGACTTCATTTATAATTTCACATTTTGTTTTATATCAGCACTAAAGCAGCAGACTCCAGAGGCAGAGGATAAAGTGTAACATTTTGTCCATGCAGGTGTTGGAAGCCAACTTGAAGAAAGGAGGTGTGGAGCTGCTTGAGATCAGGCCTGAGCAGCTGACCAGCAGTGATGTAGGAGGGGAACAGGTACCTTTGGAACAAAGCCTTTGGTGGGGTGGGCTGCGGTCCAACAGAGTGGCTCTGATGTTATTGCCATCAAGGATGTGCAGAGTAGCAAATGGCCTGGCCTACAAACAAAGAACAGGCTGTGTGCAGAGCGATTAAGTAACATGGATTTGACCTCTATTTCAGCTCTAAAGACATTTTTAGGGTCTTTGAGCTTGTAAACTAAAGGAAAAAACTGTTTTAAAGTACCAATGCAACAGTAGGCCTATTTAATAGGAAAAATACGCCAATATGAAAATGGCCCCAAAAAAATGCCTCCAGCTTAAGCTTATGTTGCTCTTCATTGCTAGACGTTTAAATAGCTGCCAATTTTTTTGTTAGCGTGTCAAACTTCGTGTTTATGATTCGTTCTACTGCCCCCAAATGTCCATAAGGGGTTCTAATCTGTTTGATTAAAATTCCATTTTGTTGAATTTCCCAAATCCCCCCCCCCATGTGTCTTTGGTTCTATGTGGTATATCGCAGCAAAGCTCAGAAGTGTTTATTTCGTTGGATTGAGCGTAAATCATCTCTCCCACAGATCTCAGTCCTGATGGGTGAGCCGTACTTCAGCACCAGCCTCTTACCCTGGCACTCTCTCTTCTTCTGGTACTGTCGGACGGCCCTGGCAGGCCTCCTCCGGCCAGACGCCACCATGCTGCCCCGCTCTGCCACACTGCACATGATGGCTGTAGAGTTCCAGGTGAGACAGAAACATGTGTGATTGAAAGAAAGGGCAAAGTCATATCCATGATAATCTAGGCCTGCAACAGATCGCACTGTTTGTACGTATGTTTAAGAGCTCTTTGCCCTGTAGGGAGATTTGAGGAGAAATCCTCTATGAATGGTAATGGAAGTGTTCACACTTGTGATTACAAAAGTGATTACACTTTTATGGTGTAGTATTAGAGCCATGTTAAAAAATAGAATAGAATAAAAAAATCAAGATTAAAGTTGTAAATTATCAAGGATAAAGTCGTACATTAAAAAAAATAAATTAAATTCCTAAATCGAATTTAATCAGACTATGGTTAAAACTATTATTCTGAAAGGTTGCAAATACATTTCCTCTCCCACCAAAGACACAATTTCCTCCAAGTCAGTGTGGTTCTTTCTAAGGAAAAGCCTCAGTTTCTTGCAGTATCTTTTCAGGGTCCTGATACTCATGACATGACTCACGTATGCCAATAGATGAAGTATTCCTTTATTTGTGAAACCTTTACTAAGGTATAACTCCAGTAGATGCTCCATGTTTCTCCATTTTGGAACAGCGGCTGCTGTTCTCCTGAGAAGCTATAGATTAAAATAAAGACGACTTTATTCTTGTAAATTTACGACTTTAATCTCGTACATTTACGACTTCAATTCTCTTGAAATGTGTGACTTTCTTCTCTTGCGACTTTCTTCTCACAAATTCCCAAGTATAATCTTTTGGATTTATGACTTAAATCTCGAAATCTCCGATGTTTTTGCCCTCATGTGGCCCTACTACTCCTTTGTACAATTTAATATGAAACTGTCATTTGTGAATTTAAAAATAGTGACTTCAGTATTATAAGAGATGTTTGGCCTTTTCCTTTTTGCCGACACAGATGCTCATTTAATGCCTCAAACTGAGGACACATTTTAAAACGTTTTTTACACATACAAAAGATATTATATATACAGTACACTGTATCATACATGAACTTTCACATGTTTTAAGGATTTGTGGAGGATACGAGCACCGTGTGGAACATGTGAAGGCTTTGACGTAACACCCATGGATGAAATGGTCCAGGTTAGTTTGAAGCATGCTTTATTTTCACAGCCGTCAGATTTAACCTCCAGTGTGATCCACATGTAACTCTGGTTACTGTAGGGGATTGCTTAAGTCATTAATCATCAATTAAATAAATTGAACACAAGTTGGACTCCTAGATGAATCGTTTATTTTCCGGTCTAAGTTTTTATGGACTTCCACATCTGTTTTCTAAAATCATGTATTTGTGACCTTCAGAGATCTCTGGATTTCCGTGAGTCCCGTGAGGCCGAGCCCCACCCTCTCTGGGAGTACCCGTGTCGTGCTCTGACCCAGTCCTCAGCCGTCATGACCTTTGACTTTACAGAGTGTGTCCCTAAACAGCCAATCAACAGTCAGGGCTCGCTCCCTCTCATAAGGTGCTGAGAATTCTTCTGTAACTATGTTTTCTTTTTTAAATCATACGGTAAATTATAAAGTTATTTTACATTGTACTTACTGCCATGTGAGTGTAAAGCTACTTAAAAATAATGATTTAGAATGTATCTGTGAGGCTCTAATTGTAAACTACACTTTACGATTAGATTGTTTTAATGTGCGTTTCAGGGTTGGTCGTTGCCATGGTATTGCGTTGTGGATGGAATATCATCTAACCGATGACATCATTGTCAGTGCAGGTCTGGTAGGACCAATCAGTGAGCAGGTACCCCCAGCTTGTCTTGTTCTTTCATTGTCCTTTGAGCTCATCTCTTCCTGTTCAGCAGGATTGTAAGGGAGGGATCTTGTCACAGATTTGCTTTGCCTTCCTTTCAGGGCGAGTGTGAGTGGAGTCGACACAGGAAACAGGGAGTGTATTTTCTCAGCTCACCGTGGGACAGTTCAGGTGATGGCCGAGCAGCAGTGTCTTACAACTACACGTTTGAACCCACTTTAGGAGACATTAAGATGGACTTCAGCATCCAGTCCTAGTGACTGAAGAACAGACTATTAATGCTGAGCTTTCACCTCTCACTGCTGTCTGGATTGTCTTTTTTTCTTGGTGCACATTTAACATCTGAGATTCAGCTAGTGTAGTTATTCTATTAACTGAACAGAAATCAGTGTTTTAAGATTGTTGCACTTCCTGGGACATCAGTGATTTTTTTTTTGTGAAAGTAACCTGTTACAGGCATTTCAGCAAAAACAAATCTGAAGAGCTGAAGTTTGTGTACCAGAGAGGTGTTGTAACCGGTCAGCCATCTAACAAAGCCAAACGAGTTGTTCTAGAAATGTTTTATAAAGTTTAATATTTGTTGTCCAACGTTTTGTGTCATTGTGGAGTTTCCTATAGGGAAGTTTACTTTTTTTAAAACAGACAGTAACATTTAACCTGAGCTCTTCATTTCTAATATTCTTTCAAGGACTGATAATGTTGGATTGTTCTCTGAAATTACACCTCCATGTTTGTAGTGCTCTAATCTGAACAGTAATGAAGGAATGTGCTTTCATAAGAGAGTGTACTATCTGCTGTTAATAAGCCGTCATCAATACTGACTCAAGTAAATGCGCTGCCTATAGACATACTGCAAGTCTGGTTGTAGTTTTTTTTGTAATTACACAGCGGTGATGACTACATGATTCTGATTGGTTAATTAGGTCCTCAGGTTGCAGTTTATTATAATATACAATGTTTGTGAATTTCAAGTCAGTCCCTTCATAGATGTATTGGGCTCTGATACTTTAGGGTAAAGGAGAGAACCAAGAGACCAGAATAGATAAATAATCAATATTTAAGTCAAGAAACAAGAAGTCAACACTTAATGGATCATGTACGGGCTGTGTCTGTGATGGTGATGGCTTATGAATGTCAGCAGGCTCTACTGGTCATGGGGAGTCAACATCCAACATCTTTCTCACTTAACCATCAAACCAAATGTTCAGTAGATTGTGAATTATAAGAGCTAATCTGGCTACTATTCGAAGATTCACAGTTAACTGATGAAGTAAAAACCTGTGACCTCTAACAGGCTCTTAGCAGAAGAATCATTACCAAATACTTAGTATCAAATGAATGATTTCTTTAAAACGAGAACTGTAAGAAGCTAGAAAATGCCTTGTAATTGGGTCACCATCACTAATTCAGTTTTTTTATTTGAACTGTTTCCTGTAAATTGTCACCACTTTCAACATATTAGTTAAACCACAACAAAAGAACCACAGATCTTTCCAAACATGTTGCCTTTATTTACATCAAAAAGCTTGAATTGGACATCATGCCGGGTTATTTTTGGGCCTCTGTGTGATTATTGGTGAATTATAGTTCCTATTTTATACTGTAATGATGTCAGTGATCAGACGTAAATATAACTTCAAATGAAAAGAACAAAAACAGATGCATTTCAGTGCTTTTAAGTTCTTCCTAAGCCAACCTCTCCAGGTTCTTCTCACACCACAGCTTGCATAATGAACAGCAGCAGAATATAACTTTCATTTCAATCAAATTTGGACATTTCTTCATTTATACACTTGCCACAAGCAGGACATCAGAAACAAGATACTGTGTCAATTTCAAACAGTGAAGCCTTAAAAGTAGAAAACACAGCTTTCTGCAGGGGGGGAGCTTGTGTCTTCAGACATGTCACTGGGTGATCGTGAGAAGAAGGAAAAAAAAAAAGGGAATGTAGGTTTTGAATCGGGCTGTTGGATGTGTATATTCAGTTTTCTTAAGCGTCTGTCAGCGTCTTGTTGTCCAGCTTGATCTTCTCTCCTGGTTTAAACGCAGGCATTCCTACATATGGACAGCTGGCACATCGAAACGCGTCACCCAGGTAACACTGCCATAAAGACAAAACAATGAGTAAACAAGGTTAGTATTATAGAAAAGGAAATGTAGGAATTTGAAAATACACAACAGAATAAACTTACGCTTCCACAGGCAGACTTTGGCATGTTCGACGTCTGTTTTCCTTCACTCTCCTGCTCCAACTCCTCAGCAAGACCACATGAGCTACCAAACATAACATATCATGTGTAACTGCCTTTTGGAGCATAAATTAGAGTTTATATGACCATGTCTATGGCTTCTATACATTTGTGGGCGACCTCACCAGTTCTTGCAGGCTTTCTTCTTGCTGGCTCCCTCTCCACAGCCTGGGGCCTTCAGAGAGACCGGGTCTGGCTTCTTGAAGTCCTCTTCATCCAGCAAAGCATCAGAGTCCACCAGGTCCTACGGAGAAAGATTCAGAACACACAGTTAACTCACTGTCCAGAAAAGAAAACATGCAAATGAGTCCATATTATCTTAAAGAATATGTGCAGCTTTCTACAGAGCAGGCTTAATCTCTATCTCACAAGACTCAAACACAGAAAGATAGCTCATCTGTAACTCACCACATCATCATCACCAATGTCATTAGCTGACAACGTCCACATTTTGACCGTGTTGGAATCCAGAGCTGGTTTCTCTGCTGGGACCACAGATATGTGCAAGTATTATCTACACATCAGTAAATGTGAAAATGCAGATCTGTGAACTTTAACATTTCAAAAGGGATCACTGGGGACAGATGAAGGAACAAACTTCTCAACTTATCCACCAAAAAAAAAAACCCATCATGTAGACATAAAAACTGCCTGGAAAATACTAAGAAATCTGGCTTCATGTACCAACCTGGCTTTGGTGTCTTTTTACCAAATGAAAGTTTGATCTGGCTGGACGATCCCACCTCAAAGCTGGGCTTGGAGGCAGAAACGCGGACTCTGGACAGGGTATTTCCTTGGTAACCGGTGGCTGTCCTGAGGGAACTTAATGCCTCAGGACTCAGTTCTGCTTTACTGACCTGAATGAAGACAAAGCATGGAGTTCAACAGGAGCTGGGGAGCTGTTTATACACCTCATCTTTGAACACAGATTCAACAACATCATACAGAGCTACACCTCATTAGTCCTTATTTACAGATTCAAATGGATGCATCATAAGCATTAAAGCATAGTAGACTGTGTACTTAGTACTCAACATTGATGTATCAAGGCATAATTAAAATAAGAAACCCTCTGCTTCCATGTTCAGGATTTTTTTTTTTTAAAAGGTAGTTTAAATAAATGCTGCAAGTGAATGAAATGAAACCAATCAGACATGTTCAGCTCTGAAAGCCCCACCCCTAAAGTTCTAGTTCCCTTTTTTTTTTATGACTACTCCTAAAGTAAGGACTTTTGTAAGGGGTAAAATAAATTCACCAGAACTTAATTAAGACCCTCGTCCTCTAAAGGTTGCGAGTCACAAGGGAAAGTTCCCTCAGAAGAGCTTTATTCACACACGGACGACCATGTTTTAACATTCACAGTCACTGTACGTCAACAAGAACCCTCACCTCTGTGACGGACATAAAGCCCGACAACTTCAGAGCTGACATCAGCTTCTCTGCAGTCCTCACACTCTGGGTCTCAGCTCCTGGAGCAGAGAAAAGAAAAAAGACAAACAAGCTCAGAGACTCTGAAGGTTAAGTGACCTGTCACAAAAAACATTTTTTTTTAATATTTCTGAATTTCTTTAAATGTCCTGTTTGCTATAGGGAATGCAATCTATGTTAGACATGTTGTGTTGTGGCATTTCAAGCTTTATTCTAATTTGTAGTTACCTTAAGTACATAAACATTTATGAGAATTTATAAGACAAGATAGGATTAACTTCATTGATCCCCCAATGGGAGAAATATGGTTATTAGAGCAGCTTACAATAGAGGGCAAAGCTTATCAGCACTATCAAAATGTAAAGGACAACCGTAGTTTCACACACAAATGTATGACATTAAAATCCAAACTATGTACTTCAACATAAAATAGTTTTAGTCTTTAGGCATCTAAAGGAGCAACCCCTTCCCTCACCTGTGACTGCTTCATCCAGGACTAGCTTTCCACCAGGTTTGAGCACTCTGGCCATTTCTACCAAAGTGTCTGAGCTGTGCGTGGAGGAGCTGTCAGCCAGAAGGTGAGAGAGCACCCAGTCAAAGGTAGACGCTGAATGGGAAGCTGAAGAGGAGAGAGGATCATTTTACTCTTACTTGATTTAGTGGTGATAAAACACTCTTAATGCAGGCCAATAAAGAACACACACAGTACATGAGTTTATCACTCACACATCAGTAATCTCTCCATGTTCTCCACTGATACTTTGCCTTCTGCGCCAACAGCGGCGCCGAGTTCCTCTGCAAACTCTTTCAGGGCTGCTGGTGATGAGGGCTGAGACCACACAAACATCACCTGGTCCCCTGCCTTGATGCCAAGCTCTGCCATGATTTCCTTTAATAAAAAAAAATATATATATGTATGTATTGATGTTGTAATAAAAGAAAGAAAAAAAAAAAGGCAGGTTCTAGCTGTTTCTGGATCACCTGATAGTGAAGACACGTGGCGTGTGATGAACAGAAAGACCCAGAACACAAGTTATGTCAATACATCAATTATCACGAGTCTATTAGAACTACGTCATAAGATTGTAAAGAAACTAGTCCTATGTAGGATATCTACATATGACCTTGACATTTGGTTGTTTTTATAGACAGTGAAGCTTCCTAGCTGGTGAATGATGTCCATTAACATAACATTATCCCCTCATGGTTACAGCTAGACATCTTGAATGCTCTGGAAACGTCTCCAGTCTGACACACTGTCGAAGTTGTTCCTTCAAGACACTAAAACATTGTCTCGAAATATCTTTAAATATATCAGCTTTTAGAGGGTTGTCCCCGTTGTTTCATAGTTAGCGTGTATTGTTGACACAGGTGAATTTCACAGGATTGCTTCACATGAAACCAGCGTGACGCAGAAGACACCGGGTGGTAAATCACGTCCACGTTGTTTATAAAGACAGGATGGTACGAGAACAAGTACGAACGACATATACTCACGTTTCTATGTGGTTGTTTGAATAGGCTCGGTGGTTAAATGGAGGAAAATATCAATGTAATACTGTTTAACCAGTGGGCCAGTCGTTGTCTCGCTGTAGATGTTTCAGTGTCAAGTATCAGAAGTAAGACAAACCTTTTCCGTTACGGATTTTCAAAATAAAAAGGTTTCGACTCTTTTGTAGAGTTTGGTGAGTCATAGATTGTGTCAAATGTGTAATTGTAAACATACTGTACCAAACTGTATAGATATAAGGATTGTATAAATATAGAAAATGTCAATATAGTACATCAAACTGTACAAATAGATATGTATATATAGATATATGGATTGTATAAATATATAAATTATAAAAAAAATCATAGTTTATCAAGTTGTATATATGTATGGAAAATCATTGGATTGTAAATATCAAATATAGTATCATAAATATAGTATATCAAATTGTATCTAGATAGATTGTATATAGAGAGAGAGATTATAAGGAACACAGGAAGTTAAGTTAATTTAATAAATATTAATTATTGAGCTTTGGAAAGAGGGGTAGGCTTAAATAAGTTTTATACTTCTTCCTACTCCTTTTCAGGCATATCAATTGAATACATGTAATTTTCTTTTTCTTTTGTTGTGAAATAATTTGAACATTGTTTTTTGTTTCTTGTATTTTCGTGCTTTTCATTTTGTTTTGTATTTTTGATATGTTTGATTTTATTTGATATGTCTGAAATAAATTTAATCAATCAATCAATAGTAGTTGAAATGATCACATTTGGGTAGTTTATGTATTCTCGGAATACTTTGGAGTAATCTAGGCGAGCAGCGTCATTTCCAAATGTTTTATGGTTATTTACGTCACTTTCAAATAGTCCACTTTGGTTTTAAGTTGAAAAACCCATGAGCTTCATTCCTGCTGGCTTGATTCATTGAAGATTTCGCAACTCAAGTCGCGCTGAAATGACGCAAGCAGTTTTCTAAAATAACTCCTCGGTGCTGCTGGATATGGCGGCGCTACTGAGAGGTCTGCGAGCTGGAAGGACACTCCGGGGGCTGTGCAGCGGTAACAAACACCGAGCAACATAAGTGTTGTGTCGTCGTCCTTTTTAATTGGCAGCTTGAATTATTACCATGCATTGTCCGCTCTTGCAGCTAGTTGTTGCATGCAGTGAAAAAGCCTGTGTTGACTGTTTGCTACAAAGTCACTTGTCACAGAAGGTGAACATGAAGGGCAGAATTTGGAAACATTATGTTGACTGTGGCTGTAAAATCGTAATCATCATGCGCATAATTGGAGATTGACTTGGATAGCTGCTTGTTTAGATCCTCAAAACAATCATTGCATTTTTGTAATGTCCCCTTCAGATGGTCTCTGGTTATGCAATCTGTCAAAGTATGTTTATCCTCATCTGTGCTGTTTTTAGCACTGAAGCACAAGAAGGTTTCTCCTGAATTACAATAATCACTTTTTTAATTTCAGTGCTGAAACAGAGTAGTCACCCTGTAAGATACATAGCTAAGTCAAATTGCTCCTCATAAAGTTGTTGACACCCTTATCCACTTCCTACAAAGCAGTCTTCTCCTGAAAGTGTCTTTCCTTTGAGTGTGTTGATCTCATGTGTAGTCGAAGAACAAAGCCTAGGATAAGATATAAGGAAACCAGAAATACTTCTTCAATTATCTGATATTCTCATAATGTGAAGAAGGCAGATAATTGCGTGGAAGTTTGTATATAAACAAACAATGGCTATGCTTCAGGATTTTAATTTTGGTTGTAATACAGTTTTCAAGAATGTGAGGCTTTGGCTGCAAGAGAGGTTGTACAGAAAGTCACTGTTAGGGATTTGTGAGGTATATGTGTGAGAGGAAAAGTCTGAAATAACAGTCGGGACAGATGCAATTGAGCGCGGTTATTTTGGCATCACGTCATTTTTTTTTTTTTTCCAACAGGTTGCAATACTTTGTGCACTGTCATCCGCTGAGCATCACAGCCGAGCAGTCATCGATCACACTACAACTGGTTGACATTGATCATTGTATGATAATTAGTCAAGTCAACTTTATTTATATAGCACATTTATAGCAGCCGAGGCAGACCAAAGTGCTGTGCAGTAAATCAGGCAAAATACATTGCATCCAAAACATCATAAAAACACGTAAAAGTTAAAAGTAATTAAACATATTCATTCATAGTAGTTTTTTTTTTTTTAAATCAACCTCCAGCTTCATTTTGGTGCTCAATCCACAAATAGAAGTTTAAAATTGATTGGCTATTTTGCCATATTGCCCAACCGTCATAGCAGACTTTGGAAATGTGTCTGAGATAGCTTCACTTCTGAATGGGAAAAGTGCATCTCTTTGTCGTGTCCGAGGTTAAATGTCAAGACTATTGTGCTTTCAACTTTTCAGTGTCCTACTCATCTGAGAGCCATTACTTGAAACTTTATTTTTGTTGCTCCTAAAAAATGTTCCCAAGTGTTGATTTAGTAAAAGGAGTTAGTTTACATTACCAAATATGAAGTGGTCTAATGAATACCTTTCTCTCCCCATCTCCCTACAGTGGTGTCTGCACCACCAGCCGCAAACCCCCAGTGCAGCGGTCTGACACGAGGCATCCACTGTGCAGCACTGAGGCTTCAGGATGAATCCAAATCTGACAAACCTCCTCCTTCCTCCTCATCCACAACCCACCACGAGCACTACCAGACTCACTCTGCTGAACAGGCTTCAACATCTGACCCTGCAGCTGAGGAGGCCTCCAGGCCAAACACCAGGTCAGTAGATATCAAATAAATCAGACAGGATGTTAAACTACCCAGCACTGACCTGCTGCACTTTTAAGGGACATTTGTGAAATGACCCCCCCCCAGCTTACATGACTGCTTGTGTGTCTGTGCGAAAGTTACCAGGACCAGAGCGGAGAGCAGGGTGAGGAATATGAAACAGAGGAGCAGCTTCAGGTTCGAATCCTGAACGCTGCCCTGGAGTTTGTCCCGCTGCACGGCTGGTCCATGGAGGCCATTGCTGCTGGTGCTGAGGTGAGTTGCTGCTACGAATAAAACAGGAGTCGCTTAGCACATTAAGGCTTTCTACTATTGCACCATTGTCTGGGCCATAACAAGCCTCAAACACTTCTCCTTTTCTTCCACTTCTGAGGATTTATTTATGGCCAGAGTGACAATATGTTGTCACTAGCGTCACTATGTCAGGATTGCAAAAAGGAGACAATGTGGCATTTGAAGGGATCTGACCTGAATGTGGATCTAAAAATAGCAGAACACATTATGTCTTTCAAATCGCAGCATCGAGATTGTATCCTGATATTTAACATCTTTAAATTACACATATTGATAACTCAGCGTAGCGATTTGTCAAATTGAATAAGTAATATGTCTTAAGTAAGTTATATGTCCATCAACACAAAAAAAAGGCAACTGAGGTGCCACATTTTATCCTAGGTTCAAGTCCAGGGGAGAATCTTAGATGCTACTCCTTCCCAGTCTTTTCACTCACATCTCGTAGCTTTCTGCTGTCGCACCTCTGATAGAAATAAAAGAATCCCCTAAGAATAGAATCTCTAAATGAGTGCTATTATAAGGCTGAGCTTGATGTTTTTTTTGTTTGCACCAGACACTGGACCTGTCCTCTGCTTCTACTGGCATGTTCTACAACGGAGCTGGAGACCTGGTGCTGCACTTCGTCTCTCACTGCAACTCACAGCTGACCGAGATCCTGGCTGAGCAACACAAGCAGGTCCAGCTGGGCCAGGCCGAGTATGAGCACACACACACACACACACACACACACACACACACACACACACACACACACACACACACACACACACACACACACACACTCTTTCGTCCCTTTTAACACACATTAACCTCCGGCATTTGAAAAAAGAAAGCATTCTCCTTCTTCACTTGAAGATTTCCACCAATAAGCTTTGACAACTTTGTTTCAGGCAAAAAAGGACCGCTGACTTTCTAAGAGATGCTGTAGAGACCAGACTGAGGATGCACATCCCCTACATTGAATCATGGCCACAGGTATGTTGTGCATAGCGATGAGTTCTTGTGTCTTCTTTCAATTGCTGTTCTTTTTACAAACATTACAGACAGGGCCAAATTACATTTGCATTCCTGATCATTGACGTTGTGTATGCTTGCTCAGGCAATGAGCATCCTTCTTCTCCCTCACAACATCCCAAACAGTCTGAAGCACCTCAGCACGCTGGTGGACGATATCTGGTTTTATGCAGGAGACCGATCAACAGATGTGAGTGGATCCAGTTGAACTCTATCCCCTTCTTCTTGTTCTTCTTTGTCTTGTTCTTCTCATTACAATCCAACACTTCCACTTTATCCAGGCCTGTCACTTTACCGATCCCTACCCTGAAAAAGACTTTTATACTTATAAGCTGACTGAGGCTTTTAAAATATATTTATTCTATTATACCTACAGTCAAAAAATAAACCCAAAAGCAGCCTATAACCGACTGCAAGAAACCATTGCAAATATAGTGATGAATTCAAAATTCAATTAGATTAATTCAGAATTAAAGCATTTACCTCAGCCTCATAATTAATTATATTTTGTTGAGACACTTCTTTAAAGAGCATCCCTTTAATGCGGTTATGTCGCGCGCCCCATGTACGGAGGCTGTGGTCCTCATCGCAGCGGCCGTGGGTTCGAGTCCGGCCTTGGCCCTTGGCTGCATATCGTCCCCCGCTCTCTCCTCCCGTCATTTTCTTGTCTCTCTTTTCGCTGTCCTATCCATAAAGGCAAAAATCGCCCAAGAAATGTAACTTCAAAAAGGAAATGGTTGTGAGACAACAGGTGTGACTTCTGTTCTGGAATGAAATAGTATTTGTTAAATGGCTTGTAATTGTCTTTGTCTTTGAAGATGAACTGGTACACAAAGCGGGCTGCACTGACGGGCATCTATAACACCACAGAGCTGGTCATGGTTCAGGATTCCTCTACAGATTTCCAGGACACCTGGAACTTTCTTGACAACCGCATCCAGGATGTGGTCAACATGGCGGGCACTGCCAAACAGGTAGAGTGAAGTGCTTCTTAACATTGAAGAGCTGAACAAGAGAGGGAACAGATTCTGTGTGGTCAGTGTTTGAAGACTTTTTGTTGTTACGTAAAAAAAAAGATCCACTTCTGTGTGTTTTTACTAACTTTATAACTGACCTCAGCTTGTGATGTCATTCTACTCTCACTTCACTGTGTGTGTGTCCGTATTCTTCGATCTTGTTGTAAATTGTGGGTTTCACTTTAAAGGTGCAGTCGACTGGTGAAGCAGTGGTTCAGGGGCTCATGGGAGCTGCTTTCACAGTAAGTCGTTGACTCATGTTCATCATTCATACAGATTGTTAGCCTTTTAAAAGCTATACACTTGCTAAAGTTATATATAACTCTTTTTCATTAGTTTCTTTAAAGCAGCAACACTTCTGGGGTAACAGCTTTTTCGATCGTTTAAATCAGTGGTCTGAAAATAATGTCATGAAACACTTTGTAAACATACTTGTTTAGTTCCATCTCTTTGTTCTGTCACATGTTTCGCACCATCTTCGGTCAGTTTCTCATGAAATAAATCTCACTGGTTGGAAAATATCTGTAATTTGGGTCGCAATTTTCTCATTAGGAGTCGATGGTGGCTTCTGAAGCTGGACCAGTAAAGAACCACTGGTTTTTAAATCATATGTGGAAACTTTTGGATGCATTGATATTCATGTCGATTATATTTGTCTTGTGTTTTACAGCTGAAAAATCTAACAGGACTGAACCAGAAACGATGATACATAAAACGTCTCCCTCGGATTGATCCTAACCGTCTGGCTTGTGTCATGAGCTGAAGATCAATTTTATTTTCGCTCTTATTTCTTATTTACTGTAAGGAAACACTGATAAAGTAATGCATATAATAGCTTTTATTCATCAGCAAAGCAATTATCATTCATCCCAGGCCAAAGGTGTCTGTTTTTTTTCTCACCCTGAGGACCAGTGGATGTGTCCTGTTCTGTTTCACTGTCTAAGATCGAACGCTCCTTCTTCCCTTCAACAGTACACGAAGATCTGTGAATTTGTTGTCAAAACTTAAATAAAAGAGTTATTCTTGTCTATTAAACATTTTTACTTGTTTTTCTTTATCTGATGTAAATGAAACATCTTTGGGTTTTTTATAATAAAGGTTGATGTCAAAGAAAACTCCACACCAAAAGTATTTAAAGTCAAAATCAGAAGTATTCATTTTTAAATAGATTATTTTAAATGTTATATAGTAAATTACTTTAAGTACCATCAGGATGAATCAAATACTTGATTTGTAAATCTGTTTCTTACACGCACGAAAATCAATCAGGGCTTTTATTTCGAAAAGGGGTCTAAATGACCCGGATATTGAACAAGTGCCCGCCCCCGTACGACTTACTAACCAATCACCGGGCAGTAAATAGCCCTTCAAGCCGAAGCAGCGGTAGGAGTGTGTGTGTGGACGCTATTACAACGTACTTTTTGGATTATTTCACCTAAATAATGCCGTATGCTAACCAACCCACGGTGAAGATCACAGAACTGTCGGACGAAAATGTCAAGTTTGTCATTGAAAACACAGATTTGGCGTAAGTACTTTAGTTTCCCTTTGGAGAGAGTGCGTAAAGCAGAGGGCAGCCATTATTGTTTTCGGCACTACATCTGTTGTTGTTACGGGACCTCAATATCTACAGTCTGTGGACCGGACACCTTTAATAAGTAACCTTAAGACATGATAGTACATGTATGTTGTAATTAATATGTGTTTGTATGTGTAAGGTAGATGTAGGAAGTGTTACAGTGTTTCATATTTAATAGTGATAGTTCATCATTAAGGGTCTTTTCTGTCTCTATAGTCTTCACTGACCTACAAAAACAAAACTATTTCTTCTCTTTAGGGTTGCAAACTCTATCCGCCGTGTCTTCATGTCTGAAGTTGCGACCATAGGTAAAGTAGCCTGAAGTTTTCTCAGTTATTTCAAACCTTTTTGTTGTATCATTTTCATTATGTGACATGGTGAAGGACCATTGGATGTGCTGGACTCTTTCTCTGACTTACAGAATTGTGGAGGGATGATTTTTTCCCCCTCACTTTAAATGACCCCAACACTTAAAAAGCCTCTTAAGTTTCTAATGAGATGCTTCATTCAGAGGCCTTTTCTGAGCATGTGGAAAAATTGCTTTTGGACTGTTTGTGCAAGAAACGTGAAAAAAAACAACATACACAATTATCAAATTCAAATCTATAAGTCATCATTTAAACTTCAAAACAATGCTCTTCAGTAGAGATTGGGAAAGTACCAGAGATGAAGAGGAAATTGCCTGCAAGAACAAAAGCAAACTTTTTCCTATATATAGAATCCCATTTCATGTAGGAAGAAGTGAACTCATGTAAGAGAACCCATGAATTAAACAAAGTTTTGAACTATTATTATTATTTATTTATTGGGCCTTTTTGCTTTTATTGGATAGTACAGCTGATGAGAGACAGGAAATGTTGGGAGGAAAGAGTAGGGGGTGACATGCAGCAAAGGGCCAAGGTAGGATTTGAACCCATGGTCTATAGCCTCTGTACATATGGCGTGCGATATTACCGCTAGGCTATCACTGCACCCTTCAAACTATTCTTTGATGGGATTTATTTAGAGCGGACATTTTCAAAAAACTTAATGATGAGAAAGAAAACTATACTCCAAAAGCAGTGTCTTTAGAAAGAGTGACAGTGAGCCAGCATTGCACATGCAACTTTTTTTTCCAGAGCACAAATGTTTGGCACGTCATCACGAGGCAAAGCTTTGGCTGGAATAGGAACTTTTAAAACATCTCCGTTCTGTTTTGAGTGAGTTTGAGGGTCGATGTGAATATTTTGCTCATTGGCATGGAAGTGGAACATTAAATCAAACAGGGTGATTTATGATATGACACCAAAATGTTTGCTGTAAAAATAAGGGGACAATTTCACAAAATCAGGTTAAAAGAATCAAGGCATTTTTACTTTTTATTACATACACCTTTTGTGAGCTTTTCCGACTGTGCCTTATCTTCTCCTTAAAAGCCCCAGCGACTGAAGGGGCGACACAACATCATGTCATCTCAGTCCAGTGCAACAGCTATTCTAAAGAGCAAAAAAATACATTCATACAACTTGTCTGTAAAAAGTGTGCTGCGTACACTCTGAAATACAAAGTTATTTTTTGGTCAAATAGAAATGAAGGACAAAAAAAGTTGTCCAAAGTGTCAATATTGGGAAATGTACTTTCTCCAGCACTTCCTCCTGACACTTTTCTCTCTTTTTATTTCTTTCTTTGCAGCTATTGACTGGATCCAGATCGATGCCAATTCATCAGTACTGCATGATGAGTTTGTTGCACACAGAGTTGGTATGTATGTTCTCAGATCTTCATAAAATGCATCTTGATGACAGTGATTCGATGTGATTTATTCTAGTAACACACAGTAGCGTGCTGCTTGTGGAGCCGCTGTATCAACATTGATGTTTCCATCTCTTGTCAGGTCTCATACCTCTCACGAGTGATGACATCGTGGAGAAACTGCAGTACTCCAGGGTGAGTGAGTCATCTGTGACACTTTGTGACAAGGAAGATATTTCATTCTGGCAGAAGGGTTTATGTTCCAGCAACGGAGTCTTTCTCCCCTGGAGGAAACGCATCATGTTCTGTCTCTCTGTATCTGATCCTCCTGCAGGACTGTACCTGTGATGACTTTTGTCCCGAGTGCTCTGTTGAGTTGACGATGGATGTTCGATGTACCGAAGACCAGACGCGTCACGTCACCTCCCGTGACCTTTTGTCCAATAACCCCAGAGTCATCCCAGTGAGTTTTCTTTCTTTGTGTCTCCTTTGACTTTAGAGATAGCCGAAGAAGAAGCTCACACATTTCTTCATTGTGCTTTCCAGGTGACCTCCAGGAGTAGAGACAACGATCCCAATGACTATGTTGAACAAGACGGTGAGCTTAACGCTGTCCTGGATTGTAATACTGGCTGTCCATTGTTATCATTTATTTCACAGTTGAAACATCTACCTCTCCTCTCTCTCTCTCTTCACTTCTATTTCCATCATTTACTGACACAACGCAGACATTTTGCTGGTGAAGCTTCGTAAAGGTCAGGAACTGCGGCTCAGAGCGTACGCTAAGAAAGGCTTTGGTAAGGAGCACGCCAAGTGGAACCCAACCGCAGGCGTCTCCTTTGAGTACGACCCCGACAACGCTCTGAGGCACACCGTCTTCCCACGTCCAGAGGAGTGGTATGTTCCTTATTATGATATGGCTCGCCAACAAGGAATGAAAGTAGAGTTTATAGTTGACCTTTGACTGATGACTTACCTTACTGTATTCTGATGTGTTCACAGGCCAAAGAGTGAGTATACAGAGATCGAGGAGGACGAGGTTGAGGCTCCCTACGACCCAAACGGAAAGCCAGAAAGGTGGGGAAGGGGACTGTTGTTCACCTTTTAGTTTGATCAGGGTGAAGAGGGTCTCTGAGTTGAGATGAAGATGCCTTTCTCAGAACAGTTTTTCATTGATTTCTTCCTCCGAAAGCAGCAACAGAACCTGTTGTTGTGAACAAATAAAGCCTTCTCAGTGACGCTGTTCTCAGCATCTTCCCATGGAGTATCCCAGGGTCAGAGAAAAAGGATACCCCCCCATCCTGTAAATGTTGTATTTATGCATGAAAAGCTATAATCTTTAACTGTGAACCATGAAACTGTTCATGGCTTTACACAAATGTATGATAACTTGAAAAACATTGAAAGCAAATGAACAATTCTGTTTGCTAGCTGCACTTTCATACATGTATGGTCCCTTGTCTGGAGAATTCCTAAGACAAAAAGTGAAATTTGGGCATACTGAAATGAGGCAAATTCAGTATGTAAAACAAACACTTGTCATACAGCCCCAACGTGTTCCCCAAAGAGAAGCTTTCCAAACTACACATTATACATAATGAAGTTTTTTTTTTTACAATTATTTTAAAGGAATCAACATCATGTCAACAAAACTTAAAGGACATTAGTGATGTTTTTCAAAATAAAACTCTGTGCTTCATCCTCATGTAAAATTCTCAATGTAAAATGCCCTTATCATATTATATCCTAACATCATACTACTCAACATCCATCCTTCCGTTGTCTTCCGCGTATCCACGGCCGGGTCACGTCTGCAGCAGGCTAATCAAGTTGCCCCAGACGTCCCTCTCCCCAGCAACGTTTTCTAGCTCCTCCCGGGGGAACCAAAGGCGTTCCCAGGTAGCGCATGGCCCGGGTTTGAATCCAACCTGTGGCTGCTTTCACGCATGTCATTCCCTACTCTATCCACTGTCCTGTCTCTCCATTAAAGGCACATAAAGACCCAAAAAAAAAAAAAAATCTTTAAAAAAAGTTAGGGAGTTCCAGTATCTCTAGGTCTTGTTCACGAGTACCAATCCTCACCTATGTTCCTGAGCTGTGGGTAGTGACCGAAATAATGAGATACAAGCGGCCGAAATAAGATTCTTACTCAACATAGTTATTAATATTATTAGAGTTATATCGGCCTTTTAGAAAGCCTCAGAACATTTTACTTACAGTAATACTTGGTTGTAAAAATTGCACTTTGATGTGTGAATGTAATATTTTAATTATTGGCTTTTTGGGCAGATAAACTTTGTATTTTATCACTGAATGGTTTTACAATCCGGACATAGCAGGTATCACTCATCTATTGACTCACCTACGACATTTCCCTTCACAGGTTCTTCTACAATGTCGAGTCCTGCGGCTCCCTGCGACCGGAGACCATCGTCATGTCAGCACTGGCCGTCCTTAAGAAGAAGCTGAGCGACTTGCAGACTCAGCTGAGCCACGAGATCCAGAGCGACGTGCTCACCATCAACTGAGGACCCGCTCTCTTACAGAGCAGGACCTGCATTCACACAGCTGCGTTATCAACCGAGGACTCATTCTCAATCACTGTTCAGGTCACATTACAAATGTCCAATCATTGTTTACGGACGAAGAAGAATACTTCCTTGATACTAGGCTCAGATGTGTTTGAGGTCAAAGATCAATCAGGGATATTTTGGCTGGGGGAAATTTGAACCAGTAAGAGATTGTTGTTGTTTTTTTGTCCCAACAGCTTAGGAAGAGTTTGGTTAAATTTCCTGTTTTGGGATGTTTTTGAGAAGCATCCTTGTAATAATGTCAGCAGTGATTGTGACAGAAGCTATGTGTAAAAGCGTCCAGCACAGGTCAGTGTCTGAAAGTGAGTTTCTCTCAGAATGATGATTTGTTGTTGTCAGTGTAACGCTGACTGTTTGATTATTGTTTGTTTAATGTCCCTTTTTTAAATAAATATGTTTGACAAACATGGTGGTCTTTCATTGACTAGTTCTTTATTGTGATTTTTTATTTTTTGTAAGTAACAAATGCACAATTTAAAACAATTAGTGCCAGTTATAAGAAAAATTAATCATGTGAAAGTAGATTTTTAAATTATTTTTTATTGAGTATTTTAAGAATATTGAGATGAAGTCTGGCACTGATGTGGAGTTGTTGGCTCAATGATTCAACTTAATTCTTTAAGTTGACAATTTTAATCAAGTTGTCATTATTATTAATTGTAGTAATAGTGTTAGTTTTAGTATTATTTTATTATTATTTAGCTCATGCTATTAGTAGTAGTAGTATTGCTATTATCTTCTACTGTGATGCATATGTCACCAAATTGTTAGATTTTTTTTAATAAGCTTTCATTACAGGAAGATAATAGGAGTCTTTAGGGCGCATTTTCTTTGGTAGGCTATCATAACGACAGTGACGATAATAACTTCATACAAATGCATGTCCAAACGATACAAAACAAAGAAACGGATGTAACCTCAGCTGTATTTAATGTAGGTCTGCACTGTGCTTGACGAGGCTTTTATTTTGAATGCAAAGAGAAATGTTAATCCAAAGGGCTTCAAATACGACTCGGACCTTTTCCCCACTCCCATCTGGAATCAGGGGTTAAAATAGCTTTGCTTTTCAGTTTGTCCTGACATCACTAATAAACTGTGATGATGACAATCTGCCTGTGTCGACAGGAAGGAGGCAGTCTCGTGCGAAGGATGACAAGGTAAGCGTCGTTAAACTGAAGGTCAGTCCGAACTGCATTCAGATTTGTGCTCATTTAAATTTTCATTCATGGCATTTAACATAACATGAAATATTAAAATACTACAATTTGTCTGCTGACTTATTTCGGAGAAGTTATTTCATTCGGCATAGTCTAATTTTAAAATATTAGCCATTAAAAAAACAGATTTTTTACTGGTGATGTTACAGGATTCTTCGTGGTGGAATACACCCTGTAAAGGAATATTTTTACATTTATGACATGTTACTGGATAGCAAGGACGCCGAATTTACCCAGTGGAGTTTATCATACAAGTGCAATCTAAGTTAATGTCTCATGAGATGTGTACCTCTGTAGATAAGCGACACAGCCAAAAAAATGATTATTTACTAAACAGATTTGGCTGAAATTCTATCTTAATGTGAAAGGACAGGAAGCAGCCAACAACATCTGGCTTTATAAATATACAGACTGCACATAAATGATCTTCTGCTCTGCTCATGGTCCTAGACACCACTGTTTCAGGAACGATGAAGCCGGTTACACATGTGTGCTATTCAAGAGATGATACTGTTAATTAGACAGAAATCCATTTCGTTGCTGTTTTTCCTCTCACAAAAATGTATTTGTAGCACAATTGTCAAATTGACAGCCATAGCTCAAAGAAATTCGGATCAATAAAATAGCCAGAGGAAGATGGGGAGACGTAGAGTATTTTTTAAAGATGTTGTGACTTTTGTTGTCTCACAGGTAAAGGGAGTTTTGTCTTCATATTTCATCTTTGCAACATGGTAAGACAGTATTATAAAGATGTGATGTTTCGGAGCAATAAGAAGACCATTTCTGTTTCCCAATGCAAGTTTAACGATCTCTGAACTTCACAGATGGCTGTGATGAGGAAAAGGTTCTCTGTTGGCTCCCCTTCATTATCTGAAGACAGCAGTGGGAGTCTCTATGACAGTGCTTCTGTTTCTGCCTCTGATCCAGACGGTGAACAAGACCACCCTTATGCATCTCTGCTCTGGTAAGAACTCTCCATTACTTACTGAAGAGATGTTTATTCAAATGTGACACGGTTACCCTTATAGTTAAACCAGCAGGATTACATCAGCAGGGTTAAGAAGATGAGCTGCAAAAAATAGTCAGTCAACCAAAGAAAAGAGAATAAACAGCTGACTATTCAAGTTGCCACGTTAATCTGGATATAAAATAAGAAAATTGTGAAGGTTCCCAAAACGACGTGCACTCTGGGAAAATATGATGATAGCACTTTCACTTTTCATTTAATTTATTATACAGGAAAGTTTTAAAAGTAACATGACAAAAATTATAGATAAAAGGGCCTGACTCAATTAAAACAAATTTCTGTTCTGAAGCACATAAAAAACAAGGATCACATCAGACAAAAGACACAACCAACATCAGACTTAACAGACAATATAACTGAAATGAACATAAATTAGTTAAATCAGTGATTACAAGTTTCATTCATCAGGTGGTGTTTGCTTAAACTGTAAAGACTCAACAATATGTCTAAAGAATGTAATTTACCAATGAATCCATACTGAAGCCCTAAATTATATTTTATTTAGTTGATATTAATTCACTGTCTGTATTTTACAGGAGCATTTCTTTCATTGTTGCTGTAGAGTTTATGAGATCCATCACTTGAAGTGATAAGTACTGAATCAAGTCTCTCTCTGTGTAGTTGTCATCGTGTCCAGGACTCTTTGCTGAGCTCCAACAGCAGCTTCACTAAATACAGAGGCATCCTCAACTGGATCATTATTCTGCTGGTCAGTTTTCTCATGTTTATTGAATTCATTGGTTATTGAATTCACACTGACTGTTTTTTCACATTTTCTTTGTGATTTATTGTCATTCTCAGGTACTGACTCACGCTCATTTGCTTTTGGAGAATTTCATACAGTGAGTATAAATAAAGATGTATCCATGCATATATATGACCTACCATGCATTTTCTACTTATTCTTTAGTGACTTGTGTTTGTTAAACTTTATTTTCTAACTAATGTGTGCACATGGGGAAAACTGATGTCTGACATTTGCTTCAAGGTCGCAGTTTAACTGTAGAAATGGCAATGTTGGTCAGTTATTGACAGTTCATTTACTGTCAATGGGCTTTTCAAAAGGCTGATGACCTCCTGATGGTTCATCCAGAACCAAGTCAAAAATTCAGTTTGTTCAACTCTTTGTTTTATGACCTAATTTTTTAACAAAACTTACATTCCCATCAGCCTCCACTGTCATCTTTGTTTCGTGCAAACCCGCACATGTTAGCATTTTGACGTGCTATCTAAAGATGTTGATTATGTTTGTCCATAATGTTTTGTCATGTAGTAAAATTAGAAAGACAGTGTTTTTCTTGAGTTTAAAATAAACACAAGATACTTGTGCCTTAAAGTAACTTAAGAAATATGGTCAAACTATTTATGTTAATATTTTTTTTAAAACTTGCATAAATGGGGGCGCCGGATAGCCTAGTGGTTATGTACTGTGGCTATAGTTCTTGTCGCAGCGGCTGTGGGTTTAAGTCCGACCTAGGCCCTTTGCTGCATGACATCCAACATTCCCTGTATCTCTTCAGCTGTCCGCTTTGAAAAAAAGGCAAGAAGGCAATTGTTTGTTATTTGTTTTCAACGTTGCCCTTTATGTCCTTCTCCTATCAGACATGGCTTTTTAATTGACGTGAAGAAGGTTTTGGAGCATCTCATTGAAGACAACTGCAACTGGCCGTCAGTGAACCTCATTCTGGGTGAGAAACTCTTTTGGATATAATTACAGGAAAAATACCAAAATCCATAGAGTTCTTAGAAAGCTGTAGATGGCCAACTTACAAGGGTAAGCAGTTCTTATCCTCACGTATTTGTCTGTGACACGTGTTCTGTATTTCACTGTCCCTGCAAGACCGTCGCTGAAGAGAGCAAAACTTAGACCCTCAGGGTTATAACTTAAATTCAATTCAGTCAGGATCACTTTGTCAAATGAATTATTTTATTGCAATTATTTATATTTGGCGGTATGGCTCTGTTCTGGGATCTCCCTGCCCTTCCCATGCATACAAGGAAAGCTATAAGGCAGGGAGATAAGCAGCAAATCCAAACTGAGCAAGCATCAATGACAAGCATGACATCGATTAAGGAGGAGCTCGGGTGGAGGAGGGATGCAAATGCGGCTTTGCAGAGGAAGCAGCAAAAGTAGGCAGGCTAGAGCAGTTTAAATAAGGCGGCATAAGTGCTATTTAGCCAATAAGACGCTTTGAAGCGAATACGCTATCAGCTGTTACCGAAACTCTGGCATGACAGTAGAGTGTGACGTCGTGACTTGCCTGAACTAACGCTATGCTCCATTTAATTAGATTATACAAAAGCTCTTTCTGGCACTACAAAAGGCTTCATAATGCTTTTGCACTCCTTTAAAGTGAGCTCTGTGATGGTGTTGGTTTTAAACACAGCACACTCAGACTGTTATCATATATCATTGTTCCTTCTAGCTGCCAACGTGTTTGCTGTTACAGCCTTGATCCTCGAGAGGTCTCAGGAAAAGGTTAGATGGGTTCTTCTGACTTAGATAAGTATTAACCCCCATGCCACAATTATGAATCCACATTATATCAAATCTCACACCTTTTTCAGAACACTTTTGAAAAGTCATCTGCAAAGATTTAAGTTGCACTTGAATCTTTTTAGGAATTTGTCATCTATTCCCTTTCCCCCCTGTTAGGGTCTGCTGCTCCTCACCAGCACTCATCTTTTACATCTCACCAATCTGGCGTTGCTCCTGTTGTTCCCTGCTGCAGTCATTATACACGAGCCTACAATTTCAACAGGTACACTTTATGACAATAGCTAATGGATATCAGTGCAACAGTTCAGCAATTTATTGCTTTTTTACTATATGACAGTTACACTATTCTGTCTAATGGAAAATGCTGTGTGCACGCTTTTGTGGTTACTCAAAGTTAAGGCTTATATAGTTGTTATACTAAGAAACATACACTTTAGAATAGGGTTGTGTGTAAAACTAGTGTTTATCTGAAAAAAGACTTTTTTTAGAGATGTACTGATGAGTAAAAATTCATAACTAACCTTTCCAGTGAACAGAAACAGGTTTATTCAAATCCCTAAAATGAATTGAGTATTAGTTTTAAGTTAATAAAACCTCAAATATAATCCAACGCCTAATGAGCTATTATGCTGGCACATCATTGTTCTCATGTGTTTGGGTGCTGTTGTTTTTTTGTCCACCAGGTGGAGCCTTCTTCTCTCTCTGGGTCTACGCTGCTCTTGGAATGAAGCTTTACTCATACCAGGAAACAAATCGTTGGTATCGACAGGCTCATTTAACTGATGCAGGTATTTTTTCCCCAACACCAAAAATTTAATCATGTCAATTTAGAGCAAAAGGAGGTCAACTTGTACCTATTGTGTCCTTTCAGAGACAGACAGGAATGTTTCTGCACCACAAGTAGGAGCCCTCAATGAGCATCTTACTTTTAAAGGTGAAACTGACTGTTTGTTTTTTTTATAGATGAAACTAGACTGTCTGTTTCACACTCACCTGTGATGATACATTTTTTCTTTATTACCCCAGATCTGTATTATTTCCTCCTTGCACCGACTCTGTGCTACCAGAAGGACTTCCCGCGTACTCCTAGAGTTCGCATCAATAAGCTGCTGCACAGGCTGCTGGAGATGGTGAGCTGAAACAGCAGCTCCATTCTCAGTAAGGGTTTGAGGCACTTTAAGGCAAGAGTCATAAAGGACAGTTTCTGACTTTTTTGTTGACTAAAAGGTGAAAGAACTTGATTTTCCACCTTGACAAACTAAACTTGTATTTCAATACAAGTGTCTGAATGTCTTCATTAACCATAGTTTGTATATACAGTCTATATAAGTAACAATAATGAGAGAAAACTTAAAATAAGTTTGACATATTACGCTTTGACACTGCAAAAAACAGCTTAAAAATGCCTTGTGCGAGTTGTCATGGTTCCACTTGTCATGGGTTATTCCACGATAGTCTGTTGACCTGTAAACCTGCCGCTTGTTAAAGTTCTGGTCAGGGACTTTCGGTGCCCCCTCCCCCCGTGAAAAAAGTGATGCCTCTTATCTCTTTGCTTGCCTTGTACTGTAAATGCTTAAATAGTGTTGTGTTTTTTTGTACAAAAATGATCGTCCTGCTTTCTCCAAAAGTCAATAGTTACATTCAGAGAATATTTGCCATTGAAAATGTAAAAAAAAAAAAAAAGAAATCTGTATTGGCAGCATGCTGTTTGTCACTTCATGTGACACGTATATTGTGGCAGCAGTTTCAGGCAGTGGTAAAACAATGTAGAAATAAACAATCTTGTTTAATGACGGTCTTATTTGCTTGAGTAGGTCACATTAAGGCATCAGTATAATTTTTTGGTCAGTTTCATATTCATTAGAAAAAAAATTCTCCTCAAAGTAGCTTTAATTTTGATATTATCTTCCTTCAGGTGATCGTCATCCAGATCATGGTTGGAATTGTGCAGCAGGTACATCAGCTGGTTTTCTTTGTCTATTGTGCAGTATGTTAGAAAAATACAGAACAAACCAGGACTACTAATGATGATGCAGTATTGTGCTAAATAACACACTGAGCTGCTTGGGGCGGCAGTATCTTGATATATTTAGTATTTAGCTCTACACTACTGTACCATAGTTGAGCATCATGCAGCTGCTAGCATGGCTATAGTATGAATGTTTTAGTCTGTGAGTGTTCATTTTCATTGAACTGAGTCTTTTTGTTCCCAGTGGATTGAGCCCATCTTCCAGAGATCAGAAAACTCCTTCTCTGTGAGTGAAACACAACCCCTCTACATTGTGAATGTTAGAACAAACTCAGCTTCCACTCCTGTTTATTTATTCTTATTCTTGTTTTAAGAGTATGGACATCACAATGAAAGTGGAGCATCTGGTGGGACTGGCGGTGAGTATGGGGGTATTTTTTAACATTTTATTCTGTTGACTGTAGATATGTAATTTTGATTTCCAAGAACTGTAAAGCACTGAGCCAATGAAAGATGTCAGTGAGCAGTCATGCAGCAAGACGTCATGTTTTTGAAGAAAGTGGTCCCAGATGGTGGTGATGATAATGATAAGAATGTGGACTATGTTTAAGTGTGATGGTGGAATAAAAGTTCAGGCACTGTCCTACTTTATACAATTATAGAAAAGTTGAGCGGAGATTGCTTTTGCAAACATATTTCCCTACAAGGCACCAACCCACTTCCTCTGGCTCCTCTTCTTCTTCTTGAGTCACTCCTACCTGAACTTCTGTGCAGAACTGCTGCGCTTTGGCGATCGTCATTTTTATGGAGACTGGTGGTCAGTTGCACAGTACAGTTTTCTACACATCAATCATTTTTTATCATCCAGCACTGGCTCACTGAGGTTCCTCTTTTCTCTTTTTTTAGGAATGCCACAACTCTGACCTCTTACTGGGATAATTGGAATATCCCTTTTCAGAAATGGTGTCACAGGTACTTTGCTCTAACGATGGCGAAACATGCCATAAGTTTGACTCCATTCATTGACAAGAGTAACTACATAATTCCACCTACTTTTTCCTTTCATCTCTTCTTTGTCTTTTCTCTGTGTCACTATTTGTATGAAGACATGTTTACACACGGCTGCTGGAAAATAATGCATCCCCTTCACAAGCGGAGTTATTGGTCTTCACGATGTCTGCTGCACTTTTTGAGGTATAGACTGACACTGCATGAGGAATATTTAGATAATTACCTTGTAGATGAGAACATGAGACGTCTGGAGTAAATTGGGATCTTGGGCTGAAAACCATCCCAGAATACCTGAGAGGCGAGTGGAAAAAATTGTGTTAAAGTCTCATCCAAAATGTTTTCTCCCTTTAGTGGGAACAAAGTGGTTTTTCCTCTCTGTTTTGCTTTTTTTATTACTGTGAAAAAGTCAATCAATTTTTGCACACATGAATAAAGTTAGCCGGCATCAGTATTTTGTTTTCATATTTGGATGCAACAAAAAAAAAATGGCCATGTTGAATAAAAAGTTGCTTTTCTATCATCTATGTACACAGGTGAAAAATATTTGTCAAGTCAAGTCACTATTCTTAAATACTGTTCCCTGCCGTAATGAATGAAAAACAAACATGAGGAGGCATCTTGAAAATTTAAATTTTAGAATGAACAGAAAACCTTTTCAGTACTGGCATATAAACATCTTCTTTTTTTTAACATAACATAACATTAACATATTGAGATTAAGATCTCCTTCACAATGGTGACCTGGCCAAGAGGGCAGCAGCACAAATGATAATAAACATTACATAATTAAGAATCAGTTCACAAACTGCAAGTGAAGAGCAGCTTGTTTAGGTCTTGTTCTCAAACACAGGACAAAAAACTATTTAGATCAGACGTGTCCATCACCTCTTTTTTTCCATCTCATGCCTCTCAGAGCTTCAGTGCAAATCCCTGGGTTTTGTAATGAAAGCAAATAAAAAGGAATTTTAGAATAAAATTAGAAGATATACAACCATGTCGTAAAATGTGTGTTTGTAATCATAAGAATATAGAGGAGCCAAAAACAAGAGGCAAAAGTGATCTGCTTTGCGGCCTTGGGTTCCTTGAAAGGCGCTATATAAATCCAAGTTATTATTATTATTATTATTCACTATTTTTGTGGTCTCTTCTACACAGTGTATGATTGCTCTACCCCTGCATAGCTGTCGTCTATGGATCTTTCTCATGATGGTATTTGAGGTAAGAATATCACACTTGTTATTGTGTACTAAAACGGGGCTACAGGCTGTGAGGGCTCCTGCTCACATGCTTTTTATATTGTTGTATAGCGTGTTGAACTTAGATCTTACTACAATTTAAGATTCATGTTATGGATCCATATGAATCCCAATATTGTGCACTATCTCCTATGAACTGTTCACACACGTTTACTACTGTTAGGTGGAGGTTGAAGGAAACAAGTGCAGAATGGGTGTTTATATAGAAGATGACTTCTGAGGCCCATTGTGAAAGATAGAAACTTTTTTTTATTAATGAATTAATAATATCAATAATATTTACTTTTAACAATTGTGTTTAACATTAAGCTGTGGCACTTGCTTGTGTGTCTTATATTCGTTTGATTTTTTTCCAGTTCTCAATGTAAATGCAACCTTCAGTTCTCAGGTTGCAAGAAAAATAATTCAGTTGAATTGACAGGGGTTTTGTTCCTTACCGGGATTTTTATTCCCTTTTTTTGTGTTAAAACAATGGACCGTATAAAACATGAACATTGTCTCAGTGACATCACTCGTTGGTGTCTGAAGCGCAGTTGAGCCCATGGCTGGTGGTCGCCGTGTTGGAAATGCTGTCTCAAACTAATTTTAGGTCAACCTAAAAGAGAGAGGTGGAGGTGGAGCTAAAGCGAACCTTTAGCCTTAAGCCTCCTTGCAAACAACGACAATCCCTCTGCTTGCTATCAGATCAGTCACAACCCTAATCATGCATAACTCTTATCCTTCATGAAATGGATGAGTTATTAAAAAATTCAACCCCTGTAAATGGTCAATTGACTTAAGCTTGCACAGCGCATTTATAGTCTTCTGACTACTCAGAGGACATTTACACCGCAGATCACAACTACCAGTCCAGTCGCCTTTGGATCGAGCTTGGAATTTGACATAGCCTGGATTTACACCCATTCACACACTTATGGCAGAGGCTGCGATGTAAAGAGTCCTTGAGAATGACATAATCCCACTCATACACATTCACACGCCACCGCCGAAGCAGTGGAAGCAACGTATAGTTAAATGTCTGGCCCAAGGAATCATCGGACATGTGGTTGCAGGAGCTGGGGATCCAACCCCAACCGCGGATTCAGAGACAACAACTCTACCACTGAACCACAGCCGCCCAATAACAGTCTGTGATGATAAAGACATGAGCTATTCAGACTAAACTGTATTTTGCACCAGGATGTAAACATGTTTATTTCTGCTGTCAAAATGGACAATTTAAACCAGTGTTTAGAGGACTTTCATGGATTTTGGAGCCAGCCTCAAGTGGATACTGGAGGAACTGCATTTCTTTGTTATTCCACATTGGCTTCATTTTGTAAAACCTGCTGCAGTTTGTTTAGAACACAAAAGTAGCACCGGCCAGCTCTGACCACTTTGATTTGTTATTAGAAGAGGGGAATCCTTAGCAAACAACACAACGCACCTCAGAAAACCAGATGTTTGTACTTATCTGTATTAGTTTGAATTCTAAACAGAAGCAGCCATGGGTGCAAGCTGTTAATGCATTGGGTCTATTAGTAGGATTTACACTTGTCAAGAGCATGAGAAGCCATTGATGTGTTTTTACCCTTAGGGACATTTTTTATGGTCTCGACAATCAAATGTTGGAACATGAGGGGGAAAATAAACACACTTGAATTTTGGGGAGGAGGAAAACCTGGGTTTAATAAAATCTTTATATATATATATATTTTGCTAACACTCTGTCTTCTCCTTCTAGCTTCTGGTTGCAGTATTCCTCGGAAACTATTTCGAAGGAAACTATGGCAACGGCTTAGTGTGGTTGTGCCTGCTGCTGGGCCCTCCACTGGCTGTGACCACCTACTTTCACGACCACTACATCAGCTCCCCTCAAAACCAGACATCATCCTCACCACAGACATTAGACCATCATATTCGCACCAAGGTTTTCCTGCAGCCTCACTGATCAGACGGAAATGTTAGAAAGAACATTTCTTGTGATGTGATATATATGTGGCTCTGATCCAAAGCTTGGTAAAGGCTGCTAACGTCGGCCCAAAGACCCAGTTATAATCCACAGCTTCTACCCTGTTGAGTAGACTCGTTATTGGACTTCTGTATTGGAATCAAGTCATGTTTAAAGTAAAGTTTACTTGCAAATAAAGTTACTGTACTTCCACATACATTCATTTCAAGGCAATAAACATCTGCTTCAGTAGTCTTTATTTTACATATTAACATCTGAAGGTCGTTTAATGTTACTGCAAATTGCCCTGCAACATGGCTAGGGTACAAGCAATCTCAGCCATGGATCATTCCTCTTACAACGATGTGAGTCAGCTGCACAGAAGATAAGGTTCCTACTTATGCACAGCTCTGTCAACATGTGGTTGAGGGGCCCAAGTTCATCTTAGTTTACCGTAAATGTCATGAACACAGTCCAATCGGGAAATAACAGAGAACCATTGAACCTCATGGCTAAATGAGTCAAAGTGTGGAATGATTTAAAGCTCATATACCAGCCAAGTCTTTTTTTTTTCCAAGCTTTAATGACAGTTAGAAATGTTCAGGCGTATTCTCATATTACATCCGGCATGTTTTTATTTGTTATTTCAAAGCATAAAGATTTATATGGGCCTACCACTGAAAGACGTGTGCTGTTCATTATTAGAAAAAACGTGACCTCTCTTTGATTGTACACCTTCTATTAGCTCAGTTACTGGTCAATACATAAACCTGAACCGGCAGTTCTAGTTATGCTAAACCAAAGATGGTTCTTGTGGTTCTTGGCTGAATTAGCCACTTTCAGGTAGTGGGTCTCAAACATTTTCTTTCATGGCAAACAAATGCCGCCCTTCAGCAGAAATAGATTTTTTCCACCCAATCATTAAAATGAGGTCTAAACTAATAACACAATAATCAGAGTTACATTTAAAATAAACACATGATTCAGGGTTGTAAGAAAGCCCTGTTAGTATTGGAGTACTTTTGTGTATATATGTCAACACAATCATTGAATTCATTTACTTCAGATCCAATGAACATTCTTTTTGATCAAACGTGCCCCACGCAGTTTGTGAACCTTGTTTCGAGCAGGCAAAGGAAAAGAAAGTGAAGGATTCAACAGCTAAAAGTACAAAGTAGATGTACTGATACAATTCCAAATTAAAGATTAGTTAGGTATTGACTGATATAAATTGTGAAAGTAGCTTTTGAAAATGTTGAATGGTTAATTCTCTTATCCCTCACACAAAGAAAGGCAAAACCGTCCACTTTTTTCCTTCCATATCATGTAGAAATAAAATAAACATTTTAAATAAACATATTATGGCATAAATATAGGTAACTGGTTTTTAAGGCTGTGAAGGACTGTTGAAGTTGTGATCAGATTATCACTTTTGAGATCAGACCAGCAGCAGTACTTTTCATAGTCACTTGAAGATGTTGTGAAGTAGCCTAAGTATTTATTATGTGGTATCACGTTAATTCTATTTTATTTTTGAGAGCTTGAAGTTTAGGTATTCAAATGATTTGCTCAAAGTTGAATAACACTAAAAGAATACAACCTAATGAAACAGCCACCAATTGGTAAAGTTTAGGTTAAGGTTCCACCTAGTCTGACTCATGTAGACCAGGCATATAAGCAGACCATATGACAACGTATCAAGCCACATCTCTCTCCAGTGCACAGCCCTCAGACAAACTACAGAGATAGGTCTGGCTATGCGAGACTAGACTGAAACGATTATCATCGCACACTACGGGAAAGAATTCAATGGTAGTAGTAGATTTTTATTTTTTAAAGATTTAATCTCTGGCCTTTTAATGCCTTTATTTAGATAAGATGGTGGATAGAGTTGTAAATAGTAGAGGGACAGAGGGGAATGACATATGGAAAAGGAGCCACCTGGGCCGCCCACTTCGAGGACTATAGCCTCTGCCAAGCTAACCGCTAGTCCGCCATCGCCTCTGGTAGTAGTCTGTTCTAGTTATGTCAATTGAACATACAGCAGCAGGGGTCATTAGAACCAATAGATGTCACCTGGTTTGGTATAATGTCTCCCAGAAGCCACCGCTCCTCACACCTAAAACATCTACATTAAGTCATTTATTATAACACTACATTTTACAGGAGCTTTTCAAGTTTATGGTTTGTTTTTAATTTGTTATCGTGAGATTGCCCTTTTTTAAGTTACAAATTTATGGACACTGAAATACACCTTTGTGAAAATGAAACAGTATTTTTCTCCTCTGCCTGTTAAACACAACTATCTATGTAAATACTGCACCCCTTAGTCATTTTCTTACAGTGCTTAGTAAAGGTTGCTATTAAAAGCTTAGATAATTATCTGCCTGATGAATAGAATAAACGCTGCTCAAAAATGAAAGGAAAACTTAATCATCACAGTTTAACACCAAATCAGTTAGATATCAATCTGTTCATTTAGAAAGTGGTTGAGAATCAATTTTCACCTGCTCTGGTGCAAACAAAAGTGACAACAGGTGTATTGGAGAGGCAAAAGCAAGACATTCTCCAAAATGGGAATGTTTTTGCATGTGGTGGCAACAGACAATTTCTATCTTCTTATCCTTCCTCACTGATTCTTCTCTAGTTCTGTATCCTGCTGTCCTAGTCACTGTGATAGCAACAATGAGGTAGTACTTGTAGACCAGTGAGGTTGCACAGGTAAGCTCCTTCAGGATGGTGAATCAATACAAGCAGTCACAAGAAGGTTTGTTGTGTCTCCAGGAACACAGGAGATATACCAGGAGACCAGTTACATGAGTAGTTACATGAGGACAGTTGGACAATTGTCAGAAACAAACTCCATGAGGGTAGCATGAAGGCCCGACTTCATATTTGCATATTGGACAGGCGTGAAGAGTCTGGAAACCCAAACACAAGCAGCTGTGTTCTGGTGAACGTCATGCTGCCTGTAAAATCATCCAGCATGGACGGTTTGGTGGTGGGTCAGTAATGATCTGGGGAGGCAAATCCTTGGAGGGTCACACAGACCTTCATGCCAAAGCCAATGGTACCCTGACTGATGTTAGCTATCAGGATGAAATCCACAAAGTGATTGTCAGACCTTACACTGGTGCAGGGGCCCCTGAGTTCCTCCTGGTGCAGGATAATGTTACAATTCACTTAGCAGACACTTTTATCCAAAGCGACGTACATGAGAGATTAAGTATAACACTAATCCAGTCATACACTGCCACCGAAGCAGCAGGAGCAATGCAGGCCCAAGGACACATCAGACATGTTACTCAGCTGGGGATCAAACTCTCGACCTTTTGGTTGAAAGGCGATGACTCTACCAACTGGCCCGTAGGCCGGCAGCCAGCCGCAGGATAATACCTGCCTCATGTGGCCAGAGTGTGTAAGCAGTTCCTGGATGACAAAGGGATTTGACTGGCCCTCTCGTTCCCCTGACCTAAATCCAATTTAGCGCTATGGGACATTATGTATCGGTACATCCGCCGCCACCAAGTTCTACCATAGACTGGAGCTCACTGAATCCCCGATCCAGGTCTGGGATGAGGCCCCCCCATCCGCTGACTCATCAGGAGCATGTCCAGTCGTTGTTGGGAGACCAAACGCACTTTGAGTCACATAATGAGTTGCAGTGACAAAATTAACACAAGTGGGATCAGCCTGTGATTTCATTTGTATACTTTGATTTTCGTTGTGATTTTGAATACAGCCCTCAATAGATGGTTCTCTTTTAATGCAAACTTCAGTGTTTTGTAAATTGTACTTTTTCTCGTGTTGTGTCTCTGTCTGTAGCTTTGTGTGTGTGCTGCTAACTGTCTAAGCCAGATCGAGCTCGAAAAGAGCTTCTTAATCTCAATCTGGTTAAATTAAAAAATAATTAAAAAAAATAATAGGTTATTGATTTTGGTTTCCACTGACCATTGTTATGTCATTTTGTTCCTAATAACTTGTACCATGTACATCAGGAAAGATTATTAACTTGATTCATTCATCAATATCTGATGTGTGAAATAATTGTTCCCTTCATTTTCTTGGGCAGAGGGTCTTTGTTAAAAAGATAATTTACATCTATCTGTCCAAAGAGCTGGGATACTTATTCTGTAATTTATTATTATTATTACTACTACTATTATTATTATTATCTTTGCAGGGCCTGTCATTCTTTTTTTTCTCGGATAAAAAAAACAGTAAAATAAAATACTCTCAAAGGCTTAAAAAAAAAAATTCAATGTTTAATGGAAACCAATTTGCCTCAAAGAACAAACTTACGTGTTCAGCCTTTAATAAACAAATTGTCCACATAACAGCTTACGTCTCAAAACAAATGAGAAGACAAGCTGCCTGAACCTTTCTGAACAGAGCTGTAAGACATGAATGATGTGGCTGCTTAATATAACTTAATAACACGTTTTTAATGTGATAGTGTAGGCCTACTCTTCTTAATGTCTTCTCTTACTGGTTTTACTATTTTTATCTTCTTCTACTTCTTACTGTCTTTTATTTATGGTCTTATCTCGTATTTATGCTCATATCTTAATCTCCTCTTGTGTTTTAACTTGGTAATTTCTTATCTTACTTACTTTGTCTATTTATGTTTCGTATTTATAGTTAATTTTTATTTTTTATTAATATTATAGTTTTGGGTTTTTTGATCCTTTAACCACTTGTTTTTATTTCTTTTACTGCTCTTACCTTCTTATTGCTTTTTATTTGCTTTTATCTCTTAGTTTCTTACATCTTTTTAAATCTTTGGTCCTCTTGGTCTCAGCGCGTGTTATTGGGTTCTTGTGTTGCCTGGGTTCTTATGATGGTTCTTATGATGGTTCTTATGATGGTTCTTGGGGTGGTCGGGTTATATATGTCTGGTTGTGTATCGTGCACTTTGGGTTCTTTTCTGTTAAATTGTATTTAATTATTTTTGGTATTTTGCATCTGTTATATTGTTACTGTTGTTGATGTTTTCTGTGTTTGGTTTAGTTTGCTTTGTTCTTGCTGTTTGTCAAAACACTTCGTAAACCTGTGTTTTTAAAAGGTGCTATATAAATAAAGTTATTATTATTATTATTACTTTAAGCTCCTTATACTGCCTTTTAAAGAATGAATGCGCCTCTAAAAACAATAATATAATATATATAGTGACAATTTGTCACTCTGGATTTGCGAGTGGCTCGTATCAATATTTATTTATAGATAGATAATCATCATGTTTGTCTTAACTTTGTTTGCTGTACATATTTGATTCTTCGCTTTAGCATTTGCTTTCTAATACTGAATGTTTACTCTGTTTGTGTAAAATTCAACTTTACTTTGAAATAAACAAGTGATTATGTTTATTATTTGTGACCCACAATCCTTTGTGCAATGAAAAGACATGCCCCAGGTCACGTGGCTTTTGTCAGTGAGGCGGAAATGAAAGTTCACTAGCGACAACAGCAGAGCTGAAAAAGGTACGGGAAAGATTACCCTACAACGTTATTGTTTAGTTATTCAACATATACGTCGGTGTGACATGAGCTACAGAACTTACAACGCAACTCTACCAGCTGTCAAGTGACGGGAACAGTTTTTATCGACATGTCCTTTTGTGAATTCTGTTTACGAAGCTTGGTTGCTAACAGCTAGCTTCTGTGAGTCAATGCGGGCAGTGTTAGCAGCGACGTACCGGATGTTGCACCACCTGGTTTTATAAACAAAAGCGGAAAAACTATTAAGTGATTGGAAAACAAGCACAAAATCATTTTTGGTAATTTCTGCCAGGCAAACTTCGACCCGTCATTTAGCATGTCTATTGTTTTGTGTGTTGTGTTAGTTGCACTACATTGTGAAATATGTATGTTTGCTGACAAAAGTTTTACTTTGGAAATAAAGATGACCGGAAGTTAATGTTAAGTTTGTGGCGCTTGACTGTGATGCATAGAAATGTCTTTATCATCTTCCGTGTTTGTGTTTGGTGCGCAGTAGCCAAGGGTATTTAAACAAGAGGACAATGAAGTCAGTTCATTTGTACGGTTTAAATCTTTATTAGTCTAGTTTAGTTTAGACAAGTATCCACTAAGTGACGGTGATAGTTCAGGCTGCCTGCCCGGCCACACTGTTTCACAAGGTTGACGGAGGATGCTGTGAGCTATTGTTTTGATTGCTTTGATGGGCTTCTCTGCAGTCCGGAGCCAGATGTCAGGTGTTCATTTTGATTGTTTTGCTATCAGTAGGTTGCTGTGGTCAGTTCACATCTGGGAATGCGTCCCTGGGTCTGGTCCCAGGCTCAGATCCCAGCAGCAGTCACCTTGATGCTGTTTTTAAAGTGGCGTTACTATGATGGCAGGATGAACATCCACTGCACAAACAAGCTTTAGGATAGTTTCTTACATTCACTGTTTAGAGGACTAGTGCTCAGTTTCACTGTGTGTTACTGCACTTGCATTTCCCTGCAGTCAATGCAGCACACTACATCTCTGACTTTGCTCAAGGTGATGGTGATTGGGTCAGACACAAATCCTGCTCATGGTTGCGACAACACCTTTTTCTTAATGGAAGTTGCATTTGAACTTAATTAAACAGCTTAATATGTAATATATGTTTTGTTTTAGGGCCGCTCTAAGGTTGTGATGACAAGCTGTTCACTGTAATACATGTTTGTCTGTTTGTGTCGTTGTGTTTCAGAGCTGTGAGGTCATGGCAGCTGCCAGTGTGAGCAGACCTGGCAGTTCCCAGACCACTGAAAAGTCTCAGCTGATCTTAAAAGGTAATTTATCTTTTTCTATCATGTCCAAAATGGCTTGACTTCCAAACTAAAAATAAGTGGAGAAGTGTTTGGATGTTCTGTTATTCAGACTTCTCAAAGCACTCTAACACTACATGTCTTTAACTCTTTCACATAAACATTCACACTGATGACATAGGTTGCTATGCAGAGTACTATCCGTACTGGTTGATAGAGTCCCTGCTCTTCATGTGCAAAGGAACCCTTATAGAAATACCTAATCAGGATATTCAATGAGTTAAGAGGAGGGCTAGCTGATTGTGCCAAGATAAAAAAAAAACAAAAAAAAACACAAGCCTTTTTTGGAGCTGACAGTAACTCACACTCATCCCACTCGTCTGCATGTTTCTGTCTGAGATGCTCTAGTTATTCCCCGCTAGTTGTGAGGCTGCCTTTACATTCAGCTTGCCTGAGGTCAGCCCTTAAAAAAGCAAACCACATCCAGACAACTGAACAGATGGGAACAAATTGTAGTGTCTTTATCAAATGACAATGAAACTGTGTCTGAACCACAGAACTTCTGCAGAGCAGTAATCTATCTGTATCATTTTAACATTATTTACAGTTTTTTTTTATTCTTGAACATTGTTCTTAAACACATTTGAATAAATTGCTTAAATCAGTGTATTATTGCCCAGCTGTCATTCACAGTGATTCATTCCATTTGCAGCTCAGGTCACTCACAGTCTAGGTTGGTCTGATGCTGTCTAATAAATATCTGGACTGTGACTTTTACATCAACTCTATTTTTTTCATGCACAGAAAAAAACATGTCAAATTTGTATGCAGTCTACTTCTTTCTGTCCAGCAGCTGAACCAGCTCCACCCCAGCAGTTGCTCGTACAAAGGCATAAATAATGTGGCATTGGATTAATGTAAAATTCACATGATTACTGAATATTTCATCAGCACAAATCAGTTTTAGGACAACACACAAATAATCCAAAGAAAGCTTGAAAAGATTGTGACCTTTTTTGTGTTTGTGTCTCAAAACAGTTCTGAGTCATTACAGTCGGTGGAGAAGAAAGATCCACTAAACCCGACTTTGACTGTAAATGTAGGGAATGTGAAAATCACCTCTGCTGGTGTGCTAATTGCTCCTTTTGTGTTTCATTCGAACACCTCAGCACATCCTGTGTTGGCTAATGATAGTTTTTTTCTGCACGATGAGTAATGGGTATTTTTATTCTTCTTTGTGGGACAGTTCACAGAGTAGTTTTGCATTGTAACATACTGTGAACTTTCAAGTCACTGGTGCAACTAACCAATGGGTTAGTCAGTGAAAATCTTTTACTTTGACGTGATCGTTGTGGTTTCTCACAGTTGATTTTGTTATTGTTGTTTGATTTCATCAAGTTGATTGCTGGAAAAAAAGAGACCCAATGAGCCGGTTGATCAGAACGGTTGTAAATAAACCTCCTGCAGATTATAATTGCAGCAATTGTGGTGGCTGTGGGTCAGTGGTTGAGTTTGTCCTCTCTTAATCGGGAGATTGGCGGTTTGATCCCGGCTCTCACAGTCTGCATGTTGACGTGTCCTTGGGCTAAACACTAAACCCCATATTGCTCTTGGTGGCGTAGCTGGGAGTGATTGGTTTAAAAGGGATTAGTTAAGACTGGGAACCTTACAAAGCTCTTTCTGCCCTCAGTTATGAATGTGTGTGTGAATAGGTGAATGTGGAGTTTGAGTGTTCAGAAGAGTAGAAAAGCGCTGTTTAATTACAGTCCAGTTAACAATAGTCAGTATTTTAAATTAGTAATAGTTCAAAGGACTACTTGTAGTAGAAATGAGATGCAAGCAGTGAAGAACCCAGAGCTTTATTTCATGTCACAGTTCCCTTCAACTACGAAGAGAAATCAACTGTTTCCTGTAGTTCATAAAGTTTGTACCCAATGGTTTCAGTAGAATACAATGTTATAATGGCTAGAAAAAGGAAGTGTTAACAACAAATCTCTAAATTCATTATTTTAGTTGACTTTATATTTTCAAGCAAACAGTGTTAATTTATATATTGCATTTAAACATTTATTTTACACTGAAAGCTATTTGTTAAGATCAATGGTCATTTACGGCTAAGAGGCATTCTTAAAAAAGAAAGATCATGGTACCAAATATAATATACCCTCAAGTATATTTAGAATTGTAGCAATTTATAAAAACAAATATTGATACATGTACAGTTTTAAGTTTCACAAAAATTAAAAGCCATAAAATGGCAGAGTGATACTTAACAATATCTTGAGTTTTGTAATCCACAAAAAGCCAACTGATTAAAAAAAAGTTATATATTTTTAACCAGATATTCATTGTTTGCATAATTCAGGAAGGAAAAATATTACCTCAACATAGATTCTTTATGTTGTTTCTTCACCATGACTGGCCGGGCAGTAACCATGGTGTTTCCAAAATGAAGCACTTTGTTACCGGTAAATCAAATGTAAGGCGGTGCTGTGCGATCTTTGAGGGGTTTTTTCTACACCTTGTTTGTTACATTGACTGAAAATAAATGTTGATTTTGCTCAAATTTGGACTAATAATTCCAAAAAGTTACCTCTGAATATAAATTATGGCAAATCAAAGAGAAACCAAATGATCTTCTCTTGTACTGTTAATTGTAATGGAGTCTTAGCATTAAGAACTAGAGGTGCACTCAGGATTTATGTTTTATCTTCCCCAAACATTAAGTTTATCTAAACAGGCCTTTATGTTCCTCTTTCCTTTTTTCTAAATCACCTTAAATATTCTTTTTTCACTCATGATTCATTTATTGACCTTTAGTGTCACTCATCTAACCCACCTCTTCGTTCACCTCATCATTGATCTTCTGCTGACCTCTTTAATTCTTTTCATCATGCCTGCCCTCTCTCACTTCGTAGAAACTCGTCGTATTTCTGTTGACTCTTTCACCTCTCTATGGCATTTGCTCCATCTTTCCAGAGAGCTGCAGATGAGTCAGACTTTCTTATCAGATGTTCATGAGTTCAGAGATTGTCATCCTGACTCAGACGCAGCAGCGCAGATTTGCTAATGTCTCGCCTGTGATAGTAGGCCGACAGAAGTCGTCCTCCCCCCGTCATTATTCATTTATCAAACGTCTGGATCAGATTCACCCACAGAAACACTGACAGGCTGAGTGTGGCTGAGTGGCCCTAAGAGCACAACATACTGCTGCCTTAGAAAAACACTTCCAAATACACAAAACACAAGCAAGCAAAAAATGTATATGACAACAAATGCACAGCCTTTGAAGTACTTACCTCATATACACGACACTGATATGGGATTTTTGGGGGCCGATATAGATATTGGGGAGAGAAAATCATATACCAATATATCCACCGATATCTTAGATCTATATCCAATATAGGTATAGATATACACATCTGTTACGTTGATCCCAGTTGTCAAACACTTGTGCAAAAGATATATAGCAAAGACAAGATGGTAACTCAACTGAAAAGTAACTACGCATGTACGTGCCTCACCACTTGACACTCTGGAGAGTGATGATGCTTGTTGTAATCCATATAGCACACTCTTGTGAAAGAGAACTTCACTAGTGTAATACAGTGAAACTATAGTGGTGAATAAGTCTAATAATATCGGTGTATATCTGCGATAAAATTAGCCGATATTGATAGTCACCTGATATGATCGTATCTGCCAATATTATATTTGCTTTTTAAATACGCGTATGCTTAGACAACCTGCTGCGTCATGAACGTGAATGGTCACATACTCGCCTATGTACAACGCGCGTTACTGGAGGATTCCTCTAAAAGGAGCAGCACATTAATCAGCCGGCGTAAAACACAGAAGTAGAGATGATCTGTCGCCAGCTATATATAAATACGTCATTTTTGTTTCCTCTCTATTCTGGCACACATTTTTGTTGCTGTGCAACGGCAACAGTCATTTTGTTAGAAATAAATCTCAACCCTATATGTAGTTGATTATTTTTCCTATTTCACCACTTTAATTGCACTTTTAAACTACTTCAATACAGTTTTTGTAATTACCTTTATCTGCTAACCTTCCTGCTTTTTTACACATGCACGCAACGAAACACTCACACATTAGTCGGTTCACTTCCTACAACAGCAGGTGAACCATATGGGGACAAGTTGTTCGTAACATATCATATGAAAACAAACATAGCCCAGGTAGTACATAATGACATCGACTCCACTTATAAGGAGATTTTTATTAAACAGTACAGGTCACACCTCGATCCATGATTTTACAGTTAAACATGGACCTTCTAATGAGGACTAGATTTGCATTGGTTTTCTTTAACTGCTATGTGTTGAGCTCTTGGGGCCACCGTAGAGTTCTCTGCAGTTTGCAATCCAAAAGTGATTGAGGACGAACGAATCAGCTCTCATATGACTGACACATGCTGAAACAAGATTCTCAGCAGGCTCGCAAGAATTCAAAGCCACTAAGTCTGTCTAAGCTGTAGACTTTAACCACAGTCACAGAGTTTCAGTCAAATACTGTGAAATGTAGAGCAGAATATCCACAGTTTCATAACTTCTTTGCAATGAATCCAGGAGTAGTTCATTTGGGGGAGAAGGAAAATGTTCATTGTACACAGTTATAACACAGCAGTCATTTCATGCACTTATTAAACTAGATCGTTGAAGTCCAGCTGGGAGGGAGACTTGATCTCAGAAACAAACAGGCAACAAAGTAATATTAAGGCTGCAGAAGTGATCTGATGTATTGAAAGTCATTGAAAAGTCTTGAATGGTTTCTTCAGTGTGAACACTTCCCTCCAGTGTGCCCCCACTACAGCTTCTCAGCTGATCTTTTTTTTTTTTTTTTTTTAAATCCTGTGGCCTCATTGTGACCATTTAAGGATTTTCCTAGTGGCCAGTCCCAAGAAAATGAATGAAGCTTCTCCTGCACATGTTTAGTTTTTTTTCTTCCACTAGAGGGAAGTGTTTATATTGGCCTGTTTACTTCTCCATCAACCATCACACTGATTGTGTCACAAAGCCAGTTAACACCTGCTGGTTTTGGTGGAACCAGTTAGGGTTAATAATTGATAAGTGTCTAAATGAGGTACTCTTAAAGCAGTCAGAAAACATACTAATGTTGGCAATCATTTATAAGAATTGAAAAAATACATTTGGAGAAATATTGTTGTCTCTGTTACGTTTAACAGGCAGTTACATTTTAAAGTCCATACTTGATAGTCTTTAGACATTGAAACACCAGAGAATACAAAAACAACTGTGATGTTGCTTTATCACAGCTACCAGTAAATGTGTATTGTCCTCAGTTTACGCTCTTTTTCCTTTTGAACTGTTTTACATTTTTATTTAAATAAAAGCAGGAGTTGTAAATTAGCATCTGCTATAAACACTTTGACACTTGCATTGGACAACTGTTTTAAGTTGTCTTTGCATATTGTATCTGTTCCTATTAAACAAAACATAGATAAATAAATAATCAATAAGTGTAGCTGATTTAAAAAATAAAAAAACGTAATGCCGTGAAAAAAATACTTTGCAGGTTTTAAACCTTATACTGTATGTTGACTCTGCTTAGTGACACTAAACTTTTTATCTTTTGTTATGTTCAGGAGATATTTTGGATGTGATTATGGGAAAATTATATTATGCCTCGAGAAGAATGGTATGTAACAGGGTTGCTGTAATAGCCATTCCCTGTTAATTATTTATATATATATATATATATATATATATATATATATGTGTTTAAGAGACCCAAGATACATTTTTGTACTGAACATGGGGCATTAACTTCAGCATATCTTATTAACTGTAATTTAAATTAAAATGTAATGTGCCTAATGATATAAACCAAGCCAAAGGTAAAAAAAGAAGAAGCCTGCAGGCACAACAGCTGTGAAAATCACACACACACACACGCACACGCACACGCACACGCACACGCACACTCAGAGTCAGAGACACAAACATGGATTGCATTTTAGGTCCATTGTCTGTCTGCCGTGTGACAACTGAAGAGATTTGACTGGATTGGTTTTAGTCAAACAGGAATGCTTCACAGACAACATGAACATTTCAAAAACAGAATCTGTATTTAATAATAAAATTGGGGGCAAAAAAAATCACCGTTGTTGTTGAACTGTGTTGACCTGACCCTCATTTAACATGTGTTTTGTCTTTTAAAAGACATAAATAATGTATTTTTGTATTAAGTTTGAACTCTCTTCATTATTCTGTTTGTGTGTCTGTGTGCTCAGTGGTGTCAGCGAAGCCTCAGTCTCCCAAGCTGCCTAACCGTCACTCTCGGCTCAGCTCCTTTGTGGAGGTGACGGCCGACGGCCTGACCAGTGAAACCAAAAAAACAGGCAAACGCAGCGGGCACCTCGAGCTGCAGTGGAATGAAGACCTCACCCTGTAAGAGCCCACAAACACACACACATTGTCTCTTCTTCACAGTCCTGAATTTGACTGTTTTGAAATAGTTTTGCAACAGTAAATTTAAATAAATGTGTTTTTTTTTTATCATTAATGATTGTTTGTTAAAGCTGCTAGAAATTGTCAACAAATTACTTAGATGATGAACAGAAACATTTTTGAGAAATAATAATTTTAGGGAAAAAACATTTTCATGACAACATTTAATGAAATCTCTTTAAACATTTCATGTGTGTGAATTTCTTGTTTTGCTCTGTTTTATTTATTATTTTTTCTTATAAAGCAAATGGTTTGTTTTTACCGGACAAAACAAGACATTTAAAAACTGTTGCATGATAGTTCTCTTTTTTTCTATTTCACAAGCACTGAGGGATTCATCAGTGAGATTGAAAAATGGTCCGTTTAGTCAACTGAGAAAATAGTGACCTAGTGTTACATTGGTATCAAACCTTAGTTGAAAATGTGTGTGAGCTTATGGCACCTTGTGTTTGCCAGAAATGTGACGCCTCAGAGTCGTCTGGATCTGAAGCTGTGGAGCTGCCACACCCTGAGGAAGGAGCTTCTGGGCTGCGCCACCATAGACCTGCTGGACACACTGCGCACACATGACGGCAAGAGTAAGGACACAGACGCACATACGTGTATATATACAGTATATCTATATATATTTATTTTTTATTTTTTAGATATTAACAGTATAATAGAAATGAGACCAGGATCATAGTCAGGTATGAATTTACTTGACATCTTTATTTGATTAAAATTGTCCAGAATATGAAAAGCATATCGATGTGGAAGGAAACATGACAGAGGGAAAAACAAACGTGTCCTGTCAGGCTTATTAAATGTTTTTGTTTTTTTCTGTTGGTCTGTAGATCACACAAGATCTGTCACTACATGAGTCTGACAGAGACGGAAAACTAAGGATGTGTTAATATGATAAAAGAAAATCATATGTATATATATAAATGAATCACCAAGGTGTCCACAAAATGCTTAAGTTTAAAGTAAAAGTTGTGACGTTTTCACGGGAACTCATGCTGGACAGTTGCCATAAATGTGTTAGATGTCCATATCACAACAGTGAAGTAAACACCTGACTCTGTTTCTATACAATAAGGTGCTCCACTTTATTTCCAGTAGATGCTGAGCACATGATGAGAGATGGCCTGTAAATGTGACATGGTCATTTGATAATTCCTGACTTTAGGAGTTAGTAACGATCACCTACTGAACTGGATTAAATAAAGGACGAGCTGCTGATTACAGAGAATACACCGGATATCCTCCAAGTTGTGATCATCCCTTTCAGAAAAGCCTTTAGGTCTGATAATACTGTTTATAAAATAATTCTTATTAAGTACATGAAAGTGACAGACCACTTTATTATATAAGCGTTTCATGGTAAGCATATCTTGGCCCCCCACCCTTTTGGAGTAACGAAAGACCTGATGATATTTTTGGGTGGAATATTGTGTCGGCCCATTGACCCAGCTCATTTAAGTTTGTATTTTTGTTGTGGCATAAATATATAAAAATCAATTGGACGAGTTGTCGTAAAAGCTGTCAGAAATTCTCAGTGCAAACTCCCTTCACTCTCGAGCCGAATACGCCTTATTGGTTCTTCTAAACAAGTGAAAACTAGTGCTGGAATTAGTGTCAGTGCCTTATTGGAAGCTTGTCTAATCCTGTATTGGAGGAGATTGAGCAATATGAAGCAATGTCCAAAGAGGGCTACTGCTTAAACCTGCCAAGATGTATTTTTCCATCATATTCCATGCACTGTAAAAGATGACCATTAGGGAAAATTCATTTTTTAATTTTGTAAGATTTATTTTTGGCCTTTATTGGAGAGATAGGACAGTGGATAGAATCGGAAATCATGGAGAGAGAGAAGGGAAACAAAAGAAGCCACAGGCCGGGTTCAAACCTGGGCCGCCCGCTTTGAGGTCTGTAGCCTCTGTATATGAGGCGCGCACGCTAACCACTACACTATCGGCGCCCTGAAAATGACAGTTTAAAACTATTTGCTACTAAAATAAAATGCAGCTAAAATATTTAAATCTTGTGATGTTTGATCATTAAAATCAATTCAATCTACCAAAAACATTCAGTGTCATCTCGCAGCACCTGGCAGATTCCTCTACTTGAATCTGCCAGGTGCCATCATCATTGAAAGTGTATATACATTGAGTTGAAGGAATGGAGGAGAAGAAAATAAAACATGAGTGAATACTCTAAATACTATAACTAACTCTAATGATGTGAATCAAATCTGAACTGATTGATTTTATCTCTTAAGTCTGATGAAAATCTGAGTTCTTAGAAAAATCATTATCCATCAGATGAACTATGACAAAGTGGCGTCTGCTTATAACAGCGTTATTAATAAATCTAAGATATGATTTGACTTATTCTGTTCCTCCTCTTGTGATAAATGTCCCAGCTGGGTGGCTCTGTAATGATGTCACTGTGGAAGATGAAACGCTGTGTTTTGACACTTTTTTTCTCATAGTGGAGCTCTAACTGAGGATGTCTGATTTCCTTACTGTGACTCAAACTTTCTCCCCACTCCCCCACCACCTTTCCTCGTCTACCTCAACCACTCATCCTCTGTGTCGTCCCTCCTCCCTCTCTAGTGGAGAACGTCCAGTTGAGTCTGGTGCTGCAGACGGAGAACAAAGGCTCGGTTGTAGCGGGAGGAGAGCTCAACGTCTGTTTGGACGGCATGGTTGTTGATCTGGGCACGCTGCCCAATGGCGCAGCAGACAGTGAGTCCCACCTTACCACACACACACACACACACACACACACACACACACACACACACACACACACAGAGGTGGAGGTAGTAACAGGGAAATTTACAATGAAGCACGAGGGGCATTTACTCTTTAGGCCATTTATAAATGTTTAATGGAGGAAAGACCCTCCCCCTTAATGAAGTAATAAAAGGGTCAATCATCCGTGTGGGGAATTTTGGAAAAAGACACTGCAGAAAATAACATAAAACAAAAATACTTCAAATGGGGGTGTCAAACATCAGTGGTCAATAAATTACAATTTCTATTAAACTGGGGTTGGTTGGCATTTAGGGGGCAGCCCAAAACAATCCCAATCATTTGACTTGAGTGTAATTTTATCATATAAAAACAATATCTAACTTGTATCAGAGTAACTGTTATACATAATAAACATACAAAAAATGTAATCGATTTTTTAAGTAAGCACATGGACATAAAAAATTGTTTCTCAGTTTGTCCAAGTTGAGGGAAACGTAAGTTTTGTTTCATATTCACACGGGGAAATATTAAAGTGAACATGCACATACAGTTTTCCCACAGAAATCCAGACAGCTTATTAGTACATCATCCACCACAATATTCAAACCAGTTCTCCTTTTTCTCAATCTTTCCTTTTCCGTCTTTAAAATGTTTGTTAACATTGCCAACAACCGCATATACACACATGTGCTTGCATCTGTTTGTACAGTAGGATGCTTGTCTGTCGCACTACTCCAGTAAGTGCGCTTTCCCCCGTTTGGAAAAAAGCTGGAGTTTTATGTTGTGTGCGTGGCGACAATTCAAAGCCACTTCTCACCCACATAGTTTACAATAAATAGTGTTTGTTTGTTTGTAATTGTGAGGTGAGGGATTTGTGCCGTTGTTTTTCAGTTGCGTATAAAATAGTTCTTATAGTATAAAAAATTATGGTTACTGTTATGGTTATGTTTTATTTGAAAATGAATATTTTAGAGGTGGGAATCACCAGAGGCCCCACGATACGATATTATCCCCATACTTGAGTCAGGATTCGATATTTTTCGACATGCTGAGAATTTCAATACAATATACTGCAAATTAAATATTTTAACTACATATTATGTGCACATAATGAAACGAAATCAAGAACTGTTTTGTCAAATAAGAAACAATTCTCAGTCTATTCCTCTCGTTTTTCTTTTTTTCCCTACACAATGAGAGTGAAGCCCACAGACTGACCAACACTGTGGTAAAAGTAAAACCCTGTAAAAGGCTGCATGCACCTCACAATCTGAACTGTTAGTATTTCAGTCAAATCGAACTTAACTGGACACAAACATGTATGCATGACTGTACAATTGTAGTCATTTTTAACAATGCCCCTTGTTCAAAAGGAATTGTGCAACCCCTTCAGTGATTAAAGGCAGTGGAGGTCATTTTCAACTAGCATGATTTAAAGTAGCTCCGTCTACCAACTAGAACTGAATGAAGTAGAAATACTAATAATAAGATAGCCATCAGAGCTGGCCAAAAATAAGGAATAAAAATCTGGATTGGTTTTCGATGCAGTATGTGGGCTACAGAACACTGAGATGATTCATGCCCTTAGTCCATGTCCACAGACTGCTATATATTAATGTCAGACTGGCATATTAAAATAAGCTTTCCTAACTTTGCTTCAGAATTAATCTTTGTCAATACTGCCATGCCACAAAATAAATCTCACATGACCTTTCACAAATAATGAGCATGCATGTGCATCGGTTTTCTCTCATCCAAAACAGCAAAGCATACTCCATGGCTTATAACAAGCATGACACGGGAGTGACTTTTGAACAATAGCTTGCCCTCTGTGCATGTAGGAAGGAGTAGCAATATCAAACTCACAGCATTATCATCAAATGCAGAATGTCTTTGCACAGCACAGACAACAAGGTCAGCAGGACCTGTGTTAATGTTGAGTCCATCGCTTTAAGACCAAGCTCATGTTTGTTTTCTTACAGCAAAGGGTTTACTTGTTAAATCAGGGAGAGTCATGTTGTGATTTATGAGACCCATTTAACAAGTGAGTGTGGCTGTCTTTGTCATCACTTCCACTTGTCTCACTTTCTGCCCATTCACAGTTAAAAACAATCCTCAGAGTTATCAAACCCAACAGGGTCTGTAGAGTTTTTACTGGTCTTAAAAAATGCATAGTGTGGACTCGAGGTCAAAATGTAGCAACAGATGATGCATTTCAAAATATAAAAAAGTTTGTTGGAAAAAGTGTGGATGTGGCATCTTTGTTTCTGCTGCCATTACTGTCTGATGACTCTCAATTAACTATTTTAACCCCTACACTGTGGTGTTTTATCCACTTTCATTTATTCTCATTTATTTACAGTATTACAGAGGCAAAACAAGACATCACTCAGAAAGCACTTGGTGACAGTGGAAAGAAAAAGCTATTGTTTAACAGGAATAAACCTTGGGCAGAATCAGACTACTGGGTGGATGGACATCTGCCTCGGCAGGTTCTGTCAAACACGATAACAATAGAACCAAGTTTTTCAAAAGTGAGTAAGGGTTAGCCCGTATGTGTATTTAATTTAGCAAAGCCTGGTTTTCAGTGAAAAGTTTGGACATGTTTGAATGGACATCAGAACTTTTCTGCTCTGCCAAGAATAACATGTAAAAAATATTGTTACATTTAATGTACTGTAACTTAATACCAGAGCAGAATGTACAGCCGCTCTTAGGCTATACCACATCAGCCTCCATCGACATGTATTCACTGAACTTTAACACTGACATAAAAGAACACTTTATGTTATGTGCATGTGTTACTGTTCCCAAACCAATATAAAATCATTTTAGAGTCCTCAGAGGAGGGATTTCAAACCCTCCACAGCTTTATTGACTCTTGGTCACCAATATTCCAGCTTTCAGGCACGGCACTAACATTTTACCTCATTCTCATTACATTTAAAGTTTGGAATACGCTGTCTTTTAACAAACACAGTTATATGCTGCTCTTAAAACCATAGCCACGTTCATGCATCCGTCTCCTCTCTGTGTCACACTCACAAACACACACGCTCACAAAAAAGGCTTTTCATGGCGCACCGCACAGAGTCCACAGTGTCTTTGGCTGAATGAACACAGGGCCAGCAGTAAATATCCAGGACCTGCCACAGCACGGCCTGTATAAATGTGTCTCTTTGTGACTGTCTAGATTTTTCAAGGAGTTAAGAGGAGGTGTGTTGTAGGTGTTTTTTGTTTATGTGCATTCTGTTGTTTCGCACACAAGAACAGCAAAAAGAGAAGATTCTATTAAGAGGGCAGGGTCATGTCCTCACTCATAAAGGCAACCAGTCAGAGACAGACGCCAAGACTTTTAAGCACTGGACTAACAGGCCATCAAGCCTCTTAAGTTGTTGGCATTTGTCGCCCTTAACACATCCTTCCTGAACTCTGGTTTCGCCCACATACTTTAATCGGAACATGGAGCTAATTATGTGCGCAGAAAGAGTAATTGATTTTACACTTCTTAAAGCCCAAAAGCAACAAAAACGCAACCAAATGAACAGATAAGTTGTTCAGTTGGTTTTACTACAGGGGCTGAAGCTGTTTTGTGTTTGCAGAGGTTTAAGGGCAACTGCATCGGCTTGTGCTACAATAGTTCAGATCATGAACATTAAAGGCAGAATGTGCGACTTTTTTATCCAATAAATCCGGGATATACTGGATTGTGTGTGTGAGTGGTTTGTGCCTCAATTAAGAAAACCAGACTTATCTCTGATATCTGTTAAGACATATTGATATATATGGAGTATCGCCATTCAGCTCAACAATATCAAGATGTGAGTTTTGGTCAGTATCCCCACAGCCCTCATCTGTTGTAGTTTCATCTTGTTGACCATTCATGTCATTGATGGGTGTGGCTTGTGAATGGGTTTTTTAAAAGCCAAAGATTTTACTTAGTTTTCTTTTTCTAGGCAAAGTGCAGCGACCTTCTGTGTAGAATACAAATGAGCTGACACATTTTCATTAATGTGTATTCATTAGAATTGTATTGCATGTAAAATTACCGTAACTAAAAATGACCCTCGCTCTAACATTATGTATAACCTCTGATCGATTGCCTAATGAGTTTGTGGTGTTAATTGCTAAAGTAATCTACAATACAGCATGGTGTTCATTTGGTAAATGATGGCCTCAATTACTGAAATTGACAATTGAAGTAGACTATGCTTTAAGGTGAGCTTATCTGTAGTTAACTTTAACCAATGCATAAAGTCAGTGTGGCTCATCCACTTACACACATTCTGCTTTGGACAGAGCCCGACCAGCAGTTCAATGAATGGACAACAAAATGAATAACAAAACGCTGCTGGTTCCAGCCCATGGTATCAATCATTTTGGACATGGAGGAATGAATTTAGATCCTCACAATGCAGTTAAACAAAACAGGCTCTGTAATGGTAGCGTGTGTGCAGGTCAAAGGTTAACATTAAATGAATAAAGTGCTCCCCCTTAGTTGTCTTTGTATAGCTGGGTTTTTGGTTCTCTTTCAACTCTGGGCAAACTTACACACACACATACACACACACACACACTCACGCACAAACATACACACAACCAAACATATATAATCACTGACATCAGGAGTGCTTTTGTCTAATTTGTTTCTGAGAATTGTGTAATTGAGCCTCATTGCTTGCAGCTCAGCAGTACAATCGCCTCCTGTGATCCAGAGCTGTGTGCATGGTGGCGGAGGAGGGGGGGTTTCCTCTCCTGGTTTACAAGGGCAGGGATGACAGAGGTCATATGTGTGTGTATATGTGTGTTTTTTTGGGGGAGGAGTGGCTGGTGAACAGAAGGATGAAGTGTGCCCTCAAACCTGGGATTCATAGGGAGGCACTTTAGTTTGTATGTGTGTTTTCAGGCCTCATAAGTGTAAATGCACGCTTGTGTTTTGTAGCTTCTGAGTATGCATGGTAGTACATGTGTTTTACTTTCTGCAAAGTGTGTGTGTGTGTGTGAGTGTGTGCAAGCATATGTAGGTTGCCTGAATATATAAAGTGTATAAAGGTGGAAGTGTGCTGCTTTCTGCTGGTGTTAAGGCGCTCTGTGTTCTCGCTCTGAAGGCACCTCTGTTAGTTTGGAGGTTTTAGTCATTTCCCCTGGCAGACTTTCTGACACATGCACATTCACACACTCACTCCCACACACGCACATTTACAAACACAGACACACACATTAGTGAGCTTCATAGACAAACCCTTGTACTGAAAGCTGTGGAGAAAAAAGAAGCCAGAGCAGAAAGATTTAAACTCTGGGGATATTGGCACACTTTGTTGAGGTGGATGCCTCTCAAATACACGGGTTCCCATCCACACCACATCACACACACTCTGACTAACCCTCATCATCCAGGACACATCAAGCAAGAGTCTTTACATTACCATGCTGTATGGTCCACAGAATCGTTATGCTGTGACCGTAAAGAGAGTGTTTTTGTAGGATTATTTGTTTTGTTTTATTCCTCTAAAAGCCGTGGCTGGACGCACTGTGCTTTCAGGTCATCCATTCATCTGCCTGTCTGTCCCATTCATGTGACCAAAATATTTCTCCTTGAGGAATTATCTTTAAAGTTAGGAAAAAAAAAAAAAATACAGATTTTCAATATTACACTTTCAGGATAATGAAAATACACAGATATCCAGACAAACCAACAATAAAGGTGCACCTAAGAACATTCACAACAAGGTCCTATACCAGGCTTTGAAAGGGCAATTCATCAAACAATTATGATATACAAGTTAATTCCTTAAGGGTAACAGTATATAAATGACATCAACTAATCAAGGCAAACAGGCATACACACTGTTCCCCTATTAGAAATGCAATAAAAGAACACTCATTTTCTTAAACTTAGAGTATTTCCCTCAATTTTCTCAGGCAAGACTGTATAATAAACCCTTGAGCCACTTCTGTAGGGTTGGTGGTACAAATGTCCACTTTGAGTTTAGGACGAAAAAGATTAGATTTGGTGGTCAAAAATTAAAGGAATGGTATTTTACCTTATAACCTGTAGCACGTGTTAACATGTTTAGATTTATTAGCACTTGAGTTCCTTTTTTAACTGAAATATTCTCCCAAAAAAACTCCCAACAAAACAATTGTGTTCATTTTCACAGCAAACAAGGTCAAGGTTTTTCTTGTCTTCACCCTCTGCTAACATGAGATTTAGCTGCTATTTGTTTTACATGATTGTTAATTGAAGATCTAAGGTCTTTATTTTTACTCACATGTATCTACACACGCACGCACACACACACACACACACACGCACGCGCAAAACCAGTAATTAGACCTTTGCCATTAGGAAGGAGGGGGTGATGAACTCGGGGAGCAGACTATGACACAATGGTTTCTCCTCAAGACCACTGTTTATTTTTCTATATGTCCATCGGGTCTGCTCACAAGACGCCCATTCATAGCCACAAAAAAGCACTGTATGTGTGTGTGTGTGTGTGTGCGCACAAGACAGAGAAAGAGACAGTGTGAGTCAGTGAGAGATTACCTGTTTGCTTTACTTTAGATAGCAGGACACATATATGTGTGTAAATATGGACCATGTTTACGCCTGTCATGCCTCCGGTGTGAGTGTTGTACATATAAGAAGGTGCTGTGTTTGTGTGTGTAAAGGAGAAAGTGAGTGTTAATGAAAAGCATGTTATAGGTCTGTGGTTTTCAGTCACAGTTGGGAACCAGCATATAGTCACACATTCCCTCACATCACCACGACCGCATACACACACACACACTACCACACACACACACACGCACACAAACACACACACCAGCACAGACGGCACAGTACATACAAGGATGAATGGTCTCTGTTAAACCACCATTTGCATTGCCACATGTTTTAAAGCTGCATTATTTGACTTTTTTTCATAAACACAAATTTGACCTAACCCTAACTATGAGAATGGTTTTATGTATATCTGAATTTTAGCCTATAGATGCATAGGGAGACAGGGAAAGAGCACGGTGACTAAGTGAATAGAGAGAGTGAGGTGATTCAGAGAAATGAGAGGTTACTTTCTGTTTGTTTCACTGTGGTAACATTTAAAATCAACACACAGACACCTCTGCACACTAAAGAAGTGTGCCAGATTAGGTTTTAAAATCAAATTTATGTTTCATTTAGTAACTATTATGAATACAGCAAATGTCTTGGTTAGTGATGCACCGATTGGGGAAAATCAGGGACGTTGTTGATGCCGATGTTTGAAGTAACAAGTTAGCCCATAGCTGATACCGATGTTTGTTTCATGACTTCTTTTGGTGTAAGACTCCCACAATGACACCATTGTCTCGCATGTTTGACAATGAAAACAAATCAAAGTTTTTAGCACAACAAATACACATTGGTTCATGCGTCATTATATGCCAATATCGGCCAATACAGATGTTGAACCAATGCATTGGTGCATCCATTGCTACATGTTCCATCACTGGGGTAAAATAGTTATGGTAAATGAATATAAAATCCCTTCTCACTGTTTTCACAGTTTTTAATTTTCCATCATGTTTCTTGTTATGTTGTGATTGTATGTAGGATTAGTAGAATATTGTGTTGAATGTGATTGAGAAGAGTTTCTAAACAGGGGGCATGTTTAGGTATATAAAACCCTTTTCACACATACAGAAATCTCCTGAAAAACTTTAGGCTGTAGGCTATATGTGAACGCAAACAGCCGCATTTTTCGCCCGGACTTTACCTGGAGTTTATCTGGCCAGACCCATAATATTTTATTAGCTGATGTCTGAACGCGGCAGCATATACTCCGGAGATTTCAATTTGAGCCAATGGAAAGAGAGTGACGTTTATATACAGTGACTGCCTAAAGTGTCTGCACGCGACCACAAAGATCTCCGTGCACGTATTTAAACGGCTGCATTATGTTTTCTGTTCGTCAGTATGTTGTTCTCCTCTCTTTTGTGGATGTTGTCATTCCATTGGACTACACATAGTATTGATATAAAGGCAAATATTCTCATTATAACGTCGTGTAGTGGACTCTGTTGCTTCGGCCGCTACTTCCGCGTTGTTTATTTACGTCTTACCTCGGGGAAAAAACAATTCTTCCTTCTCTCAGATTTCTCACGTCATTGTCTGAGTTTTGTTTTTTCGTCAGCTTGGCATGGGATGATCCAGGAACTTCAAATGTTTGTTCTGTCATCTGTCCTGCCCTTTTCCCTACTACATTACTTTGTATTTGAATTCATAAAATACAATTTGTCTGAACTCTACGTCTTCACATTCAACTACCATCCAACCCATCCAGACAAAATGAGCACTATGCTAAAGTGCAAGTGGTTTAAATTTGAATGTGTGCAAGCTTGGACTTGGAGTTATTATTAGCAGTGTCTGAGCATTGATGATGTAATGTGTCTTTGCAGAGATACTGCAGGCAGACAGACCCAACCTGAGGAGGACACAGAGCGAGGAGACTCCTTGTGCAGCTGGACCAAACAACAGGTGAAGACACACACACACACACACACACACACACACACACACACACACACACACACACACACACACACACACACACACAGGCATATTGTTTCCCTATATATTATGCATTATGAGAAATGAGAGTCAAACCCTTATAATATCATCTGAGTCTGTGAGTGGTTAAAAAAAGCACTTTTAATAAATGTACTAAAAATTGCCTTACATGTGATCAACAAAGCTCAGTAGTCCTCTCTCCTCCTCACGGTCTTACTAAGAATAACCCTGCAGCCATAAAAGCCTGTTTCCCTTAAGACCTCAAATATTGTGAAAAAAGAAGGCCTTGTTTATTGTGAGAGCAGGGATTAACCTGTCGTGTGAAGAATAATACTTATAATAGAAGAAATTCTAGTAATATAAAACAGATTCTTTCTCACCAAAGCCGTATAAGAGACAGTTTTGATATCATTTTAACGCTTCTGTTTTTCTGTAACTTAATTTTCTTTGGAAATGTGCAAGTGATTTTTTGCAGAACAATCACATAACATTTTTGAATCCTCATAGCTTACCCAAACACATACACACACCTGAAACATGCTTTTTTTTGTCATCTTAATCACAGTTGGCTACTCTGGTTTCATCATTCTGCACACATTGTGGTGTAAAGAAAATAGAAAGTACTGTATGCAAAGGGCTTATATGAAAATCCTAAAGTTGAAGCAGTATTGTAATCAAAATAAATGGAAGAAGAGGCCTGAGGCCTGAGTGATGGAAGCCTGTGCCAGTGTGGTCGATTCAAGCACTTATGAAAAGTGCCAGCATGTTATTCCCCCCCCCCCCCCCCAAAATGTGGTTTCAGACGCTGCTCTCCCGGCTAGAATGGTAGTGGGATAATAAATAGTGGCGCAGACTGCATTTATTTCAAAACTCTGCAGCGGGGCTGCATGGGGGTCAGATGGCATTTCCCTTTAAACATTGCATGGGGGCATGAAACACAGTTCAGCCAAGAGCCCAAACCGCTGCTGTCATGGAACAGCAGTCAACATCTGTATCAGACGCCGCAGAGAGAAAGAGGAAGAGCGGTGAATCTATTGGTCTCCCATGACGAGCAGCTCTGTGCCCACACACAAAAACATCCATGAGGGTACAAAATGAGCTTTCCTGAATAACACAGGAGTGCAATTTTAATTTACTTCAATCATGATGATCACATGTTTTTTAAATGTATAACAAAGTGGAAATAAGTGTTACAACATGCAATCAGTTTTCAGCTTGTGCACTGAAAGTCAAAACAAATTGTTTTAATAACAAGAGGATTTTGAGTTCTTGAACTTCTGTAAGTGAAGAGAGATATGTTCTGAATCTAAAGAAGGCAGCAGCTCAGCTACAACTCCTTGAAACCACCAAACTGGTTTGAGCTAGTATCTGCTTTGGTCAGTGTTTTTTTTACCAGTCAAACCAAGATTTCTGAGGAACCCAAACCTCTTGGGTTTGAAAACCTTGTGAAGGATGTACATGTATAAGTAATCCTTCCCTAAAAAGTAAGATAACATTGATAACTTCAGCTCAACCTGCAAGCCTCTCCTGACTTTCTGTCCACCTCTGTCCAAGTTGCAATATTATCAAATGATATATTGAATGAATACATTTCAGTAAAGAAAGAAATATTTGGTTCATATTTTTTGCCGTATCCCATTCTTACAGTACGCTTGACTGGTTCTTATGTCAAGTTTTGGCATCCTTCCTCTTCTGCCTCCTCTTCTTAATGTAGCAAATAAAGTAAAAATGAGCACAGCCCTGGATCTGGTTTTCTGTTCCCAGCTTGGCCTCAGCATTCCTCGATTCTGGTCAGGGAAAGCCAACATGTTTCTGTATTTATAAAAGCTCCTGTTGCGAAGAGATGTTATATTTAGTGTTTGGAAAATATCTGGGTGTTCAGAGAGGAAAAGAAATAGACATCTCTGTTTTTGTGTTTTTAAATGTTGCTTTTGTACATGCTCGTATATATGCCAGGTCTGATCCCCTGAGTCGGGAACAACAATAGGTCTAATTATAAGTTGTCAAAAAAAGGAAGCAGACATGAAGGTCATCATAAAATGAGTAGGAGAAACTGCCAGACACATTTTTTTCCACACTGTAAGTATAAATATTGATGTTCTTTTGTCATCACTGTCTCATCGCACCTCCCTCCCTCTGTCTCCTGCCTTCTAACCTTTTTCCTTCATTTTCTTCCCTCATCTTGCTCTGCATCCTTTTCTCTGTCTCTCTGTGTAAATCTGTCTCCAGGAGTAACCGGCACTCAGTGGGGGGTTCACAGGGTGGCTCTCCCGGGTGCACCAGAGGGGTCTCTTTGACTAACGGGGAGCTGAGTGAGGAGCAGATCACCGGGCCTGATGGTTCATCCGTTCGCCTTCGACCTTCTAAGAGTCACGGCAGCCCTGGAAGCAGCGCAGGTACACAATAAGCTCGTCTCCTTCTGGACTTAAGTGTATTTATGCTAACTGAAATCTCTTGATTAATGTATTGTGGTATTAAACAAAGAGAGGTGGCTGCTAGTAATTAATGCAAATATTATATTAATCAAAAGGGGTGATTAGAGGTAACAAATTGACTCAAAATGAAACAAAACCACATCATGAACTTCAGAACGATGTGCTCAAACTCAAACCTTCACAAAGAGGCAGACTTCTCTTTGCATGCAGCATGTATTCAGCCTCCTTTGAAGTCAAAGTCTTTGATCAGAATTTGATCCGTTTTGAATATTGCCGTTCTTTCCCTCTCTTCTCAAAGAGTCCATGTCAGTGTTTTCTACAAATGGATTCCAACAGGGCCAACCTCCCAGTTATGTTTACAGGCGCATATGTTTGCCGACCACTTTATGAAACATACTGCTTATGAGGATTTTATGAGAAACAGACAGACAGGAATGGAGGGGATGATGTCAGCGAGGTTTAGACCTCGATTGGTGTGAAAAAACAACGGTGTTATTTAAAAGTATAATCAGGACATTATGATTGATTTCCCTGCATGTGGCTCGCAGTGATTTCGGTCAGCAGCACAGCAGATCTCGATCACTGTTTCTCAATTTAAAATTTTTCCTAATTGGCATGGAGTATTATTCAGTATTTTTATAATTATTGTAAAGGGTAGATAAAAAAAAAAAAGTGTATAATTAATCAATTAAACAGAGAATCACTTTTTGAAACATTCTGGTTCAGCTGTGTTGTGTGTTTTCGGTGTCGGGGGAGTTTCCTGCCAAAGTGAATATAACCTCACTGAGGGAAAGTACAAAGACCAGTTCTTCTGCACAGCTTTTTGTTTGTTTATAGGATCATTTTGTACTTCTTCTTTGTCAATAGGAAGTTAAGAAGTCCCACATGTTTTTGTTTTTTTACAATGGTACGTAAATGTAGTCAACTGATTCCAACGTTGTGACTTGTTAGTAACGTTCCTCTCTCTCATCCTTCTCGGTCGCTTTTCTCTCTCAGACAAAGTTGAGTTGACTTCTAACGGGCTGGAGAATAGTCGTGGGAGCGTGGCCCGTCACACGCCTCCTCCGCCCTCACCGTCAGGCCGCTCCCCGGCAGCCAGCAGTAGCAGCAGCAGCCCCTCTCCAGGTCAGGACGCCCTCGCTCTGGCTGCGCCATCAGAGCCCGGCCCCAACGCCACCCCTAACAGTGAACAGGCCAGCAACAGCAACACAGAATCCAATAATGAGTCGCTTCCGGCAGGGTAAGAGAGGCAGTGTATGCAAATGTATGAAACATTATACGTATTGAAGTGGTGCAGTGGGAGCTCATTAACACTTCCTGCCTGTATGATAGATTCTCAAGTAATCTGTAAAACTATTCTTTACCTTCTTTTTACATAATGTTGTGTTTAAATTACTAGAAGTTTGGCATTGCTCAGGGGAATTCTATTCACAGCTGCAGCACTGCTCTTATGTGACCTTTTGAGAAATTTGGATCAGAGTATGATCACATTTTGTTTAAATGACAAATTCAGATTTAGTAATTTTTTCAGAATAATTGGGCAACACTACAATAGCTAAAAGATTGGGAAGAGGATCAACCTCTCCATGATGATATTCAAGGCAGGTGACTCTAAATCCAGCTGTTGAGTCAAAACCTTCAACGCTGAGGATATCAAAGAAATGAAAAAAGTTTCAATATCAAACTCTGATTAAAGAAAAAATGAGAATCTGTTTTTTTTTACATCCGACAATAAAAGATATAGATACAATGATTTTGTTTTCAATTTTTAGATATTATATTCTAAATAGAATTTTGAAGGACAAATGACACAGATACAGAGTAGATACATGTCTTGCAAAAACCTGCAATGTTAAAAAAGGCACTTATATTCTCAACTCGTGTTTAAGGTTATATCAGCACTCTGAACATTTCTTAATCATTTGAGTGTTGATATTTTCATAATCCTCACTATCCCACACTTATTACACACTGAGCAATTATCGTGAGACGCTGCCTTTACTCTATGAATAATTTAAATTGGGTATTATAGAGACAGGTGTTTGCTCTGTAATTAGATTGTTTTATATAATAGGTACTTTTAGCATATTTGTAAAATGTAAATCTGAGAAGTTAACTAAATACTTGTGTCTTTCTCTCTCTCTCTCTCTATTTGTGTGTAGCTGGGAGCAGAGGGTGTTGCCTCATGGCCGAGTATATTACGTTGACCACAACACCAAAACCACGACATGGGAGAGACCACTGCCACCAGGGTATGCCTGCTACATTTAAAAAAAATAAAAAAATTTAACATTTATTTTTGGACTTTTTGTGCCTTTAATTGAGAGACAGGACAGTGGATAGAGTCGGAAATTAGGGAGAGAGAGTGGGGAATGACATGCGGGAAAGGAGCCACTGGCTGGATTCAAACCTGGGCCGCCCGCTTGGAAGACTAGCTTCCATACATGGGGTGCGCGCACTAACCACTGCCCCACCAGCGCCCCATGTCTGCTGCATTTGAACTGGTTTTCTGAGTTGATGTATTTAGAATTGACACGCGTTGAGATTATACAGCGTAAAGGTGACTGTGACAGATTTCAGCCAGTCATGCAAGCCTTTTCACCAATGGTATTATGTAAATAATGTTTAACTGTTTGAGCAGAGGAAAATAAGAACAACTGAGCAGCTTCTGGTGTGCGGATTCAGTCTTCCTTTTACTTTTTTTAAAGTTTTGTCCAGCACCCAGTATTCAACAATTTGGATGTGCATGCTGTTTGATTTTTTGTTTCATAGAAAGTCCAGAAAAGTGTCACAGGGAATATTCCTGTTTAACCCCAGTCTTGTCCGGTAACAGGCCAGGCCTTCTTGTGTTTCATTTTTTGAGGGTTATAGTAGTTTCATTCATTGTGATTTAGTCTTAATCAGTTTGATTTGTGTTTTTGTGCTAACGCAGCACAATGAAAACACAGTTTTCTTTGCCCTTTCTTAGTTAACTGCATTATAAGGGAACCTGTGCCAGAGCCCAGCCCTTTTATGGCTTTTTTTTCTTGTCCCAATTATTTATTGATTTTCAGTGCGACTGAGTGACTGAGAGAAAAAGAGGCTGTTTTTAGGAAAAGGTCAACCCCACTTTTCCCCAAGCCTCCACCCCCATCTCAGTTTTTCCATACAAGGAATGAGAGCGTGGGGGCCGGAGAACAAAAGACCTTTCTTAGCACCACCACATGTACTTCTATCCACCAGTGTGTCGACTGCTGGCTGCCACGGCCCTTCAGAGGATCAATTAGCAAACTGATGCCAGGCTAGTGGAGTGCTCCAGATGTACACACCAGGAACGGTTTAGAAGTTTGGGGGGTAGCGTGGGGGTAAAGGCAAAAGACATTTGGAAGCTGAACTAATGAAAGCCATCCAAAGCCAGACGGAGGGGAGCTTCTGAGACACACTGCTCTTTATCAAATATATTGCAGTTTTTTAAAGTAGTTATGCATTATGAGTTCAGCCCCTCTGGTTATTTGCAAAATGTCATAAAAAGTTTCTTTTAGTCTTTAGGGTCTCTTTAGTTACTGATGCTCGGTGCTAAAAAGACTGTCCCTCCTCCCATCTTCCTCAGGTTGTGGTTGCTTATTGTATGACAATGTGTGGTAAAGTGACTGTTTCTGAGTAGTTCTCTTTGTATGTGTGTGTGTATGTAAGAAGTGAACCTTAAAATTGTGAGATCACTTATTGGTTGGCAGACTGTTGTTTTAAGGCCTCCAGTTCGGCTTTTTGGAGCCAAGAGTGACCATTATTATACAAGACTATGGAAAGGCGCCATTTGTGAGCAAACATAAGGTTATTGAATTTAGACATGTATACAGTCAGAGCCCAGTGCTACTTAATGAGCTGACTGATTAGCTAGTTGACGACAGTGTTTTCCTTTGAGTGATTTATTTATTGGATTGAGATTGCAGTGCAGTTGTGGCTGTGGCTCAGTGGAAGGGTCGGTCGTCTCTCATCCGCAAGGTTGGGGGTTCTTTCCCCAGCACCAGATGATGTGTCCTTGGGCAAGACACTTGACCCGATGTCGCTCCCGCTTATTTGTTGGCAGCATATGGATGTATATGAATGGGAGTGGTTAATACTGATGGACACTTTACATTGCCTCTGTCATCAGTGTGAGAATGGGTGTGGATGTGTAGGTGTGACCTCCTGTTGTGTAAAAGTGCTTTGAGTTGTCAGAAGACTAGAGAAGTGCTATACAAGCTCAAGTCCGTTTACCATTTACAGATTCTCACGTGGCATTTTAATATATGCACTCCTGAAAATATCTAGATGAGTTGAGGAGAACTGCATTAACTCCTCACAGCCGGAGACTATCTCTGTCAGACAGGAGGGGGGATTTCCCGAGGTTAGGACGTGGCGTACAAAAAAGTAACAAATGAAGCAACAGATTTGATGCTATAATGAGAATATTTGCTTTAATATCAATCCTACATGTAGTTTAACGGAATCACAGTAACGGGGTTATTCTCCTGTTTTTCATTCTTTGTAAATCACGTCCCTGAAATATACTATGAAATGTCCAATTATGAATTTGTATGATGTAATGGTGCTCTTCTTTGCTTTAATATTGTTCTTAGCCTCTGTCTTAATTGTAAGTTAAAGTAAATCTAACAGTGTTACAGACACTTAAACTAAAGTTAAAGCAGCTTCATTTGGTCAACACAAATTATATTCTCTCTCCTTAGAAATTTAGAGAGACAGATGATTGGAAGTCAGAGTGATAGCTGATAATTAATGAGTTGAGATCAAAGATGTCCTGTATGAATCTTTTAACAAGTTCATCGTAAGCAGACTAAAGTGAAGAAACACATGGAACAGATAGTCATTAACATGACTGGTAGGATGATGTAAAGTCAGAATGCAGAACCAAGAAGAGGCTCTCAGGCACGCCACCGAAGGCTTTGGCATTTTCTCTGGCTCCAGTAAATAACTGGCTAGTGCTAATATCAGAGAGGGAACTTTTTTTTCCTGCTTTCTAAAGGAACCTCAGACTGCTCAGAGACTATCCCTCATCTGAATAACTCCCTGTGTTCTCTATCATCCACGGTACTGAAGTGTCTTTGAGGCCCATGACCAGCTCCTGCGGTGCTGTTGTGGATCTGAGCCTGACTTCTTAACCACATTAGAGAAGCGCCTTTTCCTTCAGAAGACAACAAAGTACCATGAGATAATCTAGTTTACTGTTGTTTCTGAACTCAAACCTTCAGGATGGTGATGGAGACCATGTGGGCCCGACCTTCACAGGAGACACCAAAAGCTTTTTATGCCCCCCCTTACTTAAAGAACGACAGCAAAGAGGAATTTTAGACTCTAGAAATACAATTAACAGCATATTTATATACACAGTCAAAGTCAGCTTTATTTATAGAGTGCTTTAAAAACAAACAAGGTTTGTACTAAAGTGTTTATTTAAAGCTTAAACATGAACAAGAACATGATGTAGCTCACTTTTCTTAAACCTATTTGAGGACGTGATTAAGTTGCATTATGTTGCTCATAGTAACAGAGCTGCTACTTTTAATTGGTGTCCTTTAGTTACTAAACACATTAATAATGAAATCACAGCTGTCATCTTACTACAGTACCATTTGAAAATATCCACCTTAACACTACTACCAGAAAGGCCTCGTTATATACTGGTTTGGTAGACCCAATTCTCCTCAATGATTGGTTGGAGATGTCTGGACACATGGTTATGTCCCTCAGGCTCAGAGAGTAACACCTGAGTACCTGCATGTGCTGTTTTCTTTGAATAAACCAAAAGATCCAAAATAAATGGGGATTCATTTTATTACAATCTTCATGATACAGCACAAGATGTATATTATGTGTTCACCATGGAAGGATGACTAAACAGGCTAACTCTCTTCATAATACCCTCTTCTTCTCCTTAACACTTAATACACATTGAATGCATGTGACTTAGAATCATTTGTTTGGGTACAACACAAGTGTGATAAATAAGACAAGCCTGCTGCACACTGTCTTGAACCCGGGCTGCCAGCTTGGAGGACTACAGCCTCCTTACATCGGGAGCGGACACTAACCATTAGGCTACCGGTGCCGCAGACCATTGGGAAATTTATGATGAAGAGTTCTATAGAGATTTTAACTGATTGAAGTACACTGAAACTTGTCTCCCTATCATCCTGTGGCTCAGTGGGTAGAGTCGCTCCTCTCTCAACCAGAAGAACCAGAACGCTTTGACAGTCAGAAGACTAGAAAAGCGCTATACAAGCTCAAGTCCATTTACCATCCTGAGCACAATGGATAACAGACTGCTTGACAACTTGCGTGCGTGCGTGCGTGCGTGCATCTCCACGTCTTTGAGTATTTCCGTACTGTTTTTTTGGTAGCAGACGGAAGTGGCTGGTGGGTTCTTTTCTGAAATTCTGTAGTGCTTAAGTCACAGATATGAGAATAGGAGCAGAGCTGAAGTGAGTCCTGCTGAGCCCAGAAGACTGGTCTGTGTGTGTGCACTGTCTATCTCAGTCCATGTCCAGACCCCCTGTCTCAGGGGAAAGACAGGATAAACATAGACCTCTGAGTAATACCTCTGGCAGTGCCCTGACACAAACACACACCACTCATGGTTATTGTCACTCAGACTAATGATGTGTCCCATTGTTTTCCCTCGTCATCAGCCTTAAATACCGGCTTTGTTTTTAAAGTGAATAAACAGTTGAATGGCGTTTGAGGTTTGAGACAAACTCATCATAATCTCCCCAAGACAAAAATAGATCCAGGGGCCTGTCATGTGAATGTGCCACATCTTTCTGCTATCCCTTGAAAGCTTACTTTCTGGTGAATTAGGGGGACAATGACCATATCATCTGCAGTTATAGGAACTGTTCTAATACATGCACAGGTTTTCCCCTCTTTCCCTTTTTCCTCCTCCTCCCCCCCGACTCCCTCCTCTGACTGTTTTCTTTCCTTTTCTTGCCTTTGTTTCTGTTTCCTTGCCACTATAAATGAGTTACTATCTACGCAGATTTTTTAACGCAACCACCCACCCTGAACATGCTTAATAAAGATGTTGTTAAAGGCAAAGCTCCTCTCACTTTTCCACTCCCTTTCTGTCCCCCATCCAGCTGGGAGAAACGAGTGGACCAGCGGGGCAGGTTCTATTACGTGGACCACAACACCAGAACCACCACATGGCAGAGGCCCACAGCCGAGTCTGTGCGAAACTACCAGCAGTGGCAGAGCCAGCGTAGTCAGCTGCAGGGCGCAATGCACCAGTTCAGCCAGCGCTTCCTCTACCAGGTACTCCATGCCTTCAACGGCCCAGTTTGTTTTCACACAGGGTGCTAGTATACAGGGGATAAGACTCCCTTCTGAGAAGGCATCAATTGGTCTTGTTGGTTTGTCCCTTGTAACCCGTAAAAACCACCCTCTTCAGTTGATCAACCACATTTTGTGCAACCAAATGCAAAGTAAACATGTTAACTCAAGAACAACAACGGAATTGATTTGAAGGAGATTTGCTTGTGGTGTTTTACATGTGGTGCTGACATCATCAGTAGCTCTGTATCAACGCTAATGTGCCTTAAATACTAGTTGCCAACCGACATTGTAAAAAAAAAAAAAAAAAATCCTCCTTTTAGGTTAAACAAACTGTTTAAGGATATTTGTTTGCTAATACTGTCATCGGTGAGGCTGAAAAGTGAAATACATTTCATGAAAAAGTTTTTATGGATCTTGGTTTAGAATCGCACGTCGTCCTCACAACTCCACGGTGCAGTGAGAGGACGGTTGCAGTATTAAAGGATGTGTTTCTGACATGTTTAGTGTTTAACAGTATTTTTCCAGTGGAATTTGTGGAGGTTTGGTATGTGACAGTCACTGTCCTCTCAGCGGAGCAGTCAAGGTCAAGCTGCAACCAGACAGTAAAGACTTATTGGACTAAACAACAGAGCTTTGTCAAAGGGCCGTTTATAAAACCTGCCTTCAAACTCTTATATGCTTCTATAAAAACAAACCACCCTGCATATTTCACTTTGTAGGTGATTTTGTGCTGCTGTTTGAAGCCGCTATATTTACGCCCCTGTGACGTTTCGCCTTCAATGTTGTGTAGCCATAATGGGGGTGATCCACCCTCTATACCCTCTTTGAAGGTAGTAAAACAGGTAGGCCTGCTCGATTTTGGCAAAAAACATAATCACGATTATTTTCATTGAGAAGGGAGAGACCACGATTATTCTACAATTCACTTAGCAGACGCTTTTATCCAAAGTGATGTACATCAGAGAGTAAGTACAACACAAGCAAGGATCTAGAAAAAAAGGAACAATGTCAGTAAGATTGGACACACAGGTGCTGACAGGCATTGCACAACATTGACAGCAGTTCTTGAGAGCTCTAATCAGTATAGAAACTATTTTATAAGTCATCGTTATCAAACAAAAACAATCGTCACTACCATCATCATCATCAATAATATGGAGACCATCATCATTAAGTTAGTAGGTGTTCATAAAAGAGCTGGGTCTTAAGCTTTTTCTTAAAGGTGCAGAGGGACTCTGCAGATCAAATGGAGTTTGGAAGTTCATTCCACCACCGGGGGGCGACAGAGGAGAAGAGTCGAGTCAGCGTCTTAGGACCCTGTTGTGAAGGTTGGATCAGACGCCTTTCATTGGCAGAGCTTGGTGGGCGGGAGGGTTCAAACAAGATTAGTCATTGATGTTACAACATCTGCATCACATGCATTTATCATAAACACTCATAACTCTTTAACATTCTGAACACTTTGAAGAACAAGAAATTAATGAAAACAAGTAATTTAAAAATGTGCAAATATATTATGATGTAATATATATAAAATATATATTAATAAAAATAAATTAACTATGTTTTTGAGGCAGTGGTGGTGTGCTCTTATGACCAAATAGTAACAACCAACTCTTTGAAACAATTACCAAACATGACAAAAACTATGGACAAAACGGGCGCAAGACATCACGCAGCACAGTAATTGTTAAATATCGATTATCGCAGGTTGTAATTGAAAGTGAAGCTCAATGCATAGCACTAAGCAGAGGTGATACAGAGGTGAGACAGGATCAGCTGAGCCAGCGGGGGAGTGCAGCGCTGTGTGTGTGTACATGTCTGACTGTGTGTGTATGTGGAGCTCTCACTGTGGCGGGTAATGGGAATTCACAAACTGGGACGAGAATATTATGCTGTCACACAATCATTATGAATGTAGACGTAATGATGGCTGAGCTTAGTTACGGCACTAAGCGAAAAAGAGCCGTCTGAAAAGCTTGTGTCTGCATTTACCATACCCATATTGTTTGCTCATTCAGTGTTTGTCATACATTGATTTATTTGTGGGAACTAGTGCATCGGTGTCACAATAGTTGTTGGCTTTAGATCTCAAAGAAGATCACCCGCCCCTAGCTGTCTTACTGGAGATGATGGCAAGTGGCACTTCTGCCATGTTCCTGAAGCTCTCTGAGCGTTTTAGTCTAATAAATAAATGACCGGTCGTCTTCCAGGCTACATTTGCCACCTTGACAATAAGCCACAGTCACAAACAGTATAACTTTTATAAGGTGTTGTTTTCCAATCCCTGGCTACTTCCATTATGCTCTCATATAAATCAGGTCACTTCTGGCTCAAAACTTGAGGCGACAGAAAAGGCGGCTCACAGACCAAAGGTTAGAGTGGCTTTGTTCCTTAGGTTTTAAAACAGGTTGAAAATCTGTAAATCAGAGTATTTCTCCTTTTACACTATGAGTCAGTGATAACAGTATATCTGTCTACATGTTAAAGTTTTAATTTTAGTTTAGTTTTAAATTTTGATTAGGCTTTGAGCAAAAATCTGGCGTTTTGAATTGTAAGGAAAGGAACAGTAGTCTTTTGTTAAGAGTTGAACGCAACGTGTGAAAAGCAAAGGGGCATAGCTGCTAACTTTTTACTGATTTATTGTCTGCTGGCATCTACAACAGCTCTTGGACATTTATCTTTTTGGACCTTGGTAGTAGTGTTTTATTTTGTTGAATATAGCACACAGGTTGTTAATGATACAGAGATGGTATCGTAGGAAAAGAAAGGAACAGATTACATGAATCAGGATGCCTCAGTATTAGGATGTAGATTATGAAGTGATTCCTTGTTTATTGTTTAGCACCAATACACCAAGTCAAATTCCTTGTATGTGTAAATGTTCTTGGCAATAAACCCTGATTCTGATTTTGATTCTGAAGTACCAAAGCTGACAAATTCTTCCTTTAAGCATTTTGATGTTGAGATCGTCACCTCCTTCCCTTCTTCTCCTCAGCCCTGGTCCCCTCTCTCTCTCCCTCCCTCTTTCCTTTCGATCAGTGTGTGTGAGAAAAGCCAATAGGCAGGTCTGCCCTGCATGTTGATAGTACACTGGTCTGTCTTGGAATGCCCACTCTGCTGATAGCAGCAACTATTTATGGCTTCAGTGTGTGTGAACAAGGAAATACACTCAGAAGAGCTCATAGTTTAACTGAAAACTCTGCCGCTTGTTCTGCTGCCTGACTGAAAATATCACTGTGTGGATGGGCTGTAACTGAGGAATCGCTAAAAGATGTCTTTTGAACAATTACTTTTTAACTTCTCTAGCTCCAGCGCATTTTTTCAACATTTTGTCACACGCATGTGTCATTGATTCAGTGATCTAAATCCAATTTTTGTTGCAAGAGACTTCTGAATTGAGGGCTGAAAAGAATGTACACTAGTAAGTTAGACTTTCAATATACATTGTTAAGTTGAATGTATTCAACAAACCTCCTGTTAGTGACTAACAGCAGGTATGTGTCACAGCTGCTTCACCTGAACATGAGCTTATCTGGACACTTTCTGCTGACTGCTGCTACTTAACATCGTCACTTGTCTGTTGACATCATGGAAGTTTTCTTTACTGATTCACAGTAGAGATTTGCTTCCCATAACAATTCCGCTCAATTGAGTCGCATGGACATGTTATCCAGAGGGTAGTATCTTTGTGTGTTTAACCGACCAATGAGAACTTGTTTGCCTACGACTCTTCGTCGACTAACATCTGGTCGACTATTATGGGCCAGCCAAAGACTATATATGTGTATGTGTCACTGTGTGTGCTGATATGTGTGTAGGTCTCTACATGGGGTTTCCTGGTAGTGGTGCTACCTTTCCTACCTCATACATGTTCACGTTTACAATGCGCACTGACTCAACACTGACTCAAACAACATTATGATTTCTAATAATTGTGTAATTGAGAAAGGAAAAATTTCAGATTGAAACCTAATTTATTATACCATTTAATGTGCCCTGTTTAAAATGAAAATCATTACAACATAAAAGTGAATGTGATTATTTCCCCAGTTTGAGCAAAGATGATGAATTAAATCATGACTAGGGGGCTACACCTGGTCATTTGGAGCATCAAACGCTGTTATTCTTGTATTCTGTTGTATTTTTGTGCACCAATTTGGCACTTCCTGCATTGATATCAAATGTCAGATTCTAGTAGATTTAAAGTGCTAAATTTAACATGGAGTCTGATGATGAACATGAAAGACACGCCTCAGCTGTTTTCTCAATTTACAGGATTATAAATTAGACAGATTTTATCATATTTGTGGGGCGGCTGTGGCTCAGTTGGTAGAGACGTAGAGACTGAAGTGCAGACGCAAAACGGAAACGGCACATATAATGATGAGGTCTTGTGTTACTCCGTCTGACTCTCAAGTTCATCAGTTAAGTCTGGAGTCTGTAACAGTCACAGCTTTCTTACATGAACAATCGGAAGCTTAATGCACAATTGAAGATCCGTGTAGGTGTTCATAAATAAATAAATAAATCATTGATAGGGACAATTTAGTGGTAGTTGGATTTTTGTGTAGGACAAACCTTTACAGCAGCATAGCAAAACACACGCACAAATGCTCTAGCGGAAAACTTTTAACATCTTCCTTGCACTGGATTGATTATGCTACAGCGCCGCCACCATATCCGCATGCAGCAGTTATTGCATTTAGAAATGACAGAATCAGCAGATGCTTTACTTGGAAAACTGTGTTCTTCATGAAAACCCCTGTCAGACTTTGACCAGGGCTGGTGGCGGTATGAAATTAGGCAGAGGTGGCCGCCTTCAAGTTTTGAATGCAGGAAACACCCTGCTACAGTAAATCACATGCTCCTTGTGTGTGTGCGAGTGCGTGTGCGTGTGCGCGCATGTGTGGGGTTTGAGCAGATGTGTTCATGGAGCTGTAATGTTGAGTCCAGGTGCCACATTTCTTTACTATAGCACATGACGACCAAAGAAGGTGAAGGGGATCATCATCTTTGACGCAGACCGGACCGTGCCCCTCTGAAGCGATGCCTGCCTGCATGTATATAAAAACAGAAACACACATGCAACTATTTGCACTGTGCAAAGTGTTGTCTTTTCAAACTTATAACACCAAAACCAAGGAGTTTACATCCATGTTTGTGTGGATGTGTTGTGTGTGTGTGTGGATGTGTTTGCAGAGTAATTGCAGCTTGTTAGGACCCCAGAGAGAACAGCCTCAGAGTCATTAACTACTGTTTCCGGCTCTCCCCAATCTCCCACTTATTTTCACTTTAAACTGTCTTTTTCTTCTTTACCTCTGTTCTTTATTGTAACCCCACCCACCCATTCTCTCCATCTATCTGTCATCTCTCCAAAATCCCCCAACCCTTTTTTTTTCATTCTCAAAATCCCCCTTTTTTTGCACTGCACTGAAAATATCCTTCTTACCCTCTTTTTTTTCCTGTTTTTACCTCCCCTCGTCGTCTGCTCTCAGATCAGAACTTCTCTCAATTGCCCCCTTCTTCCTTCCTCCTCTCTCCATCTCTGTTCATTCTCGCTGCAACAAGGACCCTTAACAGCAGCACCTGAATCGAGCCCTGTGTTTCATCACTTGCACTCACTGAACAGAAAACTCACACACATCCACACGGCTGAATGTCACGTTCAGTAATGTTTGAACACAGTTTGTCGGTGCTCGTGTTTCCTAAAAGCACTTTTGTAAGTGCTTAATACCATGAAAGGACAATGAACAGATGTATGTTTGAACTAAAGTGGAGCTGCTTCTATTTGGGGATAGGATTTAACTTGAGAGGGAGCAGAGTTAGCTAGAATAAATCAGTGAGTTGGCGTGATTAGAGTTGTTTCACAGCAATTACACTTTAAAGCACAAATGAACACACAATGATTTTGGATTACTGGTGTATCCAGTTTAAGGGGCACCCTTAATCCTGACCTCTGTGGCTTCTCTGAGAGCATGCGAGCGTCAGCGACAAAACCAGCCTGATTCTATTGTTACCAATGAGAGTGTCCCAACTGTCCACAAGCGACGTTTTTACCCGGACGCTCCGTTTCTATTCTCCTCTTCGGCTCTACAAGGCACTGACACTCAGTTTTCTTACTCGACTGAGTTTGTTAGCTGGTTTTACAATGTGGAGATAACTGTGCATATATAATGTCCACACCCTCGATTGAAATGTTGAGCTTTGACCTGTGTCAACAACACCGGAGAAAGACTTTTTCTGGCTCACTGTGAGCTGTTAACTGATGAGCCTCTGACTGTTAAGTTTGTCCACCTTCAATACAAAAGCACTAGATGTCATACTACAAGGGGAAACTGAAATTCACAGAGCACAGAATTGTACTGTATATGTAACGGATGCAGTGTGGACAGCCAGCGTGCGACCATGCGCCTACGACGCGATATATAACGCTTGCGTGCTGTTAGAACACAGTGTTACAGTCAACAATAGTGCATGACGTGAGAAAGCCGGAGCCACCAAAGCCCTTCCAGAGAGGGGCGTGGTCAGACACAGCTCATTTGTTTTTAAAGCTACAGACACAGAAACAGCCTGTTCTGAGCAGGACTGAAATAGAGGGGTCTATTGGCATGATAAAGAACAGGATCAGATCATGTTTTGGGGAGCTTTGAGACTTATTTAGATTTGTTTAAAAAGATGTGACCTTTAAAACCTGACTCCATAATTGGAGGTTTGTGCCTGTCATCATTTTTGGAATACATTTCATCAATCTTCCCTGTTTTTAATGCCTGCTCTAAATATTCTTCTGCAAGATATTTGCACTGATATTTGGATTGGCCAACAGGTCAGAAATAAGTCTTTCTTATAATGTGCACACAAATATTCTGTAATATTGATGTCAGTGGCAAATTTAAAGACAACTATTTAGTTGTGAATATACTGTAGCAGTTAAAAAAAAGACATTTGGGAGGAACACCGGGTAGATGAACATCTCTGAATATAAAATAAGAAACAAGAGAATGAGTTTGTCTAAATAGCAACAGTTTGGCTAAATCTAGCTGAACAGCCAGATGAAGCTGCTTGTTTGTAAAGTGTTTACTGAACTCACCGAACTCCAGTTTTCTGGATTCTCAGCCACTTTCACACTTTGTGCACACCGATGTTTCTCCTTGTAGATGTGGAGAACAAGTGTTTTTATTAGCGAAATGCAATGAAACAGTTTTATGTACGAATAGTTTAACTAGATTAATAACAGGTTTGTGTGTCTGAAAAAGCACATAAAAGGGTTGTAACATGTTGAATGCCACTAGCTGAAAACGCCATTGTCACCTGTGCTGCGTGGGCTTGAAATTATTATTTTTTTTTTTTAATCTATCCAGATGCATGACACAGAGCCATTATTTCACACGTCTCTGCCAACATGCTGCTTTTCCCTCTCTTCCTCTCTCCCTCTCTTGTTTTCTCAGTCTCTCTTTCTTTTCCTCCCTCCAGCCTGCTGGCTCTGTCTGGAAGCTGCTGAGGAGCTGAATGGTCAGAGCCAGGATGAAGTCATCATGTCTTTATATCATTATATTCTCCTTTTACCTTTTTTAGTCACAGAAAACCCATAAGGGTGGGGCAGCGGTGCATAGATTGGCTGTCGATGGAATTGACACACACACACACACACACACACACACACACACACACACACACACACACACACACACACACACACACACACACACACACACACACCCTTTAACCCTGTTGTGTGCCCACTCTCACTCCACCAGTGGGCCCCAGTCTTTTCCATCGCCACTTTCTCACAGTTTCCATGACAGAGTCGTTTTAAATGGGCACAGTCACTTTTCTTTTTGGGAAATGCTGTGTAAAGTGACGTTGGCCTTCAGTGGATAATGCTCTACTTTATAGCGCCTCTGTGAAGAAAGAATAATCCTTAAAGATCTGCCAGCTTTTAGTGAGTTAATCGTTTTTGTAGTTTTTATTAACAGCTTAGTTAAGCGGAAAAAAAAGGACAACACGTGCTACATGTGCTACCATATCAGGACAATTAATATAAAGGAATGGCCCAAACAAGCATTTTTTTGTCTTTTCTTTAGGGAATGTCTTAATGTAAAGTTGATGTTTGACCGTTTTTCTAATTGATTAAGTTTTTAAATCGCACAGTGTGCCCACTAGAGGCTGGACCATCAGCTCCGCTAGTTTGTCAGAGCTCAGCTTGTTTTTACTTCAGAATTCCTTCAGTGTTTATGTTCACTAGGTTTTATCGGGAGCTGAATTAACCACAGAGGTCTCCTCCTCTCCAGAACAAACAGACCCAGTCCTATAACCATAGAAAACACCAAATTAAGCAGTTTCTGATAGAAATCTGAGTTTCTCTAATGCTCTTCAGCGGACACAGTGGAGTGTGTTTGCGCCGCTAGTCTTGTTGTGATCTGCATCCATATGCTTGACTTAATGTTTCCAGTTATGGCGGATAATGAGAGCTCACTTTAACTGTCATTTTGTTACCCCGACCGTACCAGTGTTTGTTTTTTGTGCTTGTGTTTTACAGAGGACATTAACAATGCTTAAGTCTGGTGGACTTTGGCTTGTACTTCACTATCAAGCACCAAAAAGTTGTGTGAAAGGCTTTATGATTTTCCATGTCCAAAGTTAATGAAAATATTAACATAAATGTTCCTGCTCATCTACTGAGATCGTTTCATGGCCCAGTCCAGTGTCCACCTTTATTTTCAGCATCCCTACAACATTAACCAGGGTCCATGCTGTCATTAGAGCTCCGCTTGGTGGGGCAGTTAATGATTTAGAAGTTGTTTGTGACTCACACACACACACACACACACACACACACACACTGGCCTGTTTGATGAACATCCATCTGTGGCCACTAATTCCTAACAAGCGTCTTTTCAGCTACTTTTCCACTCAAGCTAATATATTTATGTGTGTGTGTGTGTGTGTTCGAGCATAAGAACGTACACATGGACTGTTTGCTACAGACAAACTTTCCACATCCCAACACACACACACACGTTCTTTTTTCAATGTATGTATATGAGTGCAGGCTGAGTAAACCCCACAGTGGTTTCTAGGCCCAGGGTGAATAAAGGTGCCTTTTGTCAGGCCTGGGGTGGGTTGGGGCGGCCGGAGAGGAGGCGGGGTGGGTGGGGCGGGGGTGTCCAGTCTGGAACGAGCATGAATGTTCCCTCAGTTCCCTCAGACATCGCACTTCCCTGCCTACTTTCACAGCCGAACTAGAAGAGAGCACGAGAAAAGAGAAGGAGGAGGACCTCAGGGTGGGGTAGAGAGGGGTGCCAGGGTGGAGGTGGATGAGGAGGAGGAGGAGGAGGAAGAGGAGGAGGAGGAGGAGGAGGAGGTGGAGGTGGGGGTGGGGGTGGGGTGTGTCTGAGGAGGTGAGCGGGAAGCCGGTGGGGTGGGGCTTGCGTCCAGCCAGTGAGCTCATTGGAACAGCGTTGTTGTTTTATCCTCCTACCGAGCGTGTAGTTTTTGGAAGGCATACGAGCCACCAGCCAGCCTGCTCCCTCAGTCGCCCCTCACCGCTGCAGCAGAGAGGAGCCACCCCCCACCCATTTCTGCCCTCCGTACACATTTACACTTCATCCAGCCTGCCTTACTCACTGCTTCCATCAGTCAGGGGGATCAAGCAAACACCTGACTCGCCAAGTTTGCTTTAATTAGTGAGTTTTACTAGCCTTTTTTTTTTTTTTTTTTTAATTTCACATCTCCTCTCTGTGTTTTGGAGGATTTTTTTTTCTGCATCCTTTGCTGAGCCCTCTTCTTCATTTGTCGGTGAGAAACCAAGTGGACAAGAATTTCCCGCTGTGCCGTTTAACGAGGACAAACACTGAGAGAAAAACTGTGAAGAGAAGAGAGCAACAGAAAGGTGTCCTAACTGGAATTGTCTTTTTCTCTCTGTTTCTCCCTCAGCCGTCTGGTGCACCGGTGGAAAATGATCCTCTGGGCTCAATGCCTCCTGGATGGGGTAAGTTTGCACACACTCGTTGAACATACACTCCAGGCATACATAATCTCAGTGAGGGGTGCTGAACGGTTCGTGAATAGTCTCAATGTTTGGCTTCTGTCTAACAGTAAGATTTTGTTCAGTCTGAAAGTTGTCTGTACCTTCTAGAGGTGTTGAAGTGGTTTCAGTTAATAATGACTGGACTTCTCCTTGGTCAAAACCCTCAAATCCTCACAAGACTTGTCAAAGTTCATCCAACAGTAAGACAATGCAGCTGCTCAGGATATAAACCCTGGTGACTTGAATCAGTCACTTGCCTTCAAAATTAGTTCTTTATTTCTAACCTCAGTGTTGAGGGAGGGAGTATTTTCTCTCCTCACTCAACTGTGCACTTTTTTTTTTTTTTTTGTTACTTATTTGGAGCATTCGGCAACATCACAAAAATCCTGCTCCTGTGGCTTTTTGTTTCTTGCTCCAGTGCCTTGGTTGGCTTGGTTTGAATTGATTGATTTAAAATCTCGGTAAAATGTCTATTTGATTCATGTCTGTTGTTTCTATTAATTCATCACTGTTTGGATTCATTTCACTTTAAAGTCCCATAATTACAGAGGCCACATTGTTACCAGTGGGACTCTTTATAATTCAACATTTTCCCAGTTGAGCATTGTAATCGGATCTACACAGAATCGTGTCTCACACATTTATTCATTCATTCATAAAGGAACACTGCTGGCAGATCCTGTCTCTCCAACATTTTCACAGACTTCATCACACAGCCATGTTCTCTCCAAAAAAAAAAAAAAAAAAACCTCTACTCCCTCTGCCCATGATGCCTTTTCAACATGCTGCGGTACCTCAAGACCCAAAAACCTCAATTATATCACTGGCTCACATTCGCTTCTCTGGCGCTCTTTTTTTCATCTGCGGTCACTTCCCTCCGTCTCTCTCTCTTTTTTTTTTTTAAGGCTCAGATTCAAAAAGAGAAAGATGGGAAGAAAGAGGGAAAGATGCAGCAGATAAAAAAAACAAAAAAACAGAGACAGTGGTGAATTGAAGAAACTGGTAAAAGGAGGCGGTGGGGGATCAGACTGGATAGTAAAGTGGGGGGTGGATTGAGTTGAGGAGAAAGCTAGAGTTGCAATGTGAGCACTACTGTTTCTGGGCCCTCCACACACTCCTGTTAATGAGAAAAAGATGTCTGAGCGGCGGAGTGGGGAGGAGGAGGATGGGGCACCAGCTACTCTCTCATGAGACCAGTGACTCGCCGTACACACACACACACACACACACTTTTTACACACTACCATAAAATCTTATTCGCCGTTTAAGGTTCCTCCAATGAAGCTATAAACTTTGCTTCATTTTAAAGTCAAATATAAGATCTTAGCCCTGTGCTGAGGCCGTACTTTGACTTTCAAACACCCCCCGGCACACTCACAAGCACACTTGGGTTTACCCTGGTGAGGCATTCAGATCAGGCCACAGTGAAATATCACACACTCTCACTGGTTTTCTAGTATGAGGGTGAGATATTTTTTTGTCCTCATGCCAACAGAGAGGGACACTCAGTTTGTCCCTGTGACCCCGGACGATTTATCAGGAACCTGCCCGATATATATCTGTAGTATGGCTGTTCATTTATCTATGTTTTTGATTTGCAGCCATGCACATTATAGAAGTAAAACATGCAATGCAGAAAACAGTACTTGAGGAATGGTGTCATCACAGAGTTTTTTTTTTTCCCCACTGTAGCAAGCTCCGAGTCTGGTTTACAACACTCTCATCACCATCTGTCTCACATGTAACAGAGCATCACAGCTGATGATGCTGTAGTTGGTTTAAAATGTACTTTCCAGTTGTAAAAAATGCAGCCTTCAGACTGCGTTGCAAAGTCATTTTGCTGCAACATTGGTGCTCAGTCCACATCAGAAAAGCTCAATTTCTGTTCTAATTTGAAAATGACGTGTAGTAACTGCTATATTGCTGATGAGTTTATTTTTCAGAAATCAGTATCTGCATCAGTCTTCCCAAATCGGTTGACCTGTATTTGTTTCTTTTTTTTTGTTAGTCAGTTTAAAAAACTTCCCAACATCCCTAACTCTCTCTTCTTGCACCGTTTGCTCTTTTGTGTCCACAGAGAAGCGTCAGGACAATGGCAGAGTGTACTTTGTCAACCACAACACACGGACAACACAGTGGGACGATCCTCGGACCCAAGGGTGAGACTATGAACGCCAGAAAGCTCTCACGCTCCAATGTGTGTTTGTGTCCCTACGTGCGTGTTTGTGTGTTTGCATGGCGCTTTGGGTGTTTGCTTGTAGTGAAGAAGGTTTAAATCATCATAGAACGATGAAAGAGGTGTTCATCTTTAGTTTGATTTATGAGTTTCCCACTGATTAGGGACGTCTTGGGATATCATGGAAATCAAAAGAAGAAACATTTGAAACATTCTCATGGGGCAATGCAGCAGAATCTGGAAAATGTCAGAATTTGTTTTGCATACTGACTGATCTAGCCCTCCAGATATAAGCGTAGCCTTCCTAACTCCCTTCTATTCTTAATAACCCAATGATCAATTTAAAAATGTTCTCTTCAACCTGCTCTTCATTTGATCACTTTTCTAGAATCGCTCCCTTTTCTTTGACATTGAAACCCTTTTTCAGCTCTTCCAGAAATCTTTCCTCTCACCTCATTCATCCTGATTGAACCTTTTAACCTCTGAACTATTACATTTCACACATCAAAGATTCAAATCCTCAGTACTTTTCTAAGGAACATCTTCTGCTCTTTATGCCACCATGTAATGAGCTGGAGATGTGAGATGGTTGTTAAAGCGGCCTTTGACAGTTCTCAAACGTTTTGTTACAACACTTATTGTTGCTGAGAAGATATTTCCAGAATCTTCAGACTCTTGTAGTGATCTGACCATAAAGGGTTTTTAAGCGGTTTCCAAACAAACTAATGGCGCTAATAAGGACCTGAGTCAAAATTAAAAAAAGAAAAAAAAAAAAAAAAAAAGAATTTCCTAAATTTCTTTGATTGTGATCATGTTCAGAAAACAATACCACTGTTTTTTTTTCTTGGGAATAAAAAAACTTCTGTCAGTTCAACTTGAAAGCAAACTGTAAAATATTTTTAAAAGTCTTTTGGGATGATCAACAAATTGAATAATTGTACTTTAAGGAGAGTCTCAGAAAATGCTGGAAGTTTCTTCTGAACAGCAGAAAGTGTTGTTAAATGAGCTTCTGGGTTTGTCAAAGATATCTGGCCGTTCTTTAAGCACACAAACTGATTCTCTTTGACTAGAGCACAGTAAGAAATCATGAGAAATACAAACTACTGCTGGGGTGGAGTCATTTTTGGCCCAATCAAAATGTTCCCTTCTCTTATAATGAAAGATGATTTTTCTCCGGGCCTCTCCTACTGTAATGAAGTCCCTCTTGACTTTAGTTAAACACAATGATTGTGAGGTTTGCTTTAGAGTCGTGGGCTTTAGATCCAAAGGTTGGCAGGGGAGGTGTGTTAGTTTCATCCCCAGGATGGGGCTCCTCCGGCTGGGACCGTGCTCACTGCCCTCTCCCTGTTGCAGGATGATCAAGGAGCACCCCCTGCCACCGGGCTGGGAGATGAAGTACACCGCCGAGGGAGTCCGATATTTTGTGGACCACAACTCGCGCACCACCACCTTTAAAGACCCCCGCCCCGGGTTTGAGTCAGGGTAAATATTTTCTCAGCCCTTCCTCGCAAAGTTGCTTCTTATAGAAATGAAATAAAAGTTTGTAAAATGCTGAGGCAGTAATATTCAGAGGAGATGATCTCTATCGGGGTCATGGAAAAATCTACAGAGAGAACTAAAGTAACTCATTACTGCTGGGTCTGACATTCCTGCACTGCAAATACTAATTTAAACAGTTCTGCTGTTTTGTAAAAGAGAATGAAATAGGTCCAACTTGTATCTTTATTTCATCTTCATCATCCTTTTCTTTCTACGTCATTATGAAGCCTTTTTTTTAAACACTGCTTTTCATCACTTTGCCTTTTAGAAAGTTTTACTTTGAACCACAAAGAATCAACTCAGCCATCACAGAGAGAGCTGATACCAACAATCATTTTAATTATTCATCAATCCCAATATTATTAGTACTGATTTATGGTCAATAAAATGTGTTTTAGTGTTACAAGGAAGCCAAAGATGGTGTCTTGAATTGTCTTCTTTATCCCACAACTCAAAGATTGACTTGTGGGATAAAAAATCTCAGAGGTTATATGCTTGTCTTACAGTTAATGATTAACTTAAGAGTTGATAGCTTGTAATTTAAACAGCTAAAGGATGCCGCTCTTGCAGAGACAAAGTTAACTTTATCACCTCAAGTTGTCCATGCCAGCACACACACACACACACACACACACACTAACACACACCTCTCCCCCCAGCCTGTGGATGTTTGCTTTGCCCTGAAGCTGTCTCGAATCTCACCACAAAAGTCAGGAGAATGTGCAGATGTGCAACAGCAGATCCTCTGCAGACTGCACGGGCTTCTTTTGCCGCTGCTGTTTGTGCCTCTTTGTGCTTGTGTGCTGCATGAAAGTTTGTGTTTGTGCTTGTGTGTGTGTGTGCCTGTTCGTGTGTGAGTGCATCTGTAGGCTGCATTTTTATGCTGATATTTGAACATGTCTTTAGGCCGATGTTCATGGAGGGCATCAGAGAGACACTCTATTGTCTTTAATCTAAATCCTGCAGCAGTGTGTGTGTGTGTGTGTGCCCGTAGCCAGTGCTCTGCCGCTGTTGTCTCCATTTCCTTACCCCGACCGAGATGTTCACTGGCAGCTTGGCGAGCTGAAACCCCAACACATTACAGGCCTCCTTCGTTTTCTCTCTCTCCTTCCTTGCTCCCATTATCTGTCTGTCTTTCTCTCTTTTTCTCAGCCTCTGCAGTGCTGACAAAGCACATTGCCCCCGTGTGTGTGTGTGTGTGTGTGTGTGTGTGTGTGTGTGTGTGTGTGTGTGTGTGTGTGTGTGTGTGTGTGTGTGTGTGTGTGTGTGTGTGTGTGTGTGTGTGTGTGTGTGTGTGTGTGTGTGTGTGTGTGTGTGTGTGTGTGTGTGTGTGCGCACAGTTAGCAGAGCTTAAACTAACACAGCTGCAGGCTCGGACTCACCTCAGTCTCTCAGACCCAGACACACTGAGTCGTTGTTAAGAACATTATGGGTCATATGATTTTTAAAACTCACTTTGAGACCCGGAACACCTGTTGTTGTTGTTGTTGTTGTTAAAGGAGACACCAACACCGTCACTTTGTTTATTTCTTGAATGTGTTTATTTGTTTATGCAGGTTCACTGATGTTAATCTGACAGTTTAAGAATGTTTCCTTTCTCTCCCTTTTCTTGGTCGCAGGTCTCGGCAAGGTGGTTCACCTGGCGCATACGATCGCAGCTTCAGGTGGAAATACCACCAGTTCCGTTTCCTATGCCATGTAAGTGTAACTGGAATCTGGAGCTCCAACAAAACTTTCTTTCTCAACAAAAGTCATTGTGATCCCAATATTGATTTTGAGTGTATTGAATATTGAACAAAACCAATGGAACCCGCTTAGTCCGTTGTAAGATTTAAGTCTGATTTCTGTTATTCAGCCTCACTCTGAACAGGGATTCACTACCTCAGAGAAGTGAATAGAAGCATATTTGTGCTGGTTGACACAGATATTCTGATTATGAGACTTTTAATTCCCTCTTAAAATAAATTAGAAAAAAGTGAGATTGTGTGTCATAAATATGTCTGTAGTAAGAGAACAGCTGGAACACAGGATCTTTGTCATGAATTTGGGTTTAAATTAGAGGTGATATCGGGGTCCAGTAGTGTAGTGGTTGTTGCACGAGGCTGTAGTCCTCAGAGTGGACGGCCCTGGTTCGAATCCGACCTGTGGCTCCTTGATTCATGTCATTCCCAACTCTCTCTCTCTCCTAGATTTCTGATTCTGTCCACTGTCCTATCTCTAAAATAAAGACATGAAAAGCTCAGAAGTAAACCTTAAAAAAAAAAAAAAAATTGTGTTGATATAAAGATTTGTGATAACAAGCAGACTGTCCATGTGCTGCTCTACGAGGCTTTACAGAAGGGCCTACTGATTCAAACCTGTGTTTTCCTGCGTTTAAAGTAATTTTTTATACTCAATTCTTTATATTAAATTCAGAATATTGATTTGTTTTCTTTCTTCCCTGTCTAGTCCAATGCCTTGCCCAGCCACGTCAAGATCTCTGTGTCCAGGCAGACGCTGTTTGAAGACTCGTTCCAGCAGGTCAGAGATGCGGCAAACACAAATCTGTTCCACACCCTGAATGTCATCAAATAAAAAATAAAACACACATCAGTTAAACAACATTAAAATAACCAGATAAACAACACATATTACCACACATACAAAAAAATACCAGCAGCCACAGAATCTTTGAACTTGATTTAAAACAACACAGGAAGTAATGAATGTCAAATCTAATCATGCATTAGTAACAACCTTTCCATTTAAAACAAATCTCAAAGTGCTAGTCCACAATGTTGTGAACAATTGATTTTGTTTTGCCATCAGATCATGAATGTGAAGCCCTACGACCTTCGGCGCAGACTCTACATCATCATGAGAGGAGAGGAAGGGCTGGACTACGGCGGGATCGCCAGGTGAGGCCAACCAACCAAACTTTACCTTTTCTCCTCACACTTTTTTGTGTGTTTTACATTATTTTGGGTCTATCTTTTAACCCACTGATTTTTTTTTTTAAGTTGGTGAAGGGGTGTTGTGTTTCCCCTCTTGATAAACTTGTTCCTGGAAGTGTCTGACTGTGATCTGTTGTGTGTGTGTGTGTGTGTGTGAGGATTAAATCTCACTGGTTGGCAGCAGACATCCTACTGTTAATCCCTCAATGTTCCTATATGTATCACTCTCTGAAATCACCTCCTCCCCTCTTCCTGTCCTCACCCCCTGACTTCACCCATCCATCACATCCACCCCCTGTCTCCGCTGTCCTCTGGATCCTCCTCTCTAAATTTGTGGTTATTTTTTCTGTTGGTGGTGTTCTCATTTATTTTATTTTTTTTCTGTTTGGTTTTGCATTGTGTCTCTGTCTCCGGTGTCACGTCAGTGGTTTTACCCTATGGTAGGTGACATCATGCTGTTCTACCACAGGGTAGAACCACGGACGGGATGTTGGGAGGTGTCTGCGTCCGTCCGTCAATCAGTCCATACATCCCCTCCCATACACCCCAAGGGGGAGTGCAAGGTGGCCTTGGGAGTGCTTGGTTTTGTGCTGCAGCTGGTGGTGGTGCTGCTGGTGGCCCTCATTCTCTCTAACATGCATCCATCCAAAGTCTGTCTGTTTTCCTTTGTTTTTTCCTCCTCTTGTATTTATCCTTTCATGTTATTCATTATGTCTTATGTAGTACCGTATGTGTCAGAGTTGTGTTTGTGTGCACATTTGTTCATTTTCTGTATATTCCTGTTGATAGAACTTTCTAGAAATGGATTTGAATTTGGCAAGGTTGATCCAAACGAGACAATCATAGAAAGCCTGCTACAGCTCAGAGAGAGAAGCTGTTCCTCAGTCTGTTAGTCTGGGTTTTCCAGATGGTAGGGGACAAACAGACTGTGTCCTGAGTGTGTTGTGTCTTTGCTGATGATGGTACAGTAGCTCTCTTTTGTAGGCAACCAGCATACACAGCATCCCGGTCCGGTAGCACAGCTCCTTTAATCCTCTGTGCTGTTTTTACAATCCGGACCCAGGGTTAGTAGTAAGAAACAAGTTAGTTATTTGCTTGGTATCCATTTTTACAAACAGTAATATGTTATAAGATTGTAACCACTCTGTGCTGTCCATCCTTGATTAGTTCAAAATGTTACTTATTTTAAGAATGTTTTATTTGTCTCAAACAAATCTGAACATGATCAGAAAGAGCAATATGCATCTGGCTTTAAGGAACTTAGTGTTCTAGCAGCAGCTGTGGAACAAAATCACAAAACTCTCCCTGTCTCAAATGTTCTATGATTTTTGTTCTGTCTGTATTTGTTGCTTTAATGTGTTTTTCTTTCTTTATTGTGATTTCGTCCACTCTTCTTTTTCAGCTTTATTTACCACACAATGTGTTTGATTTCCTTTGATTGTCCCTCAGATCACTTTGTCTCTGCTCACACTGTTTCCACTTCCTGTTGTGAAGAAGACTATTTTTCAGATGGTCCCTTATTGTAAAGGAATGATCAAGTGCTTACATTGAATCCTCGTATGATATCATACATCCCTTATGTCATCTCTCAGGCTCTTAGTATGACGTCTTCCTCTCCTGTATTAATCACTTCTGTTGTCTCCGTGCAGGGAGTGGTTCTTCCTGCTGTCCCACGAGGTGCTGAACCCCATGTACTGCCTGTTCGAATACGCCGGCAAGAACAACTACTGTCTGCAAATCAACCCTGCCTCCTCCATCAACCCCGACCACCTCACATACTTCCGCTTCATCGGACGCTTCATTGCCATGGTAAGAGTCGATTTAGAACTGACATATTTAAATCCCATCTTCACCACAAGGTTTTTAAGCTCAATTTCTTAATTTCCAAAATCTCAAAAACTTGTGTTGAGAAAGTGACGCACACTACCCAAAAGGTTGCCAGCTGCACGACCCCCCCCCCCCCCCCCCCCCCCAACTGTCCTCCAGGGTCCTGGCCGTGCACCCATCATGAGGAGATGTTAGCTTGCAACCATTGACCTTCTCTGTAGAGGGGAAGATGTGCTGTAGCCTGCTGTTGAATATTTACATTAAAATTATGAAATAAAACCTTAAACTGGGGAAGAGAACGTCACAGTAAGATGTTAGTAGGAGTGCATTGCTAAACCTGAACTAGTATCAACCATAAGAGCAGTAAGGTGAGGGTTGCCTGTTGAGTCGATCTTTAAAAACGTGCACAGACATCCTCATGACCTAAAGTGACCACACTGTGAGACAGACACGTCCACTGTGAGGTTCCAATAAAGAAATGATTTATTTAGTTTATTGACTTTAGAATTAGTAGAGACAGAAACATTGTGTCCACATGTGTGTGTTGACATATTTATGAGGTGGGATTTAAATGTGTGTTTTGTGAAGCCAAGCTGTAATTTACTTCATGAACGTTGGCATGTTTCGAGGTTATTTGTTGAGCATTTGACTTAAAGGTGGCAGTGAAGAAGCTGTGATGGATGTTATCATCATCATTGATAGTTAAAGTTTTTTAACAGTTGATGTACAGTCTGTACTATAATGTCTCTGTGTGGGACACACTCTAGGAAGCTGTGGGCCCCAAAAACCGACGCCCTCCACCCCTCCTTCAGTCTGCCGCCCCACCCCTCACCCACACCATGACCTAACTGCCGCACCCAGCACACACCCGCCAGCAGCCAACTATATTTAGTCCTAAAATGCGCTTTGCTGACTCGCCTTATAAAGACGCTAGTCTCAAACCTTATCGCCATATTTTTCTTCCTCTCTCTTTACCATTTTTTACTCTCCGTCTATACCCCTCACTTTCCACTGACACCCTCGCTCGGGTCTGTAAATCTTCCTGTCTGCGTGTGCGTGTGCGTGTGCGTGTGCGTGTGCGTGTGCGTGTCTTTCCTGGCAGTGTGACAGACACATGGTCGCTCAGGATACAGTAGTACAGAACAGCCTGTGACTGAGTCAGTCAGTGAGTGTCTGTGTTGTTCTTGGCTCATCACTGCTCTGAGCCCTCTGTGGGTTTTTGAACATTAAACAGCTCCATCTGTCTGAGACAGCTCACTCTACCTCTGTGTGAACACACACGCACACCATGCACACATTACGGTTTGAAGCCGTCTGAATGTCTTTGTGTTAAGTGCACACATGGGCTTCAGTTAGCATTGTGTTTTCTCTTAAAGTCATCAAATATAAGTGACTCCTCATATTTCTGACTACAAGACTTAAGTTGAAAAGATTCAGCACAACTCACCAGAGTGTCATTTTGAACACTTTTTAGTGGCAGATTGCAACCAGACACAGACATTTGACATTTCTTACTTTGTTCTCACAGTTTTTTAAAAATAGAATAAAAAAATAACATACTGTAACATTTAGTTGCTTGTATTTGTATCAATCAAGCATTATTTGTAAAGTACCAATTCATAACTAAGTGTTATCTCGAGACACTTTTCAAAAGAGCAGGTAAAAGACCTTACTCTTTGTTAAGAAAAATGGGAACGGGGAGATGGGATAATATGCAGGACGGATTTCTCCTTTGTATTCTTCGCATTCCTGTATCCACACTTTCTTGCCGCTGAGGTGGAGGTCGGAGTCGGCCGTGCATGAATGAGGACGGCGGTGGTTGTGGGGACGACACAGTCCGATGTTGGCGGTCCGATTTGTTTGAATTCATCCATTCGATTGTTGAGCGCGCTTTAGAATGAGCAAGTTTAGCATAATGGACGCTCCCATCTTGGACTTTATTGAGTAAGAATTGGCCATTTTTTGCTGACAAGTTGAACTGCAAACTTCTCAGTACTTTGAATAAAAAAATCACTTAAAATGAGATCTGTTAGGTCACTGTGGTGGCCACTCTTCAACCACAGGTAGCCAAAGCGTGCTCTGCTTTACTGTCAGTTTACATCTAAATTGGGCCTTGAAGAAAGAAATGAGTGAGAACATTAGCTTAGATGGGAAACTCTTCACATCTTTAAATCAAATAAGGAGACAGGTTGTCCTTGTCTTCGCCACAGTCTCCCCCTGCTGTCCATAAGAAGTAATGCAGATTTAAGGAACTTTCACTCTGAAACCAAGATGCTTCTTTAGTACCGGCTATTGTGGGCCCTCTGTTTTACTAAATGTGAAAATAATGTCCCAATCTGCCCTATTTTACTGACTTTAACTCACTCAGGCCACGTTTGATATTTACATTTTTGAACGTTGTGAGTGCTGCATCCTGGTCCTGCATCTTGACACAAAGTGAGTAGTAGAGTTCAGAGGTCACCTTTGCAGCTGTAAGTGTGAAATGTGCACAGGTCCAGCGTGTGAGACGTTTATGACATTATAGTTTAGTCCTTATAACTTCCTGTGTGTAAAAGCAGGTGTGGAGCTGCCGGGAATAAAAGGCCCATTCATGCTTCCTGTAAAGGGGACTGGCTGCTAAAGCATTTCCAACACTTGAATGTCCATGTAACAATCCCCAGTGAATCATCAACACTGAGCTACTGAGAAGAATGTATGTGCAGTTTGTCTAAAGCTAATTTAAACCATATGTCACTAAAGACCATATAATAACACTATAATACAGCAGACTTACAGCGGTCGGGGGGGGCGGGGGGGGGTTACATCGCTCTAAAAGTTAAATTGCTCTCGTTGGTTAAATCCAGGGACTCAAACCTGCCGTATCATCAGGTTTAGGGATCTGACGCTGTGTTTTTATGTGTATGTTTCTGGATTTTAGCAGTGAAAACCAGGAAAGCAGGTTTCTTATTGTGGTTTCTAATGTAACCAATCCTCCCTGCAGGCGCTGTACCACGGGAAGTTCATCGACACGGGCTTCACACTACCGTTCTATAAGCGAATGCTGGACAAGAAACCCACCCTGAAAGACCTGGAGTCCATAGACCCTGAGTTTTTTAACTCCATCATGTGGGTCAAGTAAGTATCACAGGCGGGTTTACCTCTTCATCGTTGTGTCTTTGTTAAGAAAACCATTCAGAAGGACATTTCCCAGACTCTCGTTCTGATTCATGTTTCATTTTTTAACTCTGCATCTCTCTTTTAAAACCACGATATGTATTATTATGAAATCACTCAGTTACAAGTTTAAAACGGAAGGAATGATGATCAACCTCTTGAGATGAAAACACAAAATCCACATGTGTCTTTCCATCTTATCTCACAGCCTTAAGGTAAACACATCAGATAAATGGAACAGCAGTACAGCGATTATTTAAAATTTTGCGATTAAATGAACAGCAAACTGATTCAGAAAGCCAAATGAAATACTCCATGATACACGTTCTGGTTCTGAGTTCACTCGTTCTTTATTTATTGCAACTAGATGATTATTTGAAACACGGTTCTGTTTTCAGGTCTCTTCATTAAATTGCTCATATAATTATAATTGATTTTCTTTGTGTGCAGAGAGAACAACCTGGAGGAGTGTGGCGTGGAGCTGTATTTTGCACAGGACATGGAGATCCTCGGGAAGGTTTCCACCCACCAGCTGAAAGACGACGGCGAGAATGAGCTAGTCACAGAGGAGAACAAGGAAGAGTACATCGGGTATGTTCAAACAGAGATGAAGAGTGCACAAATAATAACTTAAAAGAGAAGTGATGTCAGTGATGGAGACCATAAAAACCAACCTCTCTTCCTCCCCCCGCAGCCTGCTGACAGACTGGAGGTTCACTCGCGGAGTAGAGGAGCAGACCAAAGCCTTCCTGGATGGCTTCAACGAGGTGGTTCCTCTGGAGTGGCTCCGCTACTTTGATGAAAAGGAGCTGGAGGTGAGGAGGGCCAACAGGAAAACACATGAAACATGGAATATGGTTATATCCAACTTGTTCAATTTCTTCCTTGCCCCAAATTTCCCCTCATATTGAAAATGCATGAGGTACAGCTAACAGACGGACACTTCTTCTGTAGAAGATTTATGTAGGGGAATCATTTCAACCTGTAAAACAAAAAGACAAAGAGTCAGAGCTCATAAGGTTCATCAGTTACAGTGACTTTAGAAAGATGGACTTTCTTTAGCAGTGAAGCTCTTAAAACAAGCAGAGGTTTGTTAGAAATAATCTACTTCTTGGCAGGATGAGTAGAAAAGAACCTGCAGTCAGTTCCAGCTGTGGTTCAGTTTGTCATTTGCGCCCTATCCAGATGAAAAACATCATAACCCTTTAAGTTTCCATTAATGATGATGATATTAGAAAAGATGAACAGGACCACCCTTATGAACACAGCAGGTTTTCTGCACTCGTTACTTTCAAAGTCTGTTTCCGTTAACCATCATGAATCCCTGCTGAAGCCAATGCTTTGATCTGTTCAGTGTTTAGCCGGCTCCTTCAGAGGCAGTGACTCACATGATGTATGAGTAGGCATAATGGCTCCATATAACATAAAAAACATGAGGATGGTGTTGAATTAGCATGTTGTGTGTTCCAGCTCATGCTGTGCGGAATGCAGGAGATCGATATGGCTGATTGGCAGAAGAACACCATCTATAGACATTACACCAAGAACAGCAAGCAGATCCACTGGTTCTGGCAGGTACGGACACACACTCTGAACACACACACACAGTGTGAGCGAGCACTGATGTGACAGTATTCAGAGAATGACGGAGTTTCATTCCTGCAGGTGGTGAAGGAGATGGACAACGAGAAGAGAATCCGTCTGCTTCAGTTCGTGACAGGAACGTGCCGGCTGCCTGTCGGAGGCTACGCTGAACTCATAGGTACACAACATCGGTTCACACAACTACACATCCCTCACTGTGTTGTGATATTTTCCTCTGAAAGGGTTTTTAGAAATAAGGGTTTCTCACATAACCTTTTTTTTATATGATTAAATTTGTTTTGAGGAAAAGTTTTTTCCTTCATTTAAAAAGTAGTATGCTACAAGTCACTTCCCTCCCCTCATAAGACTTTCCTTTACATGATGACTGAAGTATTTCTCTTTATAGTTGGTGTATAAATCTTTATATATATATATATATATATATATATATCGATATATGTTTTCCTTAGACAGCTATGATTAAAAAAAAAAAAACATTCACATGGTATTAAATGACATTTTTTATTTTCTTCATTTGACCCCTGCAGGAAGTAACGGTCCCCAGAAGTTCTGCATAGACAAGGTGGGGAAGGAGACTTGGCTTCCAAGAAGCCACACATGGTAAGCTGCTGCCTCGTCCGTTAACAAGGAAAACTTGCTGCTCAAAGGTCCACTTGTTACTTCTTCTGACTGATCTTCTTTCAATTAAAAAAACTTCTGAGTGTGATTTTAGCCTTGGTTTTGTTTTTGTTTTGTCACCATACTCAGGGATCCTACGATCTTCAGAAGGAGTTTTCACTTTGATTGTAGTTCTGGCCCGCATAAATATGGAGGGAGAAGGAGAGTGTAGAAAACATTTGTGTTCCTGGACTACTACTTTGTTTGGAGGTGGATAGTCATAGTGATATGAACTGAAGTGCAGCAATGTGTATAAAGCACACAGTTATAGATTATATCGTGGATGATGTAATTAAAGGGGTTAAATGATTTATTTTAAAACAAATTCCATCATAAACAGGCAGCTTCTTGTTTGCTGATGACAGGGAATGTCTAAACATCTGCAGAGGTTTTAGTCTGAAAATGTATAGAATTTTGTTAAATGGTAATATGTAGGAACTCTGCAAACTGTTTCACATGATCCAATATTAATACCAGTCCTCCTATGTTGAAAAATGTTGTTTATCTGTTTGTGCAATAGTTAATCAAATCAATTGATTCTTAAGTGTACTGTGTGTTAGATGTGAGACAGCTGCCACACTGTGAATGCACAGAGGATGGATTAATAGTTTCCTGTTTGTCACTCCCCCTCACAGCTTCAATCGTCTGGATCTGCCGCCCTACAGAAGCCTGGAACAGCTCCGAGAGAAACTCCTGTTCGCCATCGAGGAGACGGAGGGATTCGGACAGGAGTGACGCGAGAAAAGAAACGGAGAAAATTCAATTAAATGGGATAGTTTTTCTTATTAATATAATTATTTTGCATTTGTTAATCACAGGGCTGATCACCTGTTGCCCTTCACCTTGAGAAAGTCTGTGAACTGAATCATAGGAGAAAAGTTGGAGGACGAGTGTGCTCGCATGTGTGTACACGTGTGTGTGTGCGTGTGTGTGCTTGCATACATTACCGCTACTGTGTACATGCATATAAATGGTGTGTATGTGTGTGAGTTGGAAGGATGGCACATGAAGATAGTTTTATATGATGAGAAGCTCAAACGCTCCCCCCACACCTACACCTCTACTCACTGCTTAGAAACGCACCGAAATCAGACGACAGGATAGTTTAAATGTCACAACAGCACAGCTTCCCCTCCAATGCAGTATAACATATCTACCAGAGAGACGTACATTTCTAACATTTAAAGTGACAGAGAGAGAGAAAGAGAGAGGCAGTGTATGAGAAGACCTTGTTTGTGTGTTTGTGTGTGATGTGTGTGTGTGTGCGTGCGTGCGTGCGCAAGAGGCAGGGAGCTGTTATCATGAACCAGCGCACCTCTGTGACAGAGGCCAGAGAGATGAGATGTGATTTTATTTTTCATTTTTTCATGTTACTTGTGAAATTCAGCATTTTTCTCCTGTACATAGCTCAAATAAATGAGATTTCAATCCTGGAGTTGTGTTCATTGTTTTTTCTTGAGAAAGACGGTCTTACATGACTTACAGTGAATAATCATTCAGCTGCATTTGAAACACGACATGGATGAGGAACTTCATGTTACTGTTGAGAATAACATTTAATCACGGCTCAATGTAACGGTAAGCAGTGACAGTGTTGGTGTCGGATCATACATTTGATAAAAGTGCTTCATCAGCTTTAAAACAAGACTTCATCTCATTGTTCTTTTAAAAGTCAAAGGTGTTGTTCATTAAGACTAATTGCCTTAGAAAATGTTTTGAAAAACTTGTTTTAGCAATTGTTGTAATCACTATAACTGACACACACATCCCACAGCAGCTGTTCATACATTAATTATTACTATAAAAAGAATCCTTTATGATGATTGTCTTTGTTCCAGTAGCATCAGAGGCATCTGTATTTGTTTCAGTCTGTTTCATAGCCAGCTAAAACAGTTTTCTAACATTGGATTATTAAAGGTTAATTACACTTATTTCTCATCTTTGCTTTTACATAAATATGTCAAACTGACTTCATGATGGATTTCTCCTGTAGGCTGTTTCTGCTGGCAGTGAGAAAACAACACACTGCCTGCAGCTTGAAAATGCATGGTTTCAAAAATGCTTCATTCATTTATTTATTTACTCTGACAGACTCGGGTTGCTGTTTTTTTTTTTTGTCTGACATCATGACAGAGGATCAGTTGGCTGCGTACAGTCCACAGACATACTGGTGGACATTGCTGTAGAAAGAGTCGCTCATAAACTAACCTGATGTTTTTGCTACGGAACTTTATCTTGTTAACGTATCAGTATGAGACAACAGTTTGAAGAAATGATCAGAACTTTAGTTTTTAAATTAGATATCTTTTGGGAAGAAATCAGATGTGTTAGCTATAATCCGGCTGTGTCACTTTGGTCTGTCAATTGACACTTGACAAATAAATTAACTTTTTTCACTCCCTAAAAATATTAGGTAGTGAAATAAATAAATTCTTCAGGACATCCAGGCATATCAGCTTTGTTTAGAGAAAAGAAAAAGTAAAAGATGGCTGCTTTGAGTTTTTTTTTTCCACAGCAGCTGTTCCTTATTTGATTTAAGTCTGTTTTAATCATTATTTATATATTTTATAAAGTCAAATAGCACAAGAAACATTCTTATGTAAACTTAAGGCACTTTACCACCCTGACAAACGCAGGGCAAGTAAAAATAAAGAAATAAAAACATGTTATTTTGCACACAAAAATGGTTGGTAGCATTTTGTTTTCAACAGTGACAGAGAGAAGGACCCTGAACAGAATGCTCTCCATCATGGACAACACCCACCACCCTCTGCACAGCACCTTCAGCAGGCAGAGGAGTGTGTTCAGTGGCAGACTGCTGTCACAATCCTGTTCCATAGACAGACTCAAGAACTCTTTTGTCCCCCTGTCCATACGTCTGTACAACACCTCACGGTTATGGACAGGGGAAAACACACACTTGGACTAAATCTTCCTTTTTCCATTTCCCATCTGCACAGCTGTCCCAAGAGTCAGCCTCTACTTTAATGATCACCTCAATTACTTAAATAGCACCTTTAATTTAATGTGTGCACTGCCTGTTATTTAATGTCTGTTTTTGATAACTCTGCACAATCTGCTTTTAAAACATTGCTGTACATATATAAACAACACAACTTCAGAAGGTCAACACTTTTTTATTTTTTTATATTCAGGTCTAATTACAGATTTTTCCTCAACTTGTTTATCGGTTCTTGTTTTAAATTACACATATATTTTTATCCCTGCACGGGTTATGTACATTTATTGTATAAGTCTATTTTTAATTACACAGTTTAAGTTTGATTCATCTAGGGGTATTCTTTAAATCTTTTTTTTCGGGTCAATATATATATATATGGGAGGGGGGGCGTCGGTTTTTCCGGTTTAATTTGTAACAAATGTTTCATGTCATGTACGTCTTTGTAACCTGCTACTGGATGCTTTGAATTTCCCTCGGGATCAAGAAAGTATCTATCTATCTATTTATCTATCTAGGAGAGGTCAGAAAGCTCCAGCAGTACTTTCAGTATGAAGATCAACTTTATTAACATATTAACTAATTATTAGCGTTCAGGCTCGTGGCCTTCGAACATGTCAACCTAATTAATCTAAAGTTGATCTTCACACTACTAAGTGTGGCTGGAGCTTTCTGACCTCTTCTTAATGAAGTCTTTCACTCTTCATGCACCTTGGTAGCTGGTGAAGTTGTGCCAGATAATCCCTCTCTGTTTGACCCTTTCCACTAGTCATATTTTGTTATAATA